>NC_082647.1:12515599-12832827 GCF_028023285.1 Balaenoptera ricei | reverse complement strand
AGATTTAGTCTGAGGAATAATTGATGAGAGGTAAAGCAGTTAGCGGGTACTCAGTAATGATAGCTGTTGTTATCACTGAGTGCTGCTGTTATGTGACAGTGATTCCCTTTGTCTGACAGACCGATTGGGGCAGGCATATCTTTGCACTTTATCAAAGAACCATGTTTGTTTATCTTAGACTTTTTTCTTTGGTCTGTCGAAAGCATGACTTTTTCCAACATGTATTTATTTACCTTTTGTGTGCAAACACAGAGGCACCATAATCAGGAAGATTGCCACAAAAGAAGCGGGAGAGGACTGTAAATGAACTCTCTTGGGTATACCGTGTAGTGCCTCCTTTGTACCTGTGGGCTTCTGCAGTAGGCTGCCCTTAAGTGTTTGCATGGTCCTCCTGGCTCTGTGTGATGGGCACGCCTCTTGTCTTGTGTGGATGTATGCCGTAGGAGCTACTGACTGGATGGTGACCACGTGTGAATGGGTCTTCTGTTTGTATTTGCCTTTCCCCCGGATTAAAGCTGTTTTACTAATTTGTTCCACTTTAGGTCCTTCATCAGTTTGTAAGACATGAGTCTGAAATAGCTGGCAGTTTGGTTCTCGAAAGATGTAAGTAGTAGCTGATTTCCAAGTTTAAAGTGTGTTATTTATAGCAGTATGCTAATATTCTCAGTGTTGCACAAGAGGTGTATTCGTTGGGTTATAATCTGTTAATCATCACGCTCTTGACTCATATTTGCCTCTCAGATCTTGGCCTTGCCCCACCAGGCTGCAGGGGCCTCGTGTAAATTGGGCCCTTCTTCCTTTACCAGTCAGTTTTTACTCGCTCTTGTTGTCACTTTCCTGCCAAAGAATTTCCTTGAGTCCTGTTTGGTTATCTAAGTCTTCCAAGGGTATGTGCTATTTGGCTGAAGTAGTGAATGTTTGTGAAAGCTGTTGTTTCACAGAAATAGTCCCTTGTATTTATAAAGATATTCAGATTTGTTCTTTTAACTCTACAGACAGTTTAAAGAAGTTTTTTTAGGTATTTAAAAGAAGAATTTAGATAAAGAGCTTAACGTTTGTTTTGTGGGGCTACTTCCTCTGAATATTTTCTCCTTTCTTGCCAATCCTTTTTCCCTCCCAATCTCTTGTCTATTTGCTCCTTCAACTTATTTTCAAACCTTCTAGAACTTGGGTTTTGCTTAATGCCAAGACTGAAGTTGGAGTAGTGTTTGTAGCTGTTCCTCCCTGGACATTTCTCTCAGTCTCATTTTATCTACACATTGCCTTTCAGCTCTGAATCGTGTGCAGTTACTTGGTCGAGTAGGTCAGGACCCTGTCATGAGACAGGTAGAAGGAAAAAACCCAGTCACAATATTTTCTCTAGCAACAAATGAGATGTGGCGATCAGGGGAAAATGAAACACACCAAATGGGTGAGTACAAAAGCCCGGGCTCTTAATTTTATCAGCAGTAAATAGACATTATTTATTGTGAATTATCTAATTAGATACTTTTAGAAAGGACCTTCTCTAATTCTGTTCTGCTCTTTTAGAAATTGTGGCATTGGTTTTGCTGGGACACGTTGTCCTTTGGCATTTGTCTTTTGCATTTGTAACCACATTCCCTATTCTTGTGATTTAGGTGATGTCAGTCAAAAGACAACATGGCACAGAATTTCAGTATTCCGACCAGGCCTGAGAGATGTGGCATATCAGTATGTGAAAAAGGGGTAAGTTGAGGAAGGAAGGATCTTACAGATTGAATGGTTTAAAACAGGGGTCCCCAACCTCCAGGCCACAGACCGGTCCCGGTCCACGGCCTGTTAGGCACCGGGCCACACAGCAGGAGGTGAGCGGTGGGTGAGCGAGCGAAGCTTCACCTGCCCCTTCCCATGGCTCGCGTTACTGCCCGAGCCACCCGCCCACCCCCTCCACCCGCTCTACCCCCGTCCAGGGAAAAATTGTCTCCACGAAACTGGTCCCTGGTGCCAAAAAGGTTGGGGACTGCTGGTTTAAGAAACTGGTAATGTGTTCTCATGGACTGTGTAGCTCCTTTATTTATGTAGTACCACTAATTACTCTGTGTTAACCCAAGAGGTATTCATTCAATGCTTAATACTATAAACATAGCGCATTGCCATATGTGACTAATTTAAAGGTTTTAACATGGTTTAGCCTTTTAACAACTTATAATTTAGGGCAAAGACGATGTGTACTTAAATGGAGCTCATGAGGTAAGAGAGAAGGCAAAGGGTACCGAGTACCATGTGAGCAAGTGCCTCCACGGCCAGGGATCCTGAAGGCAGGTGTCTTGCCTCTTGGCATCACATGATGGCCTAACAGAGGGTCTGGAATGTCAGAAGCCTGACACAGTGAGGTATTATGGTAATATTCACAACAGTTATTTCATATTTGATAATTTTATGTAAGCTTAGTAGTTCCCTTTTGGAATGCTTGGATTGATTATGTATAAAAAATATCTTTTCCAAACCCACAGAAGGACAAAAGGATGTGTTTAACAGCAGTTGTAGTCATAGTATGTTTAGAAATGTACTTGTTTTATAGAAATAAAACATTTCATGTAAAATAATTTCAGCAGTAACTAAAATTTCTATTTTTTAAAAATAAGTGCATACCTTTTCTTCATATGTACCTCCATTGTCATGTATGTATGATATGTGCATATATATGCATATAAACACAGAGGAAATTTCAAGGAAAATGTCTATATGCAATTTCACCTACTGATGGATGAATCTGTGTGACTGTTCCCTTTGGCACCCAGTCATTTTACCAGTCTTGTCTGTTTTCTGTATTGTACATTTTTGGTGGTGTTAGACTCTGAAGATTGGTGTCATTATGGCCATTTTCTACTCTTTGAAATCAGAGTTACAGTTGTCTTCTAGTTCAGCCTTCTAGAGAGTGCAGTATAGTCTTAGTAATTAACTCTGAGTGAAATACTAAAACTGAAAATTTTGTATTTTAATAATCTAAGTCTTTTGAGAATAAGTTTATGAACCTCAATATAGAAAGGAACTAACTAAAAAATAAATGAAAAAATCAACAAATCTGTTAGAGAATCCAAAATCAGAGGTGACGGAAAATAACACATTGGAAATTAATCATAGAGATTTAAAGGATGCCACTAGGTTGCTCTTCATGGTCTTAAGGTTGCTTTTTTTTTTTTTTTTTTTTTTTTTAAATTTTGGCTTAAACTTTTGAACAGCTTTTTTTTTTTTAAACTTCCATAAGGACCACAGTTAGTTCAAGGATGAAAACATTGTCCTTTTTCCTAGGTGTGGCAAGTCTCTGCACATTCTGTTTCACTACTTTTTCTTTTTGGCTGTACCACGTGGATTGTGGGATCTCAGTTCCCTGACCAGGGATTGAACCTGGGCCCTGGCAGTGAAAGCCTGGAATCCTAGAGCTAGGATTCCCTAGGAATCCACTAGACCACAAGGGAACTCCCTGTTTCAGTACTCCTAATTCTGAATTTTGAGAAGTGGTAGCAAAAATGAGGTTCTGTATGATTATCTGTGTCATCCTTAATGTATACTTACCCTCTCTGACCTGACTCTCTCCTGTAAAGTACATTAGAATCTCCAGACTAAAAACTAAATTTTATTTATATCAGGTCTCGAATTTATGTGGAAGGGAAAGTAGACTATGGTGAATATATGGATAAAAATAATGTGAGACGACAAGCAACAACAATTATAGCTGGTAAGGCTCTTGTGATAATAGCTATTCTTTTTTTTTTTTTTTCTTTTTCTCCTTCCTTTTTTGAAAGCTTGGCTATGTTGTAACTTTACCCGAGGCTGTTAGTACTGATGCTAATGAGATTGTAAGGCATTTCACCAGGAGAATTCCAAGTGAGGTTTGTGGGCTTGCTCCAGGTTTCTGCATTTATCTCTTCCTTTAGAAAATTATCTCTGTACTCACAGTTTTAGTTCACAAGTAACTTATCAGTTGAACTGTCTAAGCCAGTACTTACTATTTGGACTTAGAAAACCTTTAATCTAGTGTCTTTGAAGGACATGGCCTAAACAGGGAAAAAGCATGTGTCGAGACAGAGTTATACTAAAGTGAGTGGCATTAGACATTTGTGCAGATTTGTTCAGAACCTGTTTGGTACTTAACATGATGATTTTGTTTTAAATTCCTTTTGTTCTCATTAAACAAAATACAAAACAACATAGAAAAGATGGACACACGAAGCTTCAGGAGGTTAAGAAAATATCCTCTAGAGCAGAGTTTTCAAACTTTTCTGAAAATTCTACAAGAATTTTGAAAATAATATACCCCTTTGGACATGTTTAAGTTGACATTAAATTTTTTTTTAATGTAAAATTATGTTACTCTCAAAGGTATTAATGGATCTAAATATTATAGCAATTTGATATCCATCATCATTAAAAAAGATACAAACACCTCAACACTTGGAAATTTTACATTATTCCCTTTTCTCTGAACTTGCTTTTCAATTTCATTTTCTCCTCAGAAGTGTACCTTAATATATTGTATAGTCAAGACTCTTTTGTCATTCATTCAGTTAATTGTAACAAAAGTACATGCATAAATAGAAATTTAAAAATATTAAAAAAAATTCTGCAACAGTAGAGCTCTAAATGTTAGGTTTCTCCTTGAATTGGGTTATCATTACAGTTGTTTTTAGAACATAATTGACCAAAACAACTTTAGTATATATGTATACAAACTAAAATTTTATTGAAAATGTATCTTAATGAGATAGGTGATGCATTTTTTGCCTTTTGGATAAATTGCTAAAATAGTTAAGTATTCATTCTGTTCTCTGGTTTTTTATCGATATAAAAACTGGGAAATCTTGTTTTGATAAATAAGTAGACGGGAATAAAAGAACTTTTATTATAGTAGTATCTTAATATTTATGAACTTCTGAGGTATGCCCAAATTAGATATCATTTAAAAATTAATTTTTTTATTATGGAAAATGTCAAACATATACAAAAGGAGAGAGAATAGTAAGAAACGAAAGCTCCCATCATGCAGCTTTAACAATTATCAACAGATGGCCAATATTATTTAATCTATGCCCCAGCCCCCTTTTCCCCCACCTGGATTATTTTGAGGGAATCTCAGACATTATATCATCCAGAAATATTTCAGTAGGTATCTCTGAAAGATACAGATTCCTTTTTAAAACATAACTATAGTGCTATTATCACACCTAATATTAAGAAATTATTGTTAAATTTTTTTTTACCAGATGTCATAGTATTGAAATTTCTTTGCTTCATAAATACCAGTCCATACATTATATTACATGGTTTATATGTATCTTAAGTGTCTCTTATTTTCTTTTTTTAAACAACAGAAATGAATTTTCTCACAATTCTGGAGGTGAAAAGTCTGACAACTTAAGTCTCCTAATTGACAGATTTTCCTCTTTCTCTTTTCACTTGCTCCAGAGTTTGTCTTAACTACTGTGCCATATGGATAAATTATAATTTGTTGTAAATAATAATCGTATATTTTCTTACTGGTTTCTTTGAAAGTATACTGACCTTGATAACTTAGATGAGGTTTTTTCTGACCAGTTTGCTTTCATAATTCTTGAGTGTTTTGACAGTAAATTACTTCCTGCCTGCCCTGTTCCTCCTTGGGTCAAGCCTCCAGACGTATCTACCTATTCAAAAATTTTTTTCTAGACCTGTATATTGTATAGAACTACCCCTGTGATTTCAGCAGTGGAAGATCAAGCTTTCTAATAAAATAATTGACAGTTTAAAATCTATTGATCATGTATTTATAAGCATTTAACACTTTAATATTCCACTATAAACCTATTGTGAGGGCAAATTTTGGATTGTGCGAATTGTTATAAACCAGGCCAAACAGAAGCATTTCAAATTATCTGTCTTTTTTTTTTTTTTTTCTTGTCACCAGTATTCACTAGCATGAATGATTAAGCAGTTAACATAGGTTTATGGCTAATAGTAAAATTGAACGGGTCTTTAGTGACATTAGAATGGAAGGGAATAGAGTTTTAATTTGGCTGATCTGTTTTATAGGCCATATTTTTTTATCCTTTGGATCAATGTAGCTTAAAAATAACCACCAGCAGGTGGCACGCTTGTCGTTTTTACACAGTGATGTCAATTCTGATAATCTCTTCTAAAATACTAACCATTCTGTACCAAAACATTCTAGTTTTAGAAGACTACAGTCGTCAACAAATATTCAATTACTATATAACAACCGTTTTTGAATAATTCTGAAGTTTTAAGAATGTAGATCTTTCGGTGTTATACGGGAGATACTACTTCTTTTCCTTTTCTTGTCCTAAACTAACTCTTTCTGCACAGTATTTTAAGAGCAATGTCTGATGTTTTTGGATAAAAATGTTCTCTCTGAAATACTGATTAGTAAAAATTTTCTCGAGTGAATATATAAAACTCATTCTCTTTTAAAATTTAAAAATAAAACGTGTTCTATGTAATTGTTCAGACTTAAAAAACATAAATAAGTCTGTCTGTGCGATGGGGCCGTTTGTTGAACCCTGCCCTTCCTCCATCCCTGCAGCCTGTGGACTGGGATGCCGGCATCCTTTTCTCTGCGAGGATGCGCTCCCTGGTTTCATGGCATCTGTCTGAGCACTGCAAGCGTCAGAATTTGTGACTAGCTCTTTTGTAGAAAGTTGTTGCTGAGAAGACCTTAGCTGTCTTCAGGGAAGATGAGAAGTGTCCCACCTTTTCTCACAAGGTCTGAGTTGTCGATAAACGGTTGAAGCCCAGCTTTTAGCTCCAATATGCCTATTGTATATACCTCTCAAGGACATAGCAAGCAATATAGCAAGAACATAATATTTTGAGAATTTGTCTAAAGTCTTTTCAGTGAATAGCACTAAAATATGTATGTGGTAGAGGGGAATGATTAACTGAGATGGAGAAAGCGTTCTGAAAATAACATTTATGCTTTGGCTTCTTTACAGATAACATTATATTTCTGAGTGACCAGACGAAGGAGAAGGCATAGAGTGGACGATTCTTCTTTGGCCATTGTTTGGTACAGTCTCATTTCCAAATCTTGATAGTCTTTATAGTTTCTGAGGGCAAGAATTAAAATACTCATGTAAAATGAGTGATAATATTTTTCCTGACTGCTGTTCTTCCCCTTTTTGTGTCATGAACCTTGGTAGTTCCTGTATGTTATGGTATTCACTAGTTGTTTATTCTTTAAGAGATGGTTTCTATGTATAAGTATACAAAGTAGTGAACTGTTAGGTTCATCCGTGTTATGGCAGAGGGATAACTGTCCTTTCGGAAGGCCCCCCGCCCCCCTTTTTTGTGCACACTTCTATTATAGTATTGATTTAGCCACTCAATGTGTATTGAGCATTGCTGTACGTCATACATTTATCCCATGGTTGTAAATACTGATTTCTTTATCTGTTTGGTTTATAGACTAGAAGGCAAGAACTGTATCTTCTTTATGTACCTGCGTCTTAACCATTGCTTGGCACAGAATAGGCAATAAATGTTGACACATGAATGATCCCAACGGGATATTAAGCTTTAGCCTAAACGGTAGGGACTTGCTGAACAGTGGTTAATATCTAATCTAAATAGCTTCAAGATGAACCTACATTATTCACGTCTTCTGTTTTTGGACAATTTCACTAGTAGCATTTGTGAAACAGAGTTTACTAGCAGTAAAGACCTAAAGTATAACTAGGGATGAAGTAGTCCATCTCCAGGTGATGACATAGGCTCTGGTTTCACTATTTTCTATCTTTCTAAACCCCATTCTCTGTCCTTTTCGTCTCATACAGAGCTCTCAGGGGAGTCCCTGCCTCTCTAGGTTAGCGCCCCAGGTATGACATTTTCCTCTTATTTTGTACATGGTCTCTTGATGTACATACTGTGTACAATTGTGTACGCACAGTTACCTTTATTATAAGATTCTGACAGAGTACTAGTAATTTACTAGTAAAGATTACATAAAACGAACTCAGTTTTTTAATGCATCTTTTACTTTTACATGTCCTCTCCCCTCTGCCTGATAGAGTGTGGTGCTAACTGTAGCTTAGATCCTGCTGGACTTTAACAGGTTCAGAATTCACATGTTATTTTATGGACCCTTGACTTTTTATTTTAAGGTATTTTCTGCACACATCAGCAGCATTTTGTACTCACAGTTTGGTTAAGGAAAAATGGAGTTCCTTAGCGTTATCCTTTCTTTTGCCCAGGAACAGTAGAAAATTAATTACTGTTTCCTCATATCAGCTATCTTTATTTATTTTTAAATTTTAAGTTTTTTTTTTCAACCATCTTTTTCTTTTTTTCCTGTAGCTGGGACCATTAATCAGCATATTAAGTTTGCTCTCTTGAGTTCCCACATTAAAACTGTCTGGTGATGTAGTCCTCACTCCTTTACGCCACATTCCTTAAACAAAATTGTAAAGTAGGTAAAATTTGTCTTTTGGGCAACTTTTTGTTTTTTTTCCTCAGCAAAGGTACTTTTATGCTCCTTCAAAGTTGTGAGAAGTTAATGCGGATTAGTATTCCTGTTTAAACTGAGTGATGAATCTGTGCTTTGGGAAAGTGACATGGTGAACAAAACTGCTTAATTACCAAACCCAAGCGATTCTGAGTCCAGGGTGCAGGGGCAGAGAGTGTGTCCTCCAGGATCCCCGTGAGCCGAGGGGCTCTCCTGCAGACTCCCACTGGAGATTGCTTGAGAGGCTCTGCGGCTGGGCAGCAGGGCTTTCAGAGTCAGGTGTTCAGTGCGGAGGCCTCAGCATGCGCGTGATACCGCAGACCCGGGGTCCACGACCGGGCAGGCTGTGGGAGCATAAACTCTGCCCTCCCCCGCAGGCAGCCCTGTCTCCTGAGAAACTTTCTACTGTTCCCAGCCTAGTCTCAGAGTAGATCTGTGGAATCTGATAGCAGTAACAGACCGTAGGGGTCTTCTAGTCCAAGTTTTGTGTCCTGCATTTCCTTTTTCCATGTTCTTACGGTGTCAGGGAATGTACCTGCAGAAAACTGCCCTGTGACTTGGATTTTGGGATTTTGGGTTAGGTAGAAAGATGAGTATGATCCATGGAAGTGTGGGAGAAAAAGTATCAAACAGCATGTGTGGTGTTATTCCCATATTTGAAAAAGAAGTAATTGATATAAATACTTAGAAGAGTCTGGAGGGAGAAAAATCAAAATGCTCTGATGATCTCTGAGAAGATTATGTATGATTTTCCTTACTTTTTACACTTTTGTAGTTTTTTCTTTTCTTTTCTTTTTTTTTTTTTTTTTTTTTAGCATTGAGTATGTATTACCTCTATAAGAAGAAGAAGTAAATAAAGCTCTTTACATTTTGGGGGAAAAAAATCTTTCCATTATTTCCAAGCCAGGCTTGCTCTCCTCATTCACCTTAAGCTAGTACCACTTCATGTGCTAGAGGTGAACAAGATATTCTTTCATGCATTTTTTTCCCCCATTATCTGTATTGTAACATCTCATGCTTAAACACTTCATTTCTTTTTTTTTTTTTTTCTTTTTTTCTTGTATTCTCCTCTTAATAAACGTACACAACCCAGAATGGCTGACTTTAAAGACCAGCCCAGATAAGATCCACTATTTGCTGCAAGGTGCAGTTCTCAGAGAGTCATCCTTTTCTTAAAAATCGCTGGATGATTGATCAGTCCAAAGACATCTGAAAACACCAAAGACATGTTTCTGTGGCTGTTTTGGGGATTACTTGTCATTGCCAACTGGGTTTCAGTCTAACCTTTGCAGCTCATTTAGGGGAAATTAATGGTAATTTCTTATTGTTCCCAAAAGATATCGTGTAATTCTTGAAGGCAGTGTTGTTTTTTACTCAGACTACCCTTTTGCCCTTGTCCAGCTCAGCAGAGCACAGTGACATTTTAGGGCTTTGTAAATGTGTGTTGTTCAGTTGGATTGCCCTGAAACATCAACATGAAAGTGAGGGCAGGATCACTTTACTTACTTTGCTGTCAGGGTTTGCATTATGTGCCCTGAAGATTTGGTGGGAGTAACAGCAAGCAGATCATTGTAGAAAATGAGAGATAATCCCAAGGTTAATGCGCTACAGAGAAAATATCTTACAAGGTAACAGTAATCATATTAACGGCTGACATTTATTGTGTGCGTACCACCTGCACACAAGGCCCTGAGCTAAGTGCTTTTTATCATTGTCTCATTTAACTATTACCCTAAGAAGAAGGTAGTATTATCTCCATTTTACAGGTGAGGAAACTTGAAATGGAGAGGTTAAGAGACATGTCAAAGTCACACAGCTTGTAAGAGGCACACCTGGGGTTTGAACTTGGGTACGTGAAGTTTGCATTTTGCTTTCTGCCTACAGTCTCCCTCCTGCTGCCTTCCCACTTGCATTGGCCCTACATAACCAGAAACCCCACTGCTGACTTCTGACCAGCGCCCTATGCAGGGTGCATCTGGGTCACACCAGGAGTTCAGTACATAATAGGTTTTGGTAGAGGGGGAGAATTACGAGTGAGGGAGAAATACCTCTACCTCTTTATTCTTTCTCATCTTCAGTCCGATGATCCCACAGGAAGATAAGTCACACTTAATTTCTCTACCAGGTTATCTTTACATATTCCTCTTCCTTTTTGTCAAGCAGTGTCTCTTTACTGGTTAAAATAAGTTCAGTGTCTGCTCCTTTTATTGTTACCTATAATTGTTTCCTTCCTACTGAGTATTGAAATTGTCAGGAAGATTGTTCAAGAATTTGTCAGGCTCACTTTTTAGAGAGTGAGGCTTTTGGCCTGCACCAACAGCACTGAAGTCCCTTCTCAAAACTACTATACTTGGCCCCTGTGCTAGTCCCACAGTCTGTGATAGGATGATGTGTAGCTTTTTCGGCTGTCAGAATCATGCATCCACAATATTGAAATTTTTCTTTTTCTCTCTTTACCCTTCATCCATTAGCTCTCTGCCATGCTTTGGACCTTAGGGTCCTATTTGTCCAAATAAGTGTACATCTTTTTTAGTTTTTCTGCTGTACCAGTCATTTGGGAAAAAGGTGGTCTGTCATAATAGTTCACTTAAGGCTGTGCAGTCAGAAAGCCTGCATTTGAATTTTTGCTTTACTCGGAGCAGCTGGGTGAACTCTGGTGCGTTTCTTAACTTTCCATGCCTTTGATTTTTGTTGTTTTGTTTTCCTGTGAATAAAACAGGGATAATAGTAGTCGTACTTTTATAGGCCTACTGTGAAGAACACAGTAAGTAATACCTGTAACTTACTTAGTTAGCACGTAGTAACTGAATCAAGTGCTCAATACTTGCTGGCTATTATTACTGTTGTTGCAGTTATTTTAAACAAGGTGTATCTCTCTTTCAGTCACCATGCCTGTCTCACCAAGTCTCAGGAGATACTCAGGAGAGCATTTTAATTTCAGTTTATCGTACTTGACTTTTTTTTTGTTGGGTTATTAATGTCCGTGGATTACTGAGCACGTATTCCACTTTGGTCATTTTTTTTCTTTGGTTTGTTGTTAATCTTCTGTGGCTGTTTACAATTAACCTGGGCATCTTTTTGGACTCAGAGGCCATGTGGGCACCTGCTCTATGCCATGCAGCCGTACAGCGTGGATGTAGGGGTGACTATGACAGGCCTCCTGCACTGAAGGGACTCGCAGTGTAGGGTGGGGGGGGGTTGGGTGGGGGAGGTAAAAGCAGGAGTGGTGTAGACAAGTGTGATACGGTGGGAGGGACACTCTAGTCACGGTAGAAACAGAGTCCTGTGGGGCGCAGAAGAGAATAGTTAGGTTAGTTTTCAGCAGAGGAAACAACACGAACAAAGGTCCAGAAACTTAAAAGTATACGAAGCGTTCAAAGATAAAACACGAAAGGTATTCGAGGCTAGATTGTAAAGGGCGTTGAAAGCTTGCAGAGGACTTTGGCAGTGGGATCCATAGAAGGTTTTAAAAGAGGGACATCTCATCAGAATTGTGCTTTAGAAAGAACTGTGAAGACAGTTGAAGGGTTAGAAGGAGCGAAGCCTGGCGGTAGTTAGGAAGCTATTGAATAAGCCTGGAAAGGTTAGTAAAGTGGGGATGAGAGGTGACACGAGGGATGTTTAGGATTCCCATTGACTCATTCATCGCGTACCAACTATGTGCCAGGTCCTGTGCTAGGCTCTGGGTTGGAGATAACCGAGAACGCATAGCTCCTGTCCAGGATCTAGTGGTGACGACAGCACAGGTGTTGGTGGTAAGAGAAAAGGCAATCAGAAGATAATTTTTTTTTCCTAAATTTTAATACTTTTACTTAAGCCAATGTATACAAAATATTCCAACATGTCAATATAAAAAGTCATCAAGGGAATATCATACACTCCCCTCCCATCTGTCCTCAGTCTTGGCGTCCGGTGTGTGTTACACTTACTCCCGGTCACGCTGTCTGGCCGCAATTTAGAGCTCGGTGGCCTCTAGTGACCCCCTTGGTGGACTGCGTGGGTCTCCCCGGGTGCCTGAAACCGTCCCAGAGGCCACTTCGTGGGACTCCAGAAGATAATTTTGAAACTTCTGCTTGGGCAGCTGTGTAGATGATGACGTTTTATTAGAGACTAAGGAACATGGATGTGGCAGCAGATTTGAGAAGAGCGAAGATAATGAGTTTAGTTTTGAAAATAGTTTAACTGTAGATTTTCTAGCTTATATTTGGGAGGGTGAAGGTTAACGAGTCTGGCACTCAGAAGAGACGCTGAGGCAAGAGTGACTTTCTTTTTCTTCTGCCAGACACATTGTAAGCAGATTTTTGTGAGATAACTTTCAGATGATGCCAGGATTCCAGCTTCCTGTTGTGGAAAACCATATTGTGGGAAGGATTTCCAGTTGCCTACCTGTTTTACGATGTACATGGGATTTGTTCTAATCAGGAATGGTATGATGACAGACACAGAGACAACTGCCTTTGAACAAAGAGTTTATTACTTACAGTTCTCAAGAGGAGGGCGTGCAACACACCATGCCAGGACCACACGGAGAGGTACCAGGGTAGGTCAGGAGGCAGAAGGAGCGAGGGAAAAGCATGGGTCAGAGCTTTTATTGTTTTTTTCATGGGGAAAGAATGGGTGAGACAGGATAGGAGAGCTGAGCAAGTTTAGGATTGGACAGTTTGAACACATTTCAGCAGGCAATGGGTAATAAGGGGTGGTCCCTAGTTGTCAGGTACCTTGCCCTGGGGTGATTTCAGGCAGAGGAATAGTGTCCTGGACTTCAGAAGCCTGATGAAAGGCTAATGAGGGGTATGAACTCAGGGTTGCTTGGTGTGCATATCAAAGGCATGCTCGTGGACAAGTCCTTTACTATTTCTAGGAATCCGCTATCATTTGGGGGTGGAGTGGGGAAAGTCCCTCCCAGGGTCTGCCAGGCCCCAAGATTTCAAAGCATCATAAAATACAGAAAATGAGAAACGTCATTAAAAAAAAAAAAAAAAAGAAGAAACGTTGTTATTATGATACCCAATATCTATTACTCCTACATTTACAGAACCCATATTTTATTGGGGATGACAGTGTGAACAGCTAAAATATTGTATTTCTATTCTCCTTTGCAGTTAAGGATTGCTAAGGGGCTATAAGCAGAAGTTATTTGATGGTGTTTCCAGGGAAGTTCCTTCAGTGAACTAACTCTGTTGGGAGGCTCATCCTGTGTGCTTCTCTAAACCCTCATTTGGCTTTTTCTTGTCTGAAATGTGGACATTGTGGCTGAATCTCCACTAGTGGTCTTGGAGCATGATACAATCTTCAGGATGGAAGACAGAAGAAGATGGAATCTGTGATGACCATGGAACCACCATACCAGTCCTGGACAGTCTACTTCTGGACTTCTTTTGGAGACACAAATAAATCTCTACCTTGTTTAAGCTACTGATTTGTGCTTTGCAGTTAAACCTAATCCTTACGAATTTACACATTCTTACCTTTATCTCCATATACATGATCAACTCATTACTCTTGCCTTTCTCTTGTACGACTTCCACTGTAAGTAGAAGTAAAATCTCACCTCGGCTCCCACAGTCCTTCAGGCTTTTAACTTACTTACGTCTCATTCTAAATTTGAGGAGGGGATTGGAACAAAGACACACAAAACCTTAGCAATTAGCCTTAAAAAGCATGAATATGAGCACACTCTCTCTTCAAATAAATATTGTTTAATTTTGCTTGAAGTCCCTAATGAGGACCCTTAGTTAACAGCCCCCTGTTAAATAAAGGAACACTTAAGAACAGAAGTACTGCCCTTATGCTCCTCCTGGCAGTGTAGCAAACTAGATAATCTGGAGTGAGGAAACTTCCCACAGGAAAATAACCGGATCCTAAGTATAACATAGTTTTTATTTGCATCACTGGATGTCTTAGTTGGGGCTGCTATAACAAAATACCATAGGCTAGGAGATGTAAACAACAGGCATTTATTTTCTCACTATTCTGGAGGCTGGAAGTCCCAAGGTCAGGGTACCAGAATGGTTTCTCCTGAGGCCTGTGTTCCTGGCTTGTAGGTGACCAGCATCTCACTGTGTGCCCACATGACCTCTTGTTTGTGAGTGTTGGCAGAGAGCGAGAATGAGAGCTCTCTTGTATCTCTTTGGAGGAACTAATCTGTTGTATCAGGGCACAGGAAGGGAAAGAAAAAGTTTTAAGACAGGAAAGGAAGAAAGTTACAAGGCTGTGATTACATAGAAGATACAAAAGAATCTATGGATGAGTAAGTAATTAAGAGTTGCTGGAAATAAGATCAGTATACCAAAGTCAATGGCAAACAACAGCAGAGAAAATGTAGTTTTAAAAAGATGCGTATACAAGAGCGTCAGAAGATGAAAGATGTCTCCTGGTATGTGGTCCCTATGGAGGACATAAAACTTACTGAAATACATTAAAAGAAGACAAACACATTGGTACACCATTTTTATTTATTGGAAGCATCAAAATGTAAAGATGTCAACCTTCCCCAAGTTGATGTTTACAGATCAAAAATTCCCAGAAGTGTTTTGGGGAAACTGGACAAATTGATTCTAAAGATGTACTGTTGAGCAAAGGTCTAAGACCAGTCAGCATGTTCTTGAAGAGGAAGAGTGAGATGGGGGGCTTGCTCTGCCAGTTGGCAAGACAGTTTTTCTTTTCTTTTTTGAAAGTAACGTTACAGTGATAAATTAAGTATACTATGGATGCAGGAATAAACAAATGGAACAGTGGTGTAGAATAGAGAACCCACAAACAGACCATGCATATATGGAAAGGATATATGATGAAAGTGGCATTCTAGATCACTGGGTAAAGTATAGATTATTCAATAAATGATGCTAGGAAAATTTGTCATCCATAAATCAATAGGAAAAAGTGAAATTGGATCTCTACCTTACACCTTAGGCAAAAGTCCATTCTTGGTTATTTAAAGAGTAAAAGGAAAAACTAAAAATTTTGGAAAAGGGGAATTCCCTGGCTGTCCAGTGGTTAGGACTCGGTGTTTCCACTGCTGGGGGCCTGGGTTTGATCCCTGGTCAGGGAACTAGGATCCTGCAAGTCGTGTGGGGTGGCCTAAATAAATAAACAAACAATAGGTAAAAATTAAGAGGGAACTTTCCCCCTTTAGAAAAAAAATTTGGGGGGAAGAAAATATAGGACAATGGCTTTATAATTTGGGGGTGTGGAGGTTTTTTTTTTTTTTAAAAAAAACTTGAATGTAGAAAAGTGATAAATTTAACTTAAAAATAACCTTGTTTTAAACCAAAAATCACCGTAAAGAAAGCAAAATGACAAGTCACAAACTGGCAGAGAAGATATTTGAAATAATATAACTGAAATACAATCTGAAACATATAAAGACCTACAAAGCAAAAAGAATATGATCTAGAATATATGAAAACCTACGGAGCAATAAGAAAATGACAGCTTAGTACAAAAATGGTCAAAGACACAGGCATTTCACAGAGAAGGAAATATAATCCATTAATATATGAAAAAGTGGTCAACCTCGTTAATCCAGGAAATGAAAACCAGAAACTGCAATGAACTTTCAAGACCTCCATGCTAGCGAATTTCAACACATTTGAAAGAACAAAGTGTGAAGGAGGATGTTGTAGACCAATGGAAACTAGTGGGGGGAGTGTAAATTGGCACCTCTTTTTGCGGGAGATGAACTTGCCTTGTTTGAGAAATCATTTTGATATTGTTGAAATTTCACCTAGTTATTCCACCTTTAAGGTACACTCTATAGGAAACTCTTACCCATGTGGCCCAAGAAACAGGTCCAAAGGTGTTCATAGCAATAATGTACATAATAGTACAAAACTGCAAACAACCCCAAGGTTCATCCACAGAGAATGGATAAATAAATGCTCACACAGGAGATTATCATACAGCTGGGTAAATGAATTACAGTTATCCTGTAACAGGAATAGCTTTTATAAACATAATGTTGCTCTGGTTGCAGAGGATATTTGTTATAGCATGTTATTTTTATAAAGGTTAAAATCAAACAGGTATACAATATTTTAATGGATAGATATCTATATGATAAAACTATTCAAAAAGGAATGATAAATACAGAATTCAAGATGAATTACCAATGGAAGCTGAGGGAAGGAACAAGGGGTAGGGCACAGAAGAAGCACACATGTGCCATGGTACCACTGGTGATGTTTTACTTAAGTTGGGTGGTGGGATTATGGGTACTTAATTTGTTTGCTTTATAATATACCTATATGTTACATGTATTTTTATATGTATTAAATATTACATTAAAAGAATAGCAGTTTTCATAAAAATATCCTAAGTATGGGTAATGTATAGGGCAGTGACCCTATTAATAGCTAACATTTAAAAAACACTCCTGCATTTTACATTTTTATAGTCACTATCTTATTTAATCACTGTAACAATTCTGTGAAATAGGTACTATTATTATGCCTATTTCACAGATGAGCAAATTTAAGTTTAGGCAGATGAGCTTGCCTAAGGTCACATAGCTAATGAGCAGTGGCACTCAGATTCAAATCCAGGCCTGATTCCAGAACCCAGGTCCTTAAACCATTCATTCATATTGACTCTCTGCTACCTCCTCATTTTATGTATTTCCAACCTGAGGATCAGAAAGATCAAGACATTTGCCTGATGTCACATAATTAGCTTAAAGCATTTCTATGGCAAGGATGCAAGTATCCTAGGTTACTATCTTCCGGGATTTTTTCCAATTTACCGTAGTGGCAGATCCCTAATTGATAAAATGTGTTATACAGATAAATGAGGAGTAATGTTAAAGGAAGAGAATGGGACCCAGAGGGTTCTCAATAAAACACCTGTTGGTTTGAGGTGCAGCCCATGGTTTGAGAGTTTATAGGGATCATTAGGAACCAGAGCAGATGATGCAGTGTGATCTAAAAGAGAGGGGATCTAAGATCTTGTCTCTGACATAACATTACTGCTCAAGGCCCCATTTTTTTCTTGTATTTATTGAGGTGTCATCAATAGGTGATTTTTGAGGTCTTTAGTTAAGGCAGTGGATTCTGAAGCCAGAGTGCCTGGGTCAGAATCCTTGCTGTACTGATTACTAGCTCTATGAGAATCTCTGAGCCTTAGTTTCCTCCTCTTTAAAGATGGGGACAATAATAGAACTCACCTCATGTGTTGAAAATTAAGTGACTTACTCTAGCTACCTTAAAACAGTGCATTGCATGTAATTAAGTATTATGTATGTTTATTATTTTCTTGCTTGGATAGTCTGTGGGTATGTTGGTGGATAAATCATCATCTATTTCGGTAGTGCATGGAATTCCCATTTCTTTACCTTGCCTGCCAGGTGAACTGCCATTTATTTTAAAAAACATATCTCAAATGTTATCTCCTCTTTCAAGCCTGTGACTATTCCAGGCAGAATTTGGTCCCTTCTCTGTGCAAACATGTATATTTTGTATCTATCTCTTAAAACATTGGTCACATCGTTATGTAATTTTTTGGTAGATATGTCTCTCTTGTTTTCTAGTCCATGATTTCGTGCACCTGGTACACTTCCTGTCACGTAGTAGATGCTCAAGAAATGTTAGATGAATGAGTGGCAGTACAGAAATAAGATTTAATTTCTAGTTCATTTATTTTCCATTATTTTTCCTGAAATCCAACGATATTAGAAAGTGAATCTAAAACTTGAGATAAAAACAAAAGTGAAACTTCTAGAAAATTTATTTATTCCATATATATTTATTGAGATTCTACTATGTTCCAAGGACTGAGCTTAGGGCCAGATGGTATTCAGTGAGTAAAACACCAAAAGGGTGCATTATTAACAAATTACTCGGAGCAACAGGCACCTAACCATAATTGTCCTGGACAAACTGGGAAATATGAACACTCTTCTTATAAGAAATTTATACTGCAAAGATGAAAGTCGTCCAAAAATAACCCTAGGAGTTCAATCTAGGTTGCCTGGACAACAGGTTATCTGGGAAAAGATAACCTGTTTATCTTTCTTTCACTTCTTTCACTTATGTGAAGCACTTATGTGTTTCACATAAGCTCAATTCCCACAGAATTGATGACTTTCTCCTTCTAACACTGGGAACTTGAACATCTAAGGTCCCCAGGTGTTGGTCAGCTGGCCTTCCTAGACAACTCCTGTAATAGCTGGCTTCCCAAATCCAGATTTTCTGGCATTAGGCAGACTGTTTATTTTCCTACTGACAAAGTTGCTTTCACACTTTTGTTACAAGAAGTGAGACCAATAGAGAGGATGAGGTATCTCCATTGGCATACAGATGTATACTGCTAACCTAACAGTGCCCAGGTCCCTCTGTGTAGTCATAGGAGGATGAGGAGGAACCATGCTTTCATTTCTGTTGTTGATACAGAAGTTTTCTCTGACTCCAGTAAAGCCTATTCCTTAACTCAGACCATGTGATATTATAAAATTTATCTTGAATTCTGTTGCATGCAGAAGGATATTTAGAAGAGATTCTCAGTATACAGTATACTATGAGGAGTTATATTTTGTGCAGTTGCACTGGGAAGCCAGTGAAGTGTTTTAAGTAGTGGAGTGGAATGATCTAATTTACACTTTAACAGGATCATTCTGTGGCTGTATGGAGAATGTATTGTGGGAGAAAAGATTAGAAGTAGAGAAATGGGTTAGGAGGCCACTGAGCAGTTCATATGAGAGATCATGGTAGCTTGGACCACGGTGGAGGCAATGGAAATGGAAAATCATCCATGTTAGCCACATACAGAATGTATTTATGCATATATAGTTTGAGGGTGGGCCTTTAGGATCCTGATAAGATGCTCACTTAGACTTATTACTGGCCATTGTGCATTCTCCAGGTCAGGACTTTAAGGGACTTGGAAGGCTGCATACCACTTATCATTTTATGTATATTGCTGATCTCTCTGATGTGTACACTCAACTCTACTGATTTCCTTCTGTGTTCTTCAGATTACTGAACTTTGATTGGTATAAATGGATATTATCTATGACTTGTCTTGATGTCAGTCTGAGTGTACTCCTGACGTTTATCAACACAATTGTCATGCAGATTAGTATCAGAAGCGGGAATGATGCAAAGACCTGGACCATGATGTCTAAGTCCTTGTGGAGAAAGTGTCAAGAATAATGAAGGAGTGGAAGATGATCTCAGAATGCCTTGTTAGTCTGCTGATCTGTGTTTTGAAGTGTATTCTCTCAGCTCACTCTCTTCAGGGTCTCCCAACTGAAAAATCTCAGCTACGGTCAGGAGGTCCCCTCCACACAGGTCTCTCTCTCTCTCTCTCTGAGTGGTATCATGGTATGGTGCCCCACTGTTCCTAGCCCTGAGGTACTGCACTATCTGTTTATGGCTTCCCTGTATTCTGTCCATCGTTTTGTAAATAATCCCTTTTTAAAACTCTTCTAGAATTACCCAGTTTATGCAAATTATTTTCTGCCAAGGCCCTCACTTATATACTTACTTTGGTCTTTTACTCATGGACATATATACACTATTAAATGTAAAATAGATAGCTAGTGGGAAGCAGCCACATAGCACAGGGAGATCAGCTCGGTGCTTTGTGACCACCTAGAGGGGTGGGATAAGGAGGGTGGGAGGGAGATGCAAGAGGGAGGAGATATGGGGATATATGTATATGTATAGCTGATTCACTTTGTTATAAAGCAGAAACTAACACACCATTGTAAAGCAATTATACTCCAATAAAGATGTTAAAAAAAAAAAAAAAAAGAATGAAGGAAAGCAGGTACATGACCTGTAAGTAGTTTTTCTAGATGTCTGCAGCCTGGGATGCCACAATATCACAGCTCTAGCATTGATCCCTCCAACAAACTGCAGGCTTAATAGAATTGGACTTGGAGTATATGTGGTTATTTGGTTGACCATGGCCAACATACATTTTGGAAGCAACCATTACTAATGCTATGGTATTAGTTATAGTATGATGGTCTTAGTACTTATGTTAAGAGATGAGAATGTTATAACTATGGGCTCATGATTCATGTCACTGGTACCTGATGAAATAATAGCAGTGATAATGATGATATTCAACAAAAGTCATTTGGGAAATTGAACTCTGGTCACCAGCTAATGTGGTGTACATGGAAACATACTGTCCTGGGAAAGAATCAAAACATGAGAAACAAAAGTGACAGTTAACCCTAAATTGCTCAATAACAACTTAAGAAAGGTACAAGTTCTAATTTTGGAAGGGGTAAAAATAATAGGGGTAGTAAAAAAGTATGATTGAACTGAAATGGTAAGTGAAATGCATTCTGATACGTTGTATATTCTAAATTTTTTCATCATGGATAATTCTAATACATGGGTAGAGGAATCTTACCAGTGTATTTCTTCTTATGAGGGGAGGTAAAAGATGTTATAATGACAAAAATCTGAATCTATAGAACTGAGGCCCTGAGAAAAAAACTGAACAGGGTTGGTGGTAGGTTGCAGGATCAGCCCTACAACTGGTCTGAGGTTCTGTTACAAGACTCCCAGGGACAGCTGGGAACTGGCCTTATTCTAATTCTGTAGCATACAGTTAAGGAAGCATTTGGGCCAGGTTGTCAAGTTAGCCTGAGAAAGCTGAGGGTAATGAAGGAGGACTTATGCCTGAGTGTCTCTACGACGCTCTGTAACC
Source organism: Balaenoptera ricei (assembly GCF_028023285.1). Lineage (NCBI taxonomy): Eukaryota > Metazoa > Chordata > Mammalia > Artiodactyla > Balaenopteridae > Balaenoptera > Balaenoptera ricei. The sequence goes on along the minus strand of NC_082647.1, from coordinate 12,811,709 downwards.
GTAGCGTACACCACATAATGCCAAGACTGATGAGGTTCACTAGCTCAGGTGAGTGGCTCCTTGGCGTGTATCCCTCAGTCTGTTACTAGATAATGTTGCTGAACTCTCTGTTTTGTATCTTGATGGCATGGATTTCTTTCTTTACCCTTCAGATCAGTGTTTTCAAACAGTATTTGTAACAACTCGTTGGTAGGTTGTAAAATCAAGTTTGTGATATACAAGCAGCATTGAAAGAAATAGAATAGGACAGAAAATATCAGAATGCCACACATGTAGAAAGGGAAATATGGTTTTGTGAAACCTTTGTGTTCCAGTATTACATACATATATTGGGTCGGCCAAAAAGTTCGTTTGGGTTTTTCATGACATCGTATGAAAACCCGAACGAACTTTTTGGCCAACCCAATATTTAGATTGTGACATGTAAGTGTATATATACACACATATATATGTTTTATATATATATATAAGACAATATAAAAAGTATTACTATTGGTTATAGTCAAAATCTGTAAGGCACTGTTTTGGTTGACAGAGAGTGTCTGTGTGTGTTTTCTGTCAGCCTGAACTATCACTGACATGTCAATACAGTGGTCGTCCCTCTGAAAAAATCCATACTTTGAGTAGCTCATATGATACTTCATTATTGTTATCATTAAATATTCAGGTAGTTAAGAATTTCCGATGCTATGGCTCACTAGGGAAGAGCTTGTAGCCCCTTCATGTAAGGCATACTCTAAGAGGCACGCTTTTTAATTCTAATCCAGGACCATTGACACTGAACCTTTTCTTTTCTATGAATGTAAACCTCCCTCCAGGGTGACTGTGATAGTGCCTTATAGTGGAATTCTGATATTTCGCCCTTTTGTATGTGTCCCTGAGTCCTCCCTCCTGAAGAGTAAGACTTCTCACTCTTCTGAGTGATTCTGTGCGACCCTTCTGGTGACACGCCTTTCCATTCTGGGTGGCTCAGAACCCTTCTGCCTTTGAAACTGAGTCCAAATCCTGCATCTTCTTTGTGACTCAGATCTCTTCCTTCTCTGTGTGACACTGGACACTACTCTATTTGCATTTTGGCAAAGAGCTTCTGCGTTTAGATCATAGATGGAATGTGACAATCCATGTCGTCTCTGAAGAGGACAGACTAACCTGAAAGAGCAGAGAGGGTGTGCTAAATTGTGCTCCACAACAGACTAAATTGGGCAGAGACAAGAGACAGGTACAGAGAAGCAGCAGCTAGAGGTGATTAACAGATTTCAAGTTAGCAAGAGAGTGTTCATCCACAGAAGGAACGAAGATCAGGTCTGCCTAATAGCTGACATGCTGGGACTCACTGAGTGCGGGTTTCTGGTTCTGACTGCCACTCAGTTCATTCTGGGAATGCTGGGGAATAGTTTCACGGGCTGGTCAATGGTAGCAGCTGGTTCAAGAACAAGAGAACCTCTTTGTCTGACTTCATCATCACTAACCTGGGTCTCTCCAGGATTGTTCTGCTGTGGATTCTCTTGATTGATGGTGTTTTAATGGTGTTCTCTTCCAAACTCCACGATGAATAATTTGCAATCATGCAAATTAGTGATATTTTCTGGACATTTACAAACCGTCTGAGCATTTGGCTTGCCACCTGTCTCAGTGTCTTCTACTGCCTGAAAGTCGCCAGTTTCTCCCATCCTACGTTCCTGTGGCTCAAGTGGAGAGTTTCCAGGTTGGTTGTATGGATGCTGTTTAGTGCCCTGCTCTTACCATGTAGCAGTGCCGTCTCTCTGATCCATGAATTTAAGATCTATTCTGTTCTCAGTGGAATTGATGGAATGGGGAATGTGACTGAACCCTTTAGAAAGAAAAGAAATGAATATAAACTGATCCATGTTCTTGGGACTCTGTGGGACCTCCCTCCCTTAATTGTATCTGTAGCTTCCTACTTTCTGCTCATCCTCTCCCTGGGGAGGCACATGCGGCAGATGCAGCAAAACTTTACCAGCTCCAGAGATCCAAGTACTGAGGCCCACAGGAGGGCCATCAAAATCATCCTTTCCTTCCTCTTTCTCTTCCTACTTTACTTTCTTTTCTTTTCAATTTTGACATCCAGTTATTTCTACCAGCAACTGAGGTGATTATGATGACTGGAGAGGTAATTACAATGTTATATCCTGCTGGCCGCTCATATATTCTCATTCTGGGAAATAATAAGCTGAAGCAGATGTTCATGGAGATGCTTTGGTGTGAGCCTGGTCATCTGAAGCCTGGATCCAAGGAACCCGTTTTTCCATAGAGCATCTGCGGGCACAGGAGGGAGCCTAGGAGTCCTTAGACCTGGCTCAGGATTACAGGGCTCTTCCTGACCCTCCCGTGGCACCACTTCTGTCACATCAGTAGGAGAGACACTACTGCTTCATTCTGTCCCACTCGGGGACACTTCTCATGGCCTCTCCTTGTATGGTTGTTTTGGAGAGGGTGAAATAGTCTTTGGAAAGTGTCAGTGTGGTAAAACACTCACTATGTAGACATGGAGTTGTATTTTAATAACAGCTCAACATAATGAGCTGATTATTAACTTAAAGTTTATACTGATAGCAATGTATTGATCTAGAGGGGAAAGAGTAAAAGCATTGCAGTCCCACAGACTTGGGTTTGAATTCTGGTTCTGTCCATTTTCCAAGACTTTTTGGCCTTAGGTGAGTTACTTTAATTACCTCTCTTCCCCCTTTTAAAAATGCGGACTGTGATACTGACCTCACGGGGTTTTAGAGATTCATGGGACAATGTGTGCCGTCATTTCAGCTCAGTGTATTGTGTCAGCATGCAGTAGATGAAGCTGTTAGTGTAACAGACCGTGAATTGTGTGGCAACAGCAATTCCCACAAGAGACCAGTTTCCACAAATCCATTGTGTAATGACAAGCAGTGGAATGAAAATCAAGACCCTTGGATACTAGGTTCTAATCCAGTCTGGTGGTTAAGTCATTTTACTTCAATTTCAGTCGTCCTTTGCATTCCTTTATCATTTTGCTAAAGTAGATTTTCAAGTCATTTTTAATTTTTTAGTCTCGGTAAAAATCCAAACAGTTTTTTGGTTTGTTTAATTAACCAAGATGCAGATCTGCTTTTAAAATTTCAGAGTTTTATTAAAAAAAAAAAACCTAAGCAGTTTTTTGTAAGTGTAATCACTTTTATTTTAATAAAATTATGTAGGCATTGATTTCCTTCCTGTCACCGAACAGTGCTGACAAGTCAATGAGAATATTGTTCCTTGAGATCTCAAACTTGTAAACATATTTAGGACACATGGCAATTCTGAATCTGGACTTCTATCACTAATGGGGCTCTCAGGTATAAAGTTTTGGGGCTAAGAATGTGGACCAGACGGCCTGGATTCAAATCCTGACCCTGCCCTTACAAACTGGGTGACCTTGGGGAAGTTTCTTAACCTCTCTCTATTTCACTTTCCTCATTTGTAAAATGGGAATAGTAATAGTATTTTCTTGATAGGTTGTTGGAAGGAATGAGTGAGTTAACACGTGAAAACTGCTTAGAGTCCCACATGGAGTACATAATCAATAAAAACTGCTATTATTATTATTGTTGTTATTTTATGAAGGGGTTACATTCTGACATAGCATGAAAGATCACCACATTACTTGGCATTTTGTCATATGTAACCAAAAATGAATTCTCGGGTTGTTCTGATTTATATATTCATTTTCAAAATTATAGGAATAAAATGTCTTTTGGTCTGTATTATTTGCTTTCAAATTGATACATGCCTCTTGGGGCTGCTAGGAGAATTCCCAATCCTGACATAACTTAAAATTCTCTTTCAAAAAGGTATCTGCTGAAACTTATAAGAATGATTTAATATTCATTCATAATTCACTAAAAAAGAAGGATTCTGAAACGAGTACTTCTGTAATTAATAAAAATATCTGTGCTTCTTTTCAGCACAGGGAAGTTTAACCGTGGAATAACCATGCTGTCTCAGTTGGTGTCTGCTGTGTTCACCCTAAATCCTGCTCTTGGATTCATCCTCACCCACTCTGAACACTTGTTCCTACTTCCTGTCACTTTGACAGCTTCTCTACCTAGCCCTGACTTTCTGGTTCTTTAGCCCTTACCTGAGTTCCTGATTCTGCCTTCTGCTTTGGGTGTGGGGATTTTCTTCTCTTTTAATTGAACATAACATTTTACTAGAGATTTTGGCTTGGCTGTTGTTTGTTTCCTGATGCCTTTGGCTAACTTCTGAAGGGCTCCTCCTCTGACTGAGGAGTTTCTACTGAGGCTCCATTAAATCCTACCCTGATGTAATAGATTCAGATGTGGTGCAGCAAACTTGCTCAAGTTACCACTACTGTTCATTCCACTGGAGCCTGGAATATGGATGGAAAATGTAGAATTTCCTGATAGGGAGCCTGTTGTGGTAGTCCAATTGGCTGAGTGCAGAGTTTCCTTCCCTGGGAGTAAATGAAATCAGATTCACAGGTGTGGCATTCCCAACCCCTCCCCTGTTTCCACTTTCAGAGAAATTTGGAGGTGACACATGGAAAAGCTGAGACTTTGTTATGTGACTTCATCAATATGTGGACTGCCCTTAATCAAAGTCTGGGGTGGGAGTGGGGATATGGGTCTGAGTAGTGGGTGGGTTGCCGAGGAAAGGAGTCTTGTTGCTGGAGGCACACTGAAGGGAAGTTTAGCTATTTTGGAGAGGATATGGTCTTCTGAATCTACCAGGGAAAATACTTAATTTTTCAGGTCCTCACCGAGTCCCAGGTCATGGGGAAGAGCTACCTAATGCCTCACTCCCATTTTTGAGAAATCCTGGAAGCGGCCATTTTGTTTGTTTTGTTTTGCTTTCAATAAATTAACTTTAGTTGCTAAATCCCTTAAGACTCTTAAATCTAGTTGTTTCATGCACAAAGGACCAGAGCATGGCTTGGTTCCCCCACTGTGACCAGGGTCAAAGTATGGGAATGAGAATTGTCCCCGCATTTGGAGTCCAGTTACACGCTGGAGCTTGTTCCTAAGGCCACGTGTCTGTGCCACGCACATCTGTTCTTCGGTGTATTGTGGGGGGCTTTAGCACAGGAATCAACAGCAACTTATGACAGTACCTCCTGAAACCTTCCAAGTTTCCTCCAGGGCCCCCTATGTTCCGTGTCTCGTGGAACTACTCGTTTTTGATACTCTCTGACCTCTTAGGCTGAGTTCATAGCTCCTAACAGTTAATGGGATTGAACCATAGTTTGGTCCCAGGAGGATTATGAATGGAAAAAAAACCAGACGAAACCAAAAACCCCCCAAAATTACATTCCAACATTTCTTAAACAGTTTCAGTGCTTATCAGTGCTCTTTACCTTATACCAATACAATATCCCTGATATTTCCCAACTGTTGATGAACAGGGCTATCTAGAGGATCTGCAAGTTGTGTTTGTGATTTTTCTTGATTTGGGATAAGTGGAAAGGAAAGTCAATGTTATTTGTTCATAATCTGCAAGAAGTTCTGTTTTAAGAAAGCAAAAGTGACCTTATAAACTCCAACAAGTGCTGCTGATTCTTGTGTATTATTTTCTGGTATTTCTACATTTTGCTGGACTAGAAAAATGTATAATGTAGTGGCTAAGAATGTTAGTTCTGGAATCACACATTAGGGTTCAAATCCTGACCCCACCACTTATTAGATGCATGATCTTTGGCAAGTTACTAAACCTCCTTGGACTTCACAGTTTCCTTTGCTATAGAATAGGCATCCTTCATGGGATTGGTGTGAGGATTAAACGTATAGAAAGTGTTTTAGCAACTAAAGCATAGTAAATGCATAACAAATATTAGCTATTAGTATTTTAACCTATCAAGGGTTGAGCTGGAAGTATGTACCTCTTGGAGTCCTACTCTTATGACACTGAATCCATGAAATTTATTGTTGCTGTTGGTATGAGGGGACATGATATAAGGGAAAGCCTACTGTTTTCAGCCCCCAGGGGATGGTGGGAAGGAGAAGAGGGAGAAAGAAAAGGGATTGCAAGTAGGGTAGGTGAGAGTCCTGGTTTTCCTCCTCTTTGAGGACTGGCTGAAAGCTCCCTGTTTGCAGTCAGTAGGAGCAAAGCACAGGCACAGACTCAGCCTTGAATGCTGGCAGGGCTAGCAGCAACCAAGGGACAAGGCCTCTCCCTGGAAGCCCAAGGAGACGAGGACACTGAAGGAGAGGACATGACACTTCTCCGCCATCAGTGTGGTGTAGTTAACCTCAACCCTCTCCCCGTACACACCTGGACCCTAATTAAAGGAGAGAAGCATGGCATGGGGAGGATGTCTCAGAGGTTTTTATTTTTAAATCTGTAGAAAATGAACATTTTTCTGAAGATATTCTTTGCATTATCCCATTGGATTAAACTCTTCTCTCAACCACAGGTGGAGACTCAGGAGAAAAACTCTAATACTTTTAGACAAAATTAGGAACCTTATTTTTTCTCTACATATCTTAGTTTGCAGAGTGAGTAAATTTTGTTGCCCACACTATAATTAAATTGTCCGTGTAACTTGGTGGAGCTCGCCCAATGACCAGGGCAATATTTCCAGGTTAACCCTGAAAAATATATTATCAGATGTTCATGAGTAGACTTTCTTGACATGTTCCGTCTAGCCTGGGTATCTATCTGTTGCTAAATAGGGTACTCACAGCCACAGAGGGATGATTTCTGAAGTTTTCTTGGTTGCTCAGGTTTGTACCCTTACTGCTCAGCTGGCAGATCTCTTTGAGAAAGAGATGGGTTCTGACTACCTGTCGGACGCTGCTGTAATATTTCAGGAATAAATAAATTTCTTACTCCATTTTGATTCTGGATTATCCTGATTCTAGTTCATTCATTCATACCACAGACATTTATATAACATTCTCTCTGCACTAAACACTGTACTAGATCAGTTCTTATTTTCAACAACATTGCATCTAGTGGGTAATAAAGACACAGAAATGAGTATTCCATGTCTACATCATTGAAACAGATGCTTCAAATATGATAAAGGAATCCTCTTATCACCAGAGGGTTCTGGCACAGGTGATCTTTGTCTCTAGTTCCCTTTTCTGGCAGCCATGAAAATGTACTGCTCACTTCTGCTGTGGGGAGCAAAGTTGACTGAGGGCTCCAGCTGCTGAGCTCCACACTTCCTGCAGGTTGCTGTCAGCCAGTGATGGAGACTGTGGAGTACTAAGGTAGCTCTGTTCTACTGAGACATGAGACTCTTCCAACAGGCAATTTTGGCCCAAGCACTCTCCATCAGCTTGGGTGAACCTTTTATGGAACTGTGTTGCAGTCTAGGGCTCTTCCTATCCAATTCTTCTTCCTTCTCCCTCCCTTCTTATAGGTATCAGACCTACATTGCTGTCTGAATACTCTATTCACCTTCCTTTGCTCCCTTCCACCTAAAATCTCTTGAATGTCTAATCCTATTTCAGCCTATGCTTCTTGTCTTTTTAAAAGATATGTTAAGTGTTGTGTGTTCTCAAGTGCACTAGAATTTTGGAAATCATCCCAGATTCTTCCTTCTTCTTCAGCTTTAATATTCATTTGGTCACTAGATCCCTTTGGTTGTACTCTAAACATTTTGCTCTCAAATGCCCCCCTGTCTCTTTTTCTGCTCTTTTCAACCCATCAGAGTGACTGCAGCAGGATTCTAACTAGTGTCCTGTTCCCAATTCCATCCCCTTCCAGCAAAGCATTTCCACGTTACTGGGATGTGGGCTTCATACAGTGGACATACAATCATGGCGCTCCTCTCTTAAAATCCTGCAGTGACTCTCCATTGCTTTGGATAAAGTCCAAATACCTTAGCTTGGAATGAGAAGCCATTCATCACTTGGGCCCTATTTTCCTATCTGGTTTCATCTTCCAATTCCTTACTTTTTCAAAAGAACCTTGAACTACTTTAGTTCCCAAATATGCCATACTCTTCTAGCTGCTACACTCTTGCATAAGCTGCTTTCTTTGCCTAGAATTCCCTTTCTCACTTGCCAGCTTTGTTAAGTTCTCTTATCCTTCAAGACCTGTCTCCTCCAGGAAACTTTCTCTGACTTTCTCAGATAAAGTTAAGGACTTATTCTGTGTGTTTTCCTAAAATGTTAGATCAAATTACTGTAATGATTATTTATGTCCAAAATTTGTACCTATGGCGTAGATACTTCATGATCTGTCTCTTACTTATCTTTCCAGTTTTATCTCTCGCCACTTCTTCCTCTCCTTGCATCCCCCCATTCTTCTGTTTTCTGAATTTACCACAATCTTTGTCACCTCTGAGTCTTCACGTAGAGTTCTCCCCCTGTTCTAATATCCTTCTCCCTCCCACTCTAGCCTTTTGCTTGGATAACCCCTTTGCATCCTCAAGAGATAATTTATATGTCTCCTTAACGAAGCCTTTCGTGAATATCCAAGGTTGTGTTAAAAGCCCCTCCTGAACACTCCCAATGTACCCTTTGTTTTTCCTTATTATAGCACGTAATACACTGATCTAATAGTCTATTTGTCTCTCCCACTATTCTGTGTGTTCTTTGAAGGCAGGTTGTGCTGTGGGTGATTCTTCTTTGTTTCCCCAGCACCTAACGTATAAGTGACTGGCTGATAATAACAATTTATTGAATGAATGAACCAATGAGGGGCGGCCTAGTGTACTGGAAAGAGCTCAGTCTCAGAAAGACGTTCCAACTTAACCACTGATTTTCTGTGACGCTTGCCAGTCTCTTACTCTCTTTGATCTTAATTTTCCTCACCTGTATGTAGGAATAACCAGATCTCCCTCCTAGAACTGTTTTAAAGATTAGCCTGAGATTTGTGATGCCTGGTACACTGCTGGGAACATAATAAGCACTGAAAAAAGTCCAAGAAATAAAAGTTTTCTTCTTTGTTCCTCCTAAGCAATAGTGGTACTCTTTTGAAAACAATTCAAAGTTTGTAATTCCTATTGATCCGTGACTGATCTCATTATTTAAAGCCTTCATCAAATAAACTAAGTCACCCTTTTGCTTTGACTATTTGCCCTAAAACTTTCCCTACAGATCTGCCAGGTAGTGGAGTTTGGACTTACAGCTGCAGCACACCCACAAGTGGGTCTTCTTGGCTTCCGGTAAATAGTCAGACTTACAAGACTGTCTTAGGCCACTCAGGCACCAGTGTACTCAGATGGGTATAGTTCAAGGATCCAGTTCACCAGCAGGGAAGTGTCAGACCTTCTTCTTTTGCAGAGTCCTTGCTGCCAGTTATACAGTTCAGGTGCAAGGAGAAGAGATCCACATTTGGGTAAGGGTGGAAGCTGCCCTAAAATAAAAGCCTCATGTCCCAAAGGATCCAATTTCTCTTGTAATAATTTCATAGACATAGCTCTCAGGGTTGAGCCAAGGGATACACACCTAAGAGTCATCCATCACGCTCAAGGAAGCAGGAGGTCTCCGTAAGATATTTATGTTTAACTGAAGGTCAAATTCTCATGCAGGGGGAGAAAGGACTTTGTTAACCTTTTTCCCATAGTGACCCTTGCAGAAGTAACTTCAGATGGAGCCAGCTTACTCATTGTTCTCGCTAGCCAACATGATCACATCTTAATTATAGTACCTCCTGCTACCGAGAACCCAACAGCTTGGTATATCAACCTCTGAATTGGGTCGGCTACTGCCCAACAGTGGGTTTCCCCCTCTTTTTTGGAACATTTAATACTTTTTCTTTTAATTGAGGTATAGTTGATTTACAATGTTGTGTTAGTTACTGGTGTATAGCAAAGTGATTCAGATACATACATATATATATCCATATATCAACATACATATATATATGTATATCCATATATCAGCATACATAATATGTGGGTGTATATATATTCTTTTTCAGGTTTTTTTCCATTATAGTTTATTACAAGATATTGAGTATAGTTCCCTGTGCTATACAGTAGGTCCTTGTTGTTTATCTATTTTATACATAGTAGTGTGTATCTGATAATCCCAAACTCCTAATTTATCCCTCCCCTACCTTTCCCCTTTGGTAACCATAAGTTTGTTTTCTATGTCTGTGAGTCTGTTTCTATTTTGTAAGTAAGTTCATTTGTATCGGTTTTTGGATTCCACATATAAGTGATATCGTATGATATTTATCTTTCTCTGTCTGACTTATTTCACTTAGTATGATAATCTCTAGGTTCATCCATGTTGCTGCAAAGGACATTATTTCATTCTTTTTTTATGGCTGAGTAATATTCCATTGTATATATATACACCACGTCTTCTTTATCCATTTACCTGTTGATGGATGTTTAGGTTGCTTCCGTGTCTTGGCTATTGTAAACAGTGCTGCTATGAACATTGAGGTACATGTATCTTTTTGAATTAGAGTTTTCTCCAGATATATGCCCAGGAGTGAGATCGCTGGATCATCTAGTAGCTCTATTTTTAGTTGTTTAAGGAACCTCCAGACTTTTTTCATAGTGGCAGCACAACTTACATTCCCACGAACGGTGTACAAGGGGTCCCTTTTCTCCACACCCTACCTAGCATTTGTTATTTGTAGACTTTTTGATGATGTCTGTTGTGACAGGTGTGAGGTGATACCTCATTGTAGTTTTGATTTGCTGTCCTCTGATAATTGGCGATGTTGAGCATCTTTTCATGTGCCTATTGGCCATCTGTATGTCTTCTTTGGAGAAATGTCTATTTAGATCTTCTGCCCATTTTTTTATTGGGTTGTTTGTTTTTTTGATATTGAGCTGTATGAGCTGTTTGTATATTTTGGAAATTAAGCCTTTGTCAGTCGCATTGTTTGCAAATATTTTCTCCCAGGCTGAAGGGTCTTTTCATTTTGTTTATGTTTTCCTTTGGTGTGCAAAAACTTGTATGTTTGAAAGGTCCCATTTGTTTATTTTTGCTTTTATTTCTATTGCTTTCGGAGACTGACCTAAGAAAACATTGCTATAATTTATGTCCGATAATGTTTTGCCTATGTTCTCTTCTAGGAGTTTTATGACATCATGTCTTATCTTTAAGTCTTTAAGCCCTTTTGAGTTTGTGTGTGTGTGTGTGTGTATGGTGTGAGGGAGTGTTTCATTGATTTACATGCAGCTGTCCAGCTTTCCCAACACCACTTGCTGAAGAGACTGTCTTTTCTCCATTGTATATTCTTGCCTCCTTTGTCAAAGCTTATTGACCATAGGTGTGTGGGTTTATTTCTGGACTCTCTGTTCTGTTCCGTTGATCCATATGTCTGTTTTTGTGCCAGTACCGTGATGTTTTGATTACCGTAGCTTTGTAGTATTGTCTAAAGTTTGGGGGGGTTATGCCTCCGGCTTTGTTCTTTTTTCTCAGGATTGCTTTGGCAGTTCTGGGTCTTCTGTGTTTCCATATAAATTTTAGTATTATTTGTTCTAGTTCTATGAAAAATGTCTTGGGTAATTTGATAGTGATTGCATTAAATCTGTAGATTGCTTTGGGTAGTATGGCCATTTAAGCAATATTAATTCTTCCAATCCAAGAGCCTGGGATATCTTTCCATTTCTTTGAATCATCTTCAGTTTCCTTTATCAGTGTTTTATAGTTCTCAGCATATGTCTTTCATCTCCTTGGTCAGGTTTATTCCTAAGTATTTTTTTGATGTGATTTTAAAAGGGATTTTTTCTTTTACTTTCCCTTTCTGATATTTCATTATTGGTGTAAAGAAATGCAACCAATTTCTGTATATTAATCTTGTATCCTGCTATCTTGCTGAATTTGTATATCAGTTCTAATAGTTTTTGTGTGTAGTCCTTTGGGTTTTCTATATATAGTATCATGTCATCTACATATAATGACAATTTTACCTCTTCCCTTCCAATTTGGGTACCTTTTATTTCTTTTTCTTGGCCTCTCCACAGCCTAAAGTCAGAGTTTTAGCATGTTGGGTCTTTGAGTTGGATGGAGATCATCTAGAACATCAAATCCATGGAACTGTGTCTGTTTTTGTTTCTTCCTAAGTTCTTGGTGCCTAGAATATTACCTGGCCCATAATAAACAATAAATGTTTTCTAAATGATTGATTAGCTGTGTTAACTAGTCTTTTAACTCCTTTTATATATTATAGAGAAATTGAGGCCCAGAGAGGGCAATGGCCTGCCCAGAGTTTCGTAGAGAGCCAGAACTAAGTTTTCTGACTCCTGGTCCAAGGCTCTTTCTTTTATATCACACTACTTTCCTAAAGAGTTAGCTTTGCCTTTCCCTCCTTTGAATCTTGTCCCTTTTTGTATATACTTTCTCAGCCTTCTTTTTAGGCTTATTTGAACACATTTCCTTTGGTTTAGTTCTAAAGGATCTATAATCCAAAGGACAATACTTGATATACTTAAATTTTTTTTTCATTTCTACTTTCATTAACATGTTCTAGCACGTGTCTTTTCCTTATCCAAAGCTGTGAACTGAGGTATGTGCTAGCCGCGTGTGGGTGTTAGTCATAGTTCAAGGGAGGGATAGCTCCACTGCTGTCACTGTGAGCTGTGTGAGGTCAAGCACCGTCTTTGTCTTCTGGAAATGACAATATTCATCCTTTTCAAGTATAGAGATGCTTCTGTAGGTTATATTTTTAGTAGTAGAGTGAATTTTCCACTATGCCATGCCTATTTTTATACAGCTGTCTGTTGTGACCAACTGTCATAATGATAATAACCTAACATTTGTATTGGGCTTTACATTTTATCAGGTATTCTTATATGTAGTCTATTATCTCATTTGATTTTAATAGCAACTCTATGCAGGTAGTAATTCTATCCCCATTCTATAGATGACAAAACTCAGGCTGGAGTGATGATTTGCTTAACATCATCAACTAGTAAACAGTCAGATAAAACAGTCCCAAATGTTTGGACTCCAAGTCTTGTGCTTTTACCAGTAAACCTTAAGTTCCTCTTGTTATACTTGTAAGACTTCATGCCGGGATTAGCCTGTGGAAAGCTCAAGTTTGTGAGTATTTTTAAACAGGTGAAATAAGCAACTAATCTTTCATGTTTGGTGTTGGCGGGATGCCTGGGAGTCAAGATCCAAAATCATGACAGACTGAAGTACCTATGACTTGCTTTTCTTAGGGACAAAACACTTGCATTTTCCCAGTCATCTTTTGGGATTGGATTTCCTTCCTTTTCCGTGCGTGATTTAGCTCATGATGGATGTGAGGCTACTTTGTGTTTTATCCAAAAAAACAAATCTGGAGGCAAATCTGTGCTCTTGAATTGAATCTTCTGTAATTAAATCTTTTATAGTTTGCATTCTCCGAGCTGCAGCTGGATCCACGTTCATGTGCATAAGTGTGTATGTATGTGTGTAGGTCTTACTACTTCCCTTTCTGTTACGTGGTATGATCTCTGCTGGTGCAGCCTGGAGGGGGACTAGAAAAAGATGTAAACAATACAGAAAGGTAGAAAGTGTACAGCAGCATTTCCCATTCCACTCCCTGTTATTAGTCCCACTGCCCAGATGTGGTCACATGTTACCATTTGTCTTAGTTCTTCTGGTGATTACTTTCACAACTCTAAATAATATTTTGCCTTTCTTACTTGGTTTATCAACTTTGAAACTGTAACTTTTGAATCCCATTCATCAAAGTTTGGGAATCATCTCACTTAACCCCAAATTTATTCCCCTCTCCTATATTTGATTAGTTTTATTTACTTGTCATTCTTCTGGTTACTAATTTTGTAACTTCAAGTAATATGTTTTTCACTTTACTTTTTGAACCATAACTTATGACAGTGTCTACAGAATCTGACTATGTAGAAGGAAGAAATTAGTGCTTTAACTCTCATGTATTTTTCCCACGTCCCAACTCATGTGTCCAACTTGAAATGACTGAAGGAGGAAATTAATTTATTGGAAGGAAATTGGCTATCTCTTAGAATCAATGGGAAGTCTGGAGAGTCAACATCAGAATGGGAACCAAGAGGGTTTAAACAGCTGAGAACACAGCCAAGTCACTCTAGAGGGACTGATGCTGGCAGTAACACTCACATTTCAACTGTCAGCATTATGTCCTAGACAGTGCCGCTGCCTCTGTGAATGTGTCCCTTTGCGTCATAGTACGTAAGCCCTGGCTAAGAGCTTCTGGTTGGCTGATTCTAGGTCGCACACCTGCCCTAGATGATAGGTCCTGTGGTGAGAAAAAGTCTGATTTCCCTTTGGCTTCTAAAATGTGTATTTTTAAATTAGATGAAATAATATACTCAACAATGAGGTTAAGTAGCAGAATTGATACAGCAGATGGTCGATTAATGAACTGGAAGGTCAGCTCAAAGAACTCTCTCAGAAGGTATCAGGAAGCAATAAAAAGATGGAAATAGGAGAAACAGGCCAAAAAAATTAAGCATATAGATTGAAGACAAAAGAAACTACTGGGGACAGCTTTCTCTCAATTAAAGAGAAAACGTTAGCAATATATAAGCATTTTAAGAGCAAAGCTGAAAACTTTGCTGAGGGGCTTTCCTTTAGTGGGAGCTAGTGGAGTGACTTCAAGAACTTCTACATTTTATGTTAAATGCAGTTATCATATGAGCCAGCAATTCCTCTCATAGGTATGTAGCCAAGAGAAATTAAAATATATGTCCACACAAAAATTTACCAATGAATGTTCATGGCAACACTGTTCATAATAGTCAAGAAGTGGAAACAACCCAAATGTCCATCATCCGATGAATGGATAAACAAAATGTGGTGTGTGTGTGTGTGTGTGTACATACACACACATATTCATACGATGGAATATTATTCAGCCATAAGAAGGAAAGAAGTACTGATACATGCTACAACACAGATAGACCTTGAAGCATTATGCTAACTGAAGGGAGCCTGTCACAAAGACTGCATGTTATATGATTCCCTTTGTATGAAAGGTCCAGAATAGGCAAATCTATAGAACCAGAAAGTTGATTAGTGGTTTCCAGGTGCTGGGGAATAGAGGTATTGGGTAGTGACTACTTATGGGTATAGCTTTCTATCAGGGTCATGAAAATGTTCTAAAATTAGATGGTGGTAATAATTGCTTAAGTCTGTGACTATATGAAAAACCACTGAATTTTACACTTAAAGACACATTAAAGAAATTAAAGATATAAGTATTGGAAAAGAAGAAATAAAACTCATTATTTTAAGAGGATATGATTGTCTACATAGAAAATCCCAATAATCTAAACAATTTTAGGAAATAAGTTAATTTAGAAATGTAGCTATATATAAGGTCAATACCCAAACGTTAGTGTGTTTCTATATAGCAGTATGAAACAATTAGTAAAACTGGGTTTTTAGAAAACCATTTTTCGCAGCCTCTAGTGTGCTGTAAAATTCTGGGAAAGCTTTAGTCAGTACAAGCTTCATGGTGAAAGTTAGTTTCAGGTTCTCAATCTTGGCTGCATATGAGAATCACTTTGGCAGATTAAAAAGTATCAAGTGCCCAGGTCTTGCCCAAGAGCAATTACATCAGAATCTCTGAGATAGGGCCCAGGCATTATGTCTTTTAAAGTTCCTCAGGTGATTCAGATGTGCACAAAAGGTTAAGAAAAATAGAGTACTAATCTCATTGAAGTTTTCTTAGCATAGTGTCACTGAGATGAACTTATCTTGAATATAAGGTAAAAGATAACTTTAAAAAACAGGAATCAACAGTTCAGGCCTTTTTTCTTTTAATAAGGTTTTATAATTCAGCACTGGATAATTCTGAGGAACTAGTAAAAGAGTTGGAGGAACATCTGATGACAGCGGCATTCACTTCAAGGCCCCTAGCTTTGCAAACTGGCTTTGGGTTTTCCCAGTATCCCCACAGGAGCAGTAGCCAATCCAGATCCTTACTCCTGAGATCCACGTGCTGGATGTTCCCTGGATGGATCCCTTACCCTCTTCCCTTCTTTTGTCATTCATCGTCATCGCCTTCTGGGTGCATTCAGGCTCAGGAGCCGCATTTGTCCCACTTTATTATTACAACTTGTCATAAACGCATTCCTCATCCTCACTTTCTCACTCCTGATCGTGGCATTTTCACTATTCTCTGTTTATCATGATATCTCTAGGAGAGCAGACACCACCTTTCCCAAACACCTTTCAACTCTATTTTCTGCATTCCCAAGGAGAATTCTTAGAACCTGCTCAAGTTTTGGGGATCCTTGTCAAATGAATCTCAATATGTACTCTGTTTGAAATGTTACCCCAGTACTCCCAATTCCACTTTAGTTTTCTTTCATAGTACTTATCTGACATAATACATTTTAAAATTTAACTACCTGTACCTTTAAACTAGAATGTATACTCCTTGAGGACAAGAATCTTTTTCTTTGTTTTTCTTTTGTGCCTTCAGTGTTTAGAATAGTAGCTATTGTTGAACGAATAGCTATGGGCACAAAAATGGAACCATAACATGTATACTATTTCATAAACTGAGTCTTATGCTTATAATTTTCATGACAATACATATTCTTTTACAACACCATTTTAAATGATCACACATATTATTGTGTATGGTTGTACTGCCTTTTTAGAAATAAGCGATACTCTATGGCCCCCACCCCACCAGTTTTTTGCTCTCTACAGTGCTGCAGCAAACATCCTTGTAAAACTCTAAAGGTAGAAGTCAGAATATGCATAATTCGAAGGTTTATCACATGCATTGCCAAATTTTTATAGAAAATGAATACGTACTTCCACCAAAAGTGGGATCCTAATTTTAAATAGGGTAGTCAGACAAGACTTCACTAAGAAAATATTTAAACAAAGATTTTAGGAAGTGAGGGAGGTAGCCATGCAGGAGTCTGGGGAAAGTGTAAAAGTTTGAGGTAAGAAAGTGTCTAATGTGTTCAAGGAGGAGCGAGGAGGCCACTGTGGCTGGAGTAGAGGGTGTAGTGGGCACTGAGGTCAAAGGGGCCATGGAGCCCATGATTTTAGGGACTTTATAGACCATTGTTCAAGTTTTATCTTCTATTCTGAGTGAGATGGGGAACCATTGGAGGGTTTTTAGCAGAGGCAAGTGACAAAACTTGACTTAGGTTTTAAAAGACCACTTTGGTAGTTGTACTGAGAATAGGTTAAATTTAGTAAGGCAAAAGTAGAAGAATAAAATGGGTTGGGGGATATTGCACTGCTCCAGGTTTACCAGGGTGGTTGCAGTGGAGACAGGGAGACGTGGTAAGATTGTCGAAATGTTTTGAAGATAGACCTGGCAGGATTTACCTATAGATTAGATATAAGATATGAGAGACGAGAGGAATCAAAAGTGACTCCAAAATTTGGCCTGAGTAGATTGCAGGGTCATCAGCTTGTCATCAGTTCATATGGGGAAGATCGTGGGTGAGGCTGGTTGACTTGTGGGTAAGACTTGGAGTTCAGTTTTGAACATGTTAAGTTTGAGATATATATTAGATATCAAAGTAGACTATATGAGTAAAATACATGAGACTGGACATCAAGGGAAAAGTCCAAACTGGAGATATATATATTTGGGAGCTGTTAGATTATATATCATATTTAAAATCTTAAGACTAGCATAGATCACTAAGGAAGTGGATGATATGTATAAGAGAAGAGGGCCAAGGCTAAAACTTGGGGAACTCTGATGTTAAGAGGTTGGAGAAATGTGGTGGAATCAATAGAGGAGACTGAAAAGAAGTAACCAGTGAGATAGATGGAAAAAAGGTGATGTCCTGGAGGCCAAGTAAAGAAAATGTTTCCAGGAAGAGGGAATGACTAACATTTTCAATTGATGCTGATAATGTCAAGTAAAATGAGAGCTGAGAATTGACTTGTGGATTTAGAAATATACAACTTATTGGTGACTTTAGAAAGAGTAGTTTTAGAGGGAGTGCTGTGCAAAAGCCAGATTTGAGTTGGATCAAGAGACTGGGATGGAGAGGAATTGGTGGAAAAAAGTGAAAATAGACAACCTTTTCAAGGAGTTTTGCTGTAAATTGCAGGAGAGAATAACAGCCGGGGCAGGGGACATGAGATCTAAATACAGTTTTTTAATGGGAGATATAACAACGTGGTTCTGTGTTGATGGGACTTATGGGAGGGGGGAGAGAGAGAGAGAGAGAGAGAAAGAGAGAGAGGGAGAGAGAGAGACATAGAGACAGAGACATAGAGACAGAGAGACTGAGAGACCGAGAGACCAAAAGAGAAATAGTACCAGAGTGATTTTCTCGACTAGAAGAGAGGGGATGAGATCTAGTGAATAAGTGGAGCCTTTGCTTTAGATACAAGCTGTTAAAATCTGCACAAAATCATCAGGAAAGCCTATGTCAAGAGCAGAGTCATTTATTAATAATCGTTCCAGCTAGGGAAAACTTTATCAAGAACAGAACATCAGTGATGTCCACAGAAGGGGAGTTACAGAAGGTTTTTTAAGGGCTAGCTCTTATGATTATAAATTGGGTGATCTTTTCTGGGTGAGCTTTTGGAAATGGGCAATGAATAGGGATTGGTCACTTTTAATTGGCTTTGGAGCACAGAGTGCATTCAGTGTTTCTTTTTCCGTCTGGATTCTGAAACTTTTGTGTTTTCTTTCCAGATAGGTTGTGGTTTGTTCTTGCTTGTTTTGCAGAATTGATAATTTTCTGACAGGTAGAATTATGGATTTAATTTTCATTTCTCAGACTTCCTTTTGGTCATCCTCTGGCTGAGGCTATAGGACAGATGATTCTGAATGGTGATCCAGATCTACACTGCTGTTTGAGTTATCTTTTGTCATACTGATGGTAATTTTGATTTAAACAAGTCCTAATCTTTCTTGTTGCTTCTATTGCATA
The DNA here is from genome assembly GCF_028023285.1 of Balaenoptera ricei. Classification (NCBI taxonomy): domain Eukaryota; kingdom Metazoa; phylum Chordata; class Mammalia; order Artiodactyla; family Balaenopteridae; genus Balaenoptera; species Balaenoptera ricei. The sequence continues at coordinate 12,792,943 of NC_082647.1, read as the reverse complement.
ATTGTTCTTTGCATCATTTGATGAGACAGCAGCCGCATGGCAGCATTTAAGGGAGTTTTCACACATTTGAACATAGCACAGTTTGCAATCTACTTCGAAGAGTGATTGATATGATTTGTTTATGCCTAAGTCATAGGCAATGGGAGTAGAGGAAGTACTTTGCCTGGAATATTGTTGCCTTTGCATTCAACACTTGAAGACTTGACTTCAACTCAAGGAATTTTTTTTTAAAATGGATCTAACTTTGTTAAGTTTGTGCCTTGACCAGGTTGCTACCTTAAAAGGAAATAGGGCGTTGGGCTTTTTTTTTTATGTTTTCCTCTGACATTCTTTTTAACCTGATTTACATTTCACAGGGTCAGGAAGCAATGCCAAGTGGCAAGACAATATTAGAAATTCTACTTCGGGAGTGGGATGAGGTTGGTGGGAAGTATCAAGGAGGCTTGGATGCCATTCTAATAAGTTTAGAATTTATTCTCAGGGCAATCGGGAACCATTGAAGGTTTTTAAATCCCATTATAAAAAGTAGTTCTTTTAGGGGCTGTGGATTTAAAAGTTGTATTAGTTTTCTATGGCTGCTGTAACAAATTACCACAAACACCTTAAATCAATAAAATGTATTACCTTAAATCAATACAAATTTATTATCTTACAGTACTAGTAGTAGGTCAGAAATTTGACAGATTTCACTGGGTTAAAATCAAGTTGTCAAGGATTGTAGGACTAAGGTCCCCATTTCTTTGCTAATTGGTGGCTGAGGGTCATTTCCAGTTTCTAGAGACTGCTCATGTTCCTTGCCTTGTAGCTCCCTTTTTCCATCTTCAAAGCCTGTAGTGGGGGGTAGGTCCATCTCATGCTTTGAATCTCTGCTGCCTCTTCTGTTGTCACGTCTCTCTGGCCAAATATTCTGCCTTCCTCTTCCACTTTTAAGGGCCCATGTGATTACATTGGTCCCACCCAGATAATCCAGGATAATCTCAACATCCATAAGCATAATCACATCTGCAAAGCTGCATTTTCCATGTAAAGTAACATATTCATGGGTTCTGAAGATTAGGGTGTGGACATATTTTGGGGGCATTATTCTGCCTAACACAGACGTCATTAAAGTATAGATTGTATTTTAAACCTTGGGAATAGAAAATGTTACTCAAGGATAGTGTGGGGTTGTTTCCTGAATCTTCATCTGCTGGGAGATTACTTTAACCTTCCTTGTCCTGTGTGACCAAATCTCTTGGGTATCCTGAATTCCTCTATCACTTCCAGACCTGGGATATCTGGAGAGATGTTTTACCAAGTTCTCAACCAGAGGACTGGTACCTGCTTTCTTGACCTTGTTAATCCCATGGTCTGAGGCCAAACCCAATTTCTGCCCTTCTTTCACCTCCCCTCAGCTATCTCTACCTCTTAAGCTCTGCTGCTGCCCTGATGCTGTGCTCTCCTTGGATCTAAATGACTGCTTCATCTCGCTCTGGAGCTGCCAGGCCTCCCTTTGGACTTGATTGGTGATTGTTGTCACTGTCCTGACATTTCTTTTCAACCTCCTACCTATCCGCTAGCTCTCTCCCTTCAGCCTGCTGCATTTTGGGAGAGTTTATTTCAGTACCCAAGATCTGAGACACAATTGAGAGCTTCAAGCCCTTTGAATGGTAAGAGAGGTAGCAGGAAAACAGAAGCCAGCATCTCTTGTGATGCCATGGACTTGCCTATAATTTCGAGGCTAAGAGCACAGGGCTGAGAATCTGACATTTTGGGGTTCCATTTCAGGTTCTGATATTTACCAGCTATAGATAATGTTAAGTAACCTATATTAGTCTCAATTTTCTTATTTTAAAGTAGGAATAAACGATAACCTCAAAGGGTTGTTATAAGCATTAAATGAGATAATGGATATAACTCAGTACAGTGTAGAAAGTGCTTATTTCATGTTTTGTTCTTGGTTCTTCAGATCATTATGGGATATGGACAGAGACACAAATAAGAAAACATAGGATACTGGTGTGATACATCCCAATATTTCTATTTGGACGTTTTATTTTGAATTTGGGGAAAGTTGTGGTTAGTGTTGTCAGGGCAGAGCCACTGGGATGCAGACGGAGTAGTCTGGTCTTATTTGTCTTTAGTGACGTTCTCAATCCAGGTGATATATTTCTGAACATTGGTGTAGATGCCCACATCCCCTCCCATGAAGTGTCCGACCTCGATCCCCTGTAGCTTGCCTTTGCAGATGACAGTAGCAACGGCCACCTCCTACAAGGGATCATGCAGAGAGAGGGAGAGAGACAGATTCAGTCAGATCTTCTCCTTATAGGAGCCCTCTCGTCCGCAATGTGGATGCGCCCTGTCTAGAGGTAGCATGCTGCATCAAGAAAAGAGCACTGAGCTGGGAGACTGGAAGCTTGAGTCATTTATCTAGCTTGGTCGTATCTAGTCTTACGTGACATTGAGAAAGAGAAAAACCTTTCTGGAACTCACATGTAAAATGAGTCAAACTCCATTTGTTTGAACTGGTGAAGCCAGTTTCAATTTGTGAAAAGTTTGAATTAATTTTTTAAAAGCAATGCCCGTTTCAAAGTTGCATCTATGAGAATAAAAACCTAGCAAAGTGTTATTAACTCTAGGTACTGCGTGATGCCCTTTAATGAATACAGACATCTCTAAGGAGGGCCCTTTACTGAAGATAATGGGGGGCTTTGCTGCAGCCTTATCAAATTTTCAAAAATTTACGAAGCTGTGGGCTTTCAATTTTTTAAATATCACGATTAAATAGTTAACTGGACATATATAATACAAGTAAGTGAAAGTTGAATAGAGAGGAAAGATTACCCCAAAAATTCGACTGAACACTTTCACAAATTTAACACATATGGAGTTTCTGTGGCTTTTTCCTTGTTCGGTTTTCTGGCAGTCTGCATCAGACATCATGGGGGCCTCCAGGTTCTGCCTTAAATCAGGGTGTCTGCCTGAGGGAAGACAGGGATAAAAGAAACCTTCCTGTTCACAATTGTTTGTTTTTTCACAATTGTTATTTAGCGCTCCAATCACCACCTTCTGTTTCAACTGGTGTTTTGTGTGTGTCTGAAGAAAATAATGAGACAAAGGGAAGACATGATTTTGTGCATGGTTATGAGAGTTAATCTTGAGGATTTTGAAATAGCCTTTATGTCCCTTTAAAAAGCAGAGTTTTCTTTCTTCTCTGTGTCTGTTCTTGGAGGCATAAGAGGTGACCTGACTCAGGTTCTCAGGTGTCCTCCACATGTTAAGTGAGCCAGTATGGGAGAGAGGAGCACAGACTCCTTAATGTGAATTGTACCTCTGACGATCAGGAATGGCGTGGCCTCTGTGCAGAGTCAGGTGGCCTGGTGGCCCCCTCTGCCAAAGCTCTGAAGAAGCAGTGGAGCATTAGTCACCCTAGGAAGGGAGGAGCTTTGGACTTCTGGGAGGGTCTCTTTTTGTCAGACCACTCATATAGTATCTCCCTTTGGTCTCCATCCATTCTCCTCCCTTCTCAGCTATACAGACATGGGTGCTCCTCTTCAGGGATAACTGATGACCCTGATTTTCTGTGGGAGGTGTACTCACCGCTGTTGTCTTGGCTCCAGTCCAAGCCTGAAAGCATACAGACGGTGCCTGGCTTGACGGTGCTGGTGGCGAGGGGAATGGGCTGGACTTTGTGGTTGAGGTTGGCGGGCTTAGCCAGCCTAATGAGCATGAGGTCATCCTGGGGGGAACTATGACTGTAGTTCCAGTAGCGGACAATCTGGATAGGGTCAATTATCTGCTCTGTCCCATCTCTGATTCTGACCCTGAGATTTCCCAGCATCACTTTCAGGTTTCTGGAGGGATAAGGGGTTGGAAGTAATCATCATCATCATCGTCATCATCATCTAAGCTGATGTTGAATGTTATAGTGTGCCAGATACTTTGCCAAGGGCTTTATCTGGATTCTAGATTACGTCATTTACCACTCACAACAAATCTGTGAGGTGGATTCTATTTTGAATCCCCATTTTACAGATGAAGTAACGGAGGCACGTAAGAGTATTCACCCATGTCACACAGTTAAGTGGTGGAGCCTTTACCCACTATGTTTTCATGTAGTGTCCTTAATGTAGTGGAGAAGAAAAGGACGCATGGCGTAGAAATATTATTTTCCCTCCTTCCAGCTCCAGCCTATCAGATTGGGCGTTTCCATTCCGGTGGAGGTAAGAGAATGAGGTGACTTGAGTGTTGGATATCTCTTGTTTGCTTCATCAGATCTACTCACAACTCTTTCATCCTGCCCTGTACTTGGGAAGGTGATATATGTGGATTAAGTCAGTGGGCTTTCTGGTCCTCTAGCGTTTGATTGGTATTTGGCCAATAAGAAGCACCAGAAAGTAAGGGGAGGGAGAAGGGAGAGGTTGGAGTATATATCCTCCCATCTTTCTTCCTGTAAGATTGCCACAGGGCGTGGCTGTTGGCTGTCTCTTGACCAAAGGTTACAGCCCCTATCAGGCAGTCCCTGCGCACAGCGCACAGCGCGCTCTCTCTCTCCGTTTCTGTCTCTCTCTTTCTTTCCCCCTCCCCCCTTGTAAACATTCTCTCCCCCGCCGCTTTAGGTCTAGGGGTAGTAACTGCACCTTTCTAATACTAAACGCGGGGGGACTGAACTATTCCCTGTGTTTTCCCTATAACGAGACCATACCTTTGTCATTAGTTCTTTTTATAAACTCTCCTCAACTTAATCAAATTTGAGTGTACCATCAGTTACCTGCTGGTCCCTTAACTGACAAAACACATTCCTATTGCCAGTAAAAAACTTGAAAAACCGATGGGAGACTGAGGAGGCATAGTACGTAGAACGGGGCTCCTCTAGAGCAGCACTGCTGACGCGTGGGGCCGGGTTCTGCTCTGCGGTGGGGCTGCTCTGTGCGCGGTGGGGTGTTCAGCCGCGTCCCTGCCCTGGCCTCTGTTCGCAGGGTAGGCGCCCTTAGCACAGCCTCCCCCCATCCCTCATCCCATTGTGACAGCCGAAGGTGCCTGCCTTTGCCAAATGGAAATACACCGGAGGGGAAGCTGCCTCTACTTGAGAACCACCGGCGCAGAATGAGTATAGCTGTTGTAGTGGGTAAGGATGTCCCGGCACTCACGGTAGGCAGCAGTGAGCGGGGGCCAGCACCCAGCTGCTTTTGATGAGGACACCCACACAGGGGTTGAAGTGAGACTTGAGGTATACCAGATAGGGGGCGTGGTCTTCTTTCTGCACAGATGAGTGAGCGGGGAAAAATGTCCCTGAGAAACATATATAAGATGTTCTTAGAACGAATAAGACAATCAACTACTTCCTAGTTGAATAGAAATATGGATGATTTTAAAGAAGTAATCAGTTGGCCAGGAAATGTGAAAATGTCTGACATTTTTTTCGAATAAAAATGTAAATCAAAATGACATAGTGTTTCATCTAATATTTATACGAATCATTTTTGTTTAATATTGGTAATATTCAGTCTAAGAAGGTACAGTGAGAGAGACTCTCATTTACTGCTTATAGGAATGGGAATTTATTCTATTTTCTTGAAAAGCAATTTAGAAATGGGCATCAAGAATTGTCAATGGTTCGTCAACTTTGACCTAATATTTCCAAAGCCAAGAATTCTTGATTCTAAAGAAATAATCAGATGTAGACAAAGATTATTAATAAATGTGCTCATTTTAACACTATTTATAATAGCTAAATGGTTGAAATATGAGTGTCCAATGAAGTAATGTTGGACATTGAAATACAAAAGTATATGAACAAATGGAATGTCATATACATTAAAATTGTATTTGTAATGAATATTAAACAGCAAAGGAAATATTGATAACCTTTAAGTTAAAAAATAAAAATGTACATTTAATCCAGTAATCTAATTGTCTAAAAACAAGTAAAGAAACAAAAATAAACCATTAAAAATAAATAAAACCTGGGAGTAAATTCAGACAATGCATTAGCATTGTTTCTACTTTTTAATATTTCCAAATTTTCTAGTATGAACATGCAGTGCTTTTATAAATGAATTATATTATTAAAAAAAACTAGAGAATAAAGAGGAGGAAGGCTGATTCTCGTATCAGAAATATTGTTCTTGTCTCAGCTGCCCTTGGTTCTTATGTTAGTCCTCTCCAAGCCCAGTCCTGTGCCTCACCACACCCTTCTCTGTGTGGTCACAGTTAGAAACCCCAAGGAAGAAAGGGTGGAGTGTTATTGAGGACAAGAGACATTGAGCTCTTGTTCTAAGTGCTTTACGTGGATTTATTTAATCTTCACAATGACTCTATAATGTAGGTAGTAATATCCCCATTTTGACTGTAGAAACTGAAGCACAGATAGATTAATTAACTTGTCTAAGCTCACACAGCTAATTTGTGATGCAACCTAGGCAAGTCAGGGTGTGGTGGGAAAGGCCTGACCAGCCAATTCTGCCATCAGAAGAACGTCATGGTAGTCAGGAAGTGTAGGACATGGGGCCCTAGCATTTGATCTTTTGCTCCCACGTTCTCCATTCCCTGCATTCTGGGTCTCTAAGCTTTTGAAAAAGGGGGCATATCAGATGTCAAAATGAGTACTCTGTCCTTGGGAGTACACTAGGCTTGCCCGCTGTGTGATGAAGCCCACATTTTGGAATAACCAGGGTGGAACACTCACTGTTGAGCATTCTCTGAGGCAGGTGTACACCATAACCTACCCCATAGCTTAACACTGGGGACTCAGCCTGTCCCGAGAGCCTTTGGGGTCTGAGAGGGGAGACCCCTAATTATGCTTCTGACAGTTTCTCTTGACTCTTCTTTTGCACCTTCCACACATCCTGCCTCTGCCTCACTCCATCCTATATTAACCTGTGCCTTATAGGACAGAGTAGAAAGTCATGGATACATACCAGCAAGGACACTCAAACAGAGGATAAATTTCATAGCCGTCTAAATCTTTCCTTGTGAGGTGCGGAAGACCAGCAGAATATGGAGCTGTCAGCTCAGTATTTTCCTCAGGAACACCTAGGAGAATCAGTGGGTATGGTTAGGCATGGGGGCACGCAGTGGGATTGAAAAGCAGCTCTGGGCATAAACAGGAAGGAGGAAGAGGGCTCCAGATAGGCAGATGGAGGCCCTTCTGCTGCAGGGAGGGTGGGGGACTATGCCTCTATTGGGGTCTCTTAGGGAAGGACAAGGAAGCCTAGTTCCTGGACTTCTGGATCCAGGTCCCTCTATTTGCTGTCCCTAAAAGCCCATCTCCCTAAAAGTGGTTAAACTGTCGGTGGGAAAGGGAGCTCCAGGCTTAGGACTTATCTCCCCATGGAGTTTTTCAGGCCAGGGCTGTGGGGACAGGACTCTCCACCTTAGTTCAGGAAGACAGTGTGCTCAGGTTTGCTGTGAACTCCCTGACAGTTACTTATACTTTCCTTCAACCCCTCCCATCTTTATTACACTAACTTCATCTTGCCCTGTGGTCACTGTTTCATCACTCAGCCGTCATCACCAGCTTGGTCTGGTTGTTGTGATCAGCAGCTTTGAGCTATAGAAATGTGGAAATGGAAAGCATTCACTGAGTGGTTATTTTGACAGTTGGAGAATGACTTACATTCTAGATTACATTAGATCTAGGATCTACTGAATGGTTGGTGACAATTCAGAAGGCAGTACCGCTAAGTGGTTTTTACCTAATGAAAAGATTTCTCAGCCAATAACAGACTGCCACCGTCATCCCTGGCTAGTTGGGAACACAAAGAGCAGGGATGCTAATAGTTAACATTCATTGAGCACTTACTGCATCCCAGGCACTGAGCTAAGTTCTTTACAGACAGTGTTAGTGGTGATTTTATATCAGGTTAGTCTGAGATGTAAAATTAATTATGCTTTGTATCATTCTAGCCCCTGAAAGTTTCCTAAACTCATAATCTCATTCCAGTGTCACAGCAACCCTGGAAAGATGAGACAGGGGTGGGGCTGGTATCATTTTTTCTTTTTTCCTGAACTGTAGGTGACAGACCCGAAACAGAGAATTTAAATGATTTTCTCAAATCACACATGGCTGGAAAGACTAGAAGTACAATCTGCATCTTACTACTGGATACCCACCACTTTTCAACCACATCCTCCAGGCTTCAGCTCATTAACCAGCATTCATGGATCTGGGAAAGCTATACAGTCCCTCACACAAATTCCCTGAAGTGTGGAATCAGAAATTAACATGACACATACTTTCTTGAACCTCACAATGAACACAGAGCTACATTGGGAGTAGGGCTGGTTTATGAAATATATTTGAGGTTCCTAGACAGGATGGAGTTATGGAAGGTTTTCTGTGGTGGGGGTGGGATTAGTTAAAACAGGTAAAAATTTGGGAAAGAGATATACTTTACTTTCAGGTTGTTTTCCTAGCTCTTTTGGAAAGATTCTGGACCAGGAAGGGAGTTTGAGGCTTGTTTGGGGATGTGAGGACTAAGAGCAGAAAAGCAGATTTTTTGGCGGAGTTGGCACTGGGGACCGCTACCTGTTGATGAGCTTCACATTGGTATCTCTAGCCCAGAGCTCTGGTCCCACATATACAACTGCCTCCTGGAAACCATTGTTTGTGTCTCCTCTCAGCTCCTGAAATTTAGCATGTCAAAATTAAACTCCTTATTCCTCCAGCCTTTCAAATTCATTCTTCTGCTTGTTTTCCTTATTTTAGAAGACAATTCTACCTTCCACTTTAAAAAATTTTCTCTTTTTCTGACCACTCAATCCCAAAGTCCATCCTACTTCCCAAAATCTCTTAAAGCCATCCATATCTTTCCATTCTCACTGCTGTCACCCCAATCCAGGCCATAATCTTGTCTCACTTGAACTAATGCATGTGCCTCTCTACTGTTGCTCAACTTGCCATTCTTTTACTCAGATTTTGTTTCTAAGATGTAGATGAGAGCATGTTAGTCTCCTTCTTAAAGCTCTTCAGTAGTTTGCTACTACGTGTAGAATGAACCCCTAGCATGGTTTAGGGAGCTGCCGTGATCCTCATCTCATCTCATCTCATCTCGTCTCGTCTCGTCTCGTCTCGTCTCGTCTTGTCTTTGTCTCCCTCCCTTCTCATCCCCTCTTTGCCACCCCCTCCCACCTGCCGACCCCACACACTTATTTCCAGACCTACAAAACTACTTTCAAATGTGGGTTTTCTTGTTTCAATACAAATAACCTTTTATAATACTTTAGCCTTTGAATGTTTTAGTTTGCCAATCCCATTTATATTTTTCCGTTTTTGTTTTAGGATATTAATATCTGATATGGACATTTTCATAAAGCTTCTCTTTGTAAAAATATCTTCAGAATCCTGTGGGTGTGTATGTATGTGTATGCTATTCAGTGTTTCCTCATGTCTGTAAATTTTTTGTCATTAAGTTCTTTATCTGTTAGTGTTATTATAGATTCCATGTATATATGGAGACATATCTGTCCATGGCCTCTTTCCACAGAATATCTCATGTTTATAGGGACTCTAAATCTACTATTGTCTCATTCTGCCATCTAACAGATTTTCTATTTAAGTAATATTCTTGTTATATTTGTCGCCAAAAAAATCAATTTGAAAAAAGCAGCCACAGAGAAAGGAGAGAGCAAGTGAACGAGAGTATCCTGTCCAAGAGGACAGTGTAGGAAGAACAGATTTAGAGATCTGACAGGAGCCACTAGTACTGGTGTTGATTGGGAACTTTTATTCAAATCGTGTCTGTGGTTGTGAGATACGACCTGTACAAGTGAAGCAGTTCTAAGGAGGGGTGGGCTGAGTGTGACATGCATAAAAGGGAGAGGAGTCAGTGTCACAAAGAGGAGTGGAGACATAGCTCTGCTTCATCAGAGTAGCCCAGAAAGGAGAGGGTCAATGGGACATGTAGAGGGAGGGGTGCTAGTTACACATTGTGGGGAAGGAACTGGTGAAAAGAACTGAGAGGCTGGAGAAAGAACTTGGGATGAATTTTAACTCCACAGAAAGTTCACTTGGCTCCTACTTCCCTAGATAAGGTGGATAAAGCTCAGATCCCTGAAACTCATCTTCCCATAGAACAGGTATCAATTAGACTGAGAGGATTTCTGTGCCTATTGACAGAGAGAGTGGGCAGGTGTAACTGATGAATCCTTTTTTACACCAAGGATCAATACAGGAAGGAGAAGCCTCTAAATGACAGACTTGTAGAATCCTCATCCCCAGTTCTCTCACCTGCACTTTCTCTTGCTGTTCAGAATCCCCAAGCAGGATATACGTTCTATCCCTGCTTTGTGCCTGTTAGTTTCCACTACAACCTTATCCTCAGGACAAGATTCAGGCATCAACATGAAGTGTATCCTATTAACCTTGCTGATGATAACTGGCGAGTGACTGAAGGTATCTCATGCTTGATTGGGGCTCTACTAGGAGGTGAGGCTGTGGAGCTTTGTTGGAGAGGGAGAGCTGATGGATTAGGAACAGGGAAGTTTGGGAAATAGGTGATATACTAGTCATTTTCTGTACAGGCTTAGTCATTTGTAGAACCTAACTAAACTTTTTTTTAAATTAAATTTTTATTTTTGGCTGCGTTGGGTCTTTGTTGCTGTGCACGGGCTTTCTCTAGTGGTGAGTGGGGGCTACTCTTCGTTGTGGTGTGTGGGCTTCTCATTGCGGTGGCTTCTCTTGTTTCAGAGCACGGGCTCTAGGCATGCGGGCTTCAGTAGTTGTGGCACGCGGGCTCAGTAGCTGTGGCTCATGGGCTCTAGAGCTCAGGCTCAGTAATGTGGCACATGGGCTTAGTTGCTCTGCTGCATGTGGGATCTTCCTGGACCAGGGCTCGAACCTGTGTCCCCTGCATTGGCAGGTGGATTCCTGCGCTGCTGCGCCACCAGGGAAGTCCTAAAACATTTATTATGGGCTTAAAACCTCATCTGAATGTCTGATAAATTTTCAATAAGCTTCTCTCCATAATTAATAGACCTTGCTGGAATTTTGATAGGAATTTCATTAAACCTATCGATCAGTCTGGGGACAATTGCTACCTTTACTATGTTTAGTTTTCCAGTCCATGAACACAGCATGTTATTCCTTTTATTTAGTTCTTTGATTTCTTTCTTCAACATTTAAAATTTTTCAGCATAAAGATTCTGTACATATTTTGTTAACTATATGCCTAATTATTTAATTTTCTTTGGAGTGATTGTAAATCATATTGCATTTTTAGTTTTAGGTTTCATATGTTCATTGTTAGTATATAAATAAAAGTGCGACTGATTTTTATGTGTTGATTTTGTATTTCCTGACCTTGCTGAACTCATGTATTCTAGGAGTTTTTTGTAGATTCCTTGGGATTTTCTACGTAGACAATCATGTCGCCTACAGGAAGGGACAATTATATTTCTTCCTTTGCAATTGGATTTGATTTTCTAATATTTGTTAAGGATTTTTGTATCTTCTTGATGACAGACGTTCTAACAGGTGTGAGATGATATCTCATTGTGGTTTTGATTTGCATTTACCAATGATTAGTGATATTGAGTATCTTTTCATGTACCTGTTGGCCATTTAGATGTCTTCTTTGGAAAAAAAAGTCTATTTAATTCCTCTGCTCATTTTTAAATTGTTTTTGTTGTTGTTGTTGTTGTTTTTGAGTTGTATGAGTCCTCTATATGTTTTGAATATTAACCCTTTATCTCTTTATATAGTCTGCAAATATTTTCTCCCATTCTGTAGGTTACAATTTCATTTTGTTGATTGTTTCTTTTGCTGTACAGAAGCGTTTTAGTTTGATGTAGCCTCACTTGTTGATTTTTGCTTTTGTTGCTTGTGCTGTTAGTGTCATGTCAAAAAAGTTGCCAAGACCCATGTCAAGGAGTTTCCTCTCTATGTTTCCTTCAAGGAGTTTTATGGTCTCCCATTTACAATAGCATCAAAAACAATAAAATACTTAGGAATAAATTTAACCAAGGAAGTGAAAGATCTGTACAATGAAAACTATAAGACTTTGAAGAAAGAAATTAAAGGAGACATAAACAAATTGAAATATCCCATGTTCATGGCTTGGAAGAATTAATATTGTTAAAATTTCCATACTACCCAAAGCCATCTATAGATTTAATGCAATCCCTATCAAAATTCCCATGACTTTTTTTTACAGAAATAGAAAAGAAATCCTAAAATTTGTATGGAATCACAAAAGACCTCAAATAGCCAAAGCAATCCTGAGAACAAAGCCAGAAGCATCACACTTCCTGATTTCAAACTATACTGCAAAGCTATAGTAATTAAAACATTGTGGTATTGGTATAAAAATAGAAACAGAACAATGAAACAGAATAGAGAGCCTGGAAATAACCCCCTGTATGTACAGTCAGTTGACACTTGACAAGAGAGCCAAGGACACTCAGTGAAGAAAGGATAGTTTCTTCAACAAATGGTATTGGGAAAACTGGATAACCACATGCAAAAAAATGAAATGGGAACGCTATCTTACACCACTCACAAAAATTAACTCAGAATGAATTAAATACTTAAACCATGAGATTCCTAGAGGAAAACATAGGGAAGAAGCTTCTAATTGATTTTCCAATGTTGAACCAGTCTTGCATACCTAGCAGAAATCCCACTTGGTCTTAGTGTATGTATAATGTTTTTTATACATTGTTGGATTTGATTTGCTAATGTTTTGTTGAGGATTTTTGCACCTATGATCATGAGGGATTTTTTTTGTAGTTTTCTTGTAATGACTTTGGATAATGCTGGCCTAATAGAATGATTTAGGAAATATTCCCTCTGCTTCTATCTTCTGAAAGAGGTTGCAGAGAATTGGTATAATTTCTTACTTAAATGTTTGGTAGAATTCATGAGTGAGCTCATCTGGGCCCAGTGTTTTCTGTTTTGAAAGGTTATTGTTTAATCGATGTCTCTAATAGATATAAGCGTATTTAGATTGTCTATTTCGTCTTGTTTGAGTTTTGGCAGATTATGTTTTTCACAGAATTCATCTAGGTTTTCATGTTTGCAAGCATAGAGTTGTTTATAGTATTCCTTTATGGTCCTTTTACTGTCCATGGGGTCTGTAGTGATATCTCCTCTTTCACTTCTAATATTAGTAATTTGTGTCCTCTTTCTTTTATTCTTGGTTATATTGGCTAAGGCTTATTGATTTTTCTGATCTTTTCAAAGGACCAGTTTTGTGTTTTGTTGATTTTCTCTATTTCTTATTTTCATTTACTTTGATTTCTGCTCTAATTATTATAATATTGTAATATCTTTTCTTCTGCTTATTTTGGATTTAATTTGCTCTACTTTTTCTAGTTTCCTAAGGGGGAAACATATTATTGACTTTAGATCTTTTTTTTCTTTTCTAATATATACATCGAATGCTAAAAATTTCCTTCTAAGCACTGTTTTTGCTGCATCCACAAATTTGGTAAATTGTGTTTTAATTTTAATTTAGTTAAAATATTTTAAAATTCCTTTTGAGATTTCTTTGACCCATGTGTTATTTTTAAGTATGTTGTTTAATCTCCATGTATTTTGGGATTTTCTAGCTATCTTTCCATTATTGATTTCTAATTTAATTGTAGTGTGGCCTGAGAGCAGACACTGTATGTTTCCTGTTCTTTTAAGTTTATTATGTGTCTTGTATGACACAGAATGTGGTCTATCTTGATGAATTTTTCATGTGAGCTTGAAAAAAATATATATTCTGCTGTTTTTGCATAAAGTATTCTGTAATTTTTTTTACTGTATCCAGTTGATTGAAGGTGCTGTTGAGTTCAACTATGTCCTGACTAATTTTCTGCCTTCAGGAACCATCCATTTCTTTCTTTTTTTTTTTAATTTGGGGTATAGTTGTTTTACAATGTTATGTTAGTTTCTACTGTACAGTGAAGTGGAGTTCCCTGTGCTATACAGCATGTTCTCATTAGTTATCTATTTTATACATATCAGTGTATATATGTCAATCCCAACCTCCCAATTCATCCCACCCACACCCCCCGCCTTGGTGTCCATATGTTTGTTCTCTACGGCTGTGTCTCTATTTCTACCTTGCAAACTGGTTCATCTATACCATTTTTCTAGATTCCACATGTATGCGTTAATATACGATATTTGTTTTTTTCTTTCTGACTTACTTCACTCTGTATGACAGTCTCCAGGTCTATCCATGTCTCCTCAAATGACCCAATTTTGTTCCTTTTTATGGCTGAGTAATGTTCCATTGTATATATGTACCACATCTTCTTTATCCATTTGTCTGTTGATGAGGAACCGTCCATTTCTGATAGAGGGATGTTGAAGTCTCCAGCTATGATAGTGGATTCAACTATTTCTCCTTTCAGTTCTATCAGTTTTTACCTCATATAATTTGAGGCTCTCTCATTGGGCACATGCACATTGAAGGTGGTTATGTCTTCTTGGATAATTGACACCTTTATCATAATATAATGCCCCTCTTTATCTCTGATAACGTTCCTTGCTTTGAAGTCTGCTCTGTCTCAAATCAGTATAGCTATTCCTGCTTTCTTTTGATTAGTCTTAGTATGATATATCTTTATCCATCCATTTAATTTTAATCTATATTCATCTTTATATTTAAAGTGGGTTTCTTGTAGACAACATATAGTTGAGTCTTATATTTTAATCCACTCTGACAATCTCCATCTTTTAATTGGTGCATTTAGACCATTGACATTCAAAAGTGATTATTGATATAGTTGGATTAATATCTACCATATTTGTTACTGTTTCTTATTAACAATAATAAGAATGTTTATTTTTGTCTTCCACTCTTTTTCTGCCTTTCGTGGTTTTAACTGAGCATTTTGTATGATTCCAGTTTCTCTCCTTTCTTAGCATATCAGTTATACTTCTCTTCTTTATACTTTCCTGTTTTTATATGGTTGCCCTAGAGCTTGCAATATACATTTGCAACGAATCCTAGTCCACTTTCAGATAACATTATGCCAGTTCACAGGTAGTGTGGAGTACCTTATAATTACAAAGTAATCCTAGTTCCTCCCTCCTGTCCCTTATATCATTGCTGTCATTTAACATATATATGTATATATGTAAGCATACATAATTGAATACATAGTTGCTGCTATTATTTTAAGCAAGCTGTTATCTACTATGATATAATAGATATTAATTACTATGAAAAATAAGAAAAAAGTTTTTTACCTTTGCTTATTTCTTCTTTAATGCTCTTCCTTTCTTTATGTGGATCTGAGTTTGTGTTGTATATTATTTTCCTTCTCTTAAAGATTTTATTTTAACATTTCTTGCAAGGTAGGTCTACTGGCAACAAATTCCCTTAATTTTTGTTTGTCGACAAAGTATGTCTCCTTCACTTTTTTTTTTAAAAATTTTATTATTATTTATTTATTTATTTATTTTTGGCTGTGTTGGGTCTTTGTTTCTGTGCGAGGGCTTTCTCTAGTTGCGGCAAGTGGGGGGCCACTCTTCATCGTGGTGCGTGGGCCTCTCACTATCGTGGACTCTCTTGTTGCGGAGCACAGGCTCCAGATGAGCAGGCTCAGTAGTTGTGGCTCACGGGCCTAGTTGCTCCATGGCATGTGGGATCTTCCCAGACCAGGGCTCGAACCCGTGTCCCCTGCATTGGCAGGCAGATTCTCAACCACTGCGCCACCAGGGAAGCCCTCTCCTTCACTTTTGAAGGATAATTTCACAGGGTACAGAATTCTAGGTTGGTGTTTATTTTCTCTCAATACTTCAAATACTTTTCTCCACTTTCTTCTTGTTTGCATGACTTCTGAGGAGAAGTTGGATGTAATTCTTTTTTTTTTTTTTTTCTTCCTCCATAGGTAAGGTGTTTTTTCCCTCTGGCTTCTTTCAGGATTGTTTCTTTATCTTTGATTTTCTGTAGTTTGAAAGTGATATGCTTAAGTGTAGTTTCTTGGTACTTAACCTGCTTGGTGTTCTCTGAGCTTCCTAGATCTGTGATTTGATATGTCATTAATTTGGAGGAAATTCTCAGTTATTATTATTTCAAATATTCCTCTGTTCCCTTCTCTCTTTTCCTTCCGGTATTCTCGTTATGCATATGTTACACATTTTATAGTTGTCTCACAGTTTTGAGATGTTCTGTTCTGTCTTTTTCAGTCTTTGTTCTCTTTTTTCAGCTTTGGAAGTTTCTATTGATACATGTGGAAGCTCAAAGATTCTTTCCTCAGCCATGTCCAGTCTACTAATAAACCTATCAAAGGCGTATTTCTGTTAGTGTTTTTTATTTTTAACATTTCTTTTTGGTTCTTTCTTGAGATTTCCAATTCTCTGCTTATACTTCCCCTTCTGTGATTGCATGCTGCCTCCTTTATCCATTAGAGCCTTTAGTAAAAAACGTGCTCCTCCTGGTTACAGGAAAGGGAAAAAGATGGTCTAACAGGAAGCCTGCTTCCACTGGGATTGGGGATAGAAGAGCTGCCTGCTCAGCCCTGGTGAAGCCATGGTGTGTGGGCATTTTTTTCCTTTGTTGTTTGGTTAGAGTAGGGTGGGTATTGTGCAGAAGACGTCCTGTTAGACCACCCTTTTCCCTTTCCTGTAACTAGGAGCAGGTTTTTATTTGGAGGTCATTTCTGGGGTTTTTTTTTTGTTGTTGTTTGTTTGTTTTTTGTCTTTGTCTCTTGGAGGTTCTGGGTTGTGGGCTGCTCCTGTGCCCTGTCCTGGATCTTTGGAGATATAAATAAAAGGTAAACGCAGGGAAGTTACTGCCATGTTGTTCCTTAAGTCCCCAGTGTTCTAGGCTGTACACTTCCTTCTTTTCAACTCTGAGTCTACGTTTGTTTGTTGTGCTTGTTGTGCAGGGTTCTTTTAGTTGTAAAAGGGAGGAGCTGGGAGGAATGGGGCTACTCCATCTTGGATCAACTGGAAGTTGAGCTTTCATGTTTTGGAGGGTAGAAGATGAGAGACCAGTGAAGCACCTTAAGAGTCAGGAGGGAATAAAAATGTGATTTTACACAAGTCAGGGGAGTCTGTTTCTAAGAGGAGGGTGTAGTTAATGTGTTCTGTGAGAAATTAAGAAAGTTAAAGCTACAGATACAGTGAAGGCATATAGTTGCATTAAAATGGAGTTAAGATTTGGCCAGTTGAAGTATGTCTCAAGGGTGTTAGGACAAGAGAGTTCCAAAGAATAAGAGCATAGTTGAAATGATAAATAAAGGAATCTAACTTGGGTAGAGAGGGAAGTAAAAACAGGCAGGGTCTGATAAGAAATGGAGGGGAAAAAAGAGTCAATGTATAAGTTTCTAATGAGTTCTTAGAATCAGTGACTTTATAAAGCTCTGTTAAGAGTGACACAGTACCTTGGGTCACAGGGCATCAGGGCTTTGGTGGAAAAAAACCTGGACACATTTAGAGTATATGACCAATATTTAGTTGGGGGGCTCAGCCAGGTACATAACTCAGTCTTAATTAGGAGAAGATCTGTTCTTCACCTTTCCTTGGAAGTCCCAGTGGCTTCAAGGGACCCTGGATATCTTGTTGCTAGAGATAAGTTGGATCTAGTGGTAGTGCAGACTTAGAAGCTAGTGAGAGATGGTCTGGAATCAGGGATAGATTATGGGAGTTAAATAAGACTTAGATTTATGTACTGGAAGAGCTTAGAGTAAGAAGGAATGAGAACACTACCTATGCCAGTGGTTCTCAACCTTTTTGAGCATGAGAACCCCTTTTAGTCTTAAAATATTTTGAGTCTTTTTATGATGTTATTAAAAACTTATATAATAACAAAAAGGTGAATTAACTATGCATGCTAAAGCAATTTGTATTTTATTATCAAAATACTATTTAACTGGATTTCCTGTCCACTCTACTTTTGAAATAGGTCTCATATCCATCTACTTATCTGACCTCCATCTTCATTGCTGCCACATTAACACAAGCCACATCACTTTTTGCTAGGTCTACTTCAATAAACCTGTTTCTACTCTTGCCTTTTTTAACCCTGTGTCTAATTGGAAGCAAGTGATGTTTTAAAAGTATAATAGGATCATATCACTCCCATACATCAAATTCTTCAAAGTTTTCTATTACACTTAGAATAAAATACAAATTCCTGACTATGGCTTTGAAGCTCTGCTTGATGAGGTCCCTGCCTCCTCTCCAGACTCACCTTAGGCCAATATTTTCCTTGCTCTCTAGGCTTTAGTCTTACTGGTTCTTTTCAGATTCCTGAGCACTCCTAGTTCTTCCCATTTTTGAGCCTTTGCACATGCATTTCCTCTCTTGGGAAACTCTTTACCCTAACCTTCCCATGGCTGTTTTTTCTCATCTTTTATGTCTCAGATTAACTGTCACTTTCCCAGCAAGTACTTCTTTGCCAACCAAAGTAAATTAGATTTTTCATTTACTGCCTTTATTATTATTTCTCATAAAACACTGTTACTGTCTCATCACAATTTGATTTTTTTATTGTCTCATCACAATTTGCTTATTGTCTACCTCCCTCATTTCATGAAGACAAAGTCTGCTTTTGTCTTGGATACCCCTTTATATTTAACGTCCAATATATCAATATTTCCTGGTACATATAAGTATTCAGTAAATTTAAAAAATAAATGCATGCATATATAGATTTGGAAAAAAAGTACATGCATATGTATACATAATATTAACTTTTAGTCTTCTGATGATGCTTGCTTCACATATGAATCCATAAAACCATTGCATTAATTTCATAGCCTTCCAGTGGACCCCTGCACACAAAGCGAGTTCTAATCTCTCATTAATTCATTTGTATAATATATATGTATTGAGTTTCTACTATGTGCTAGACATTGTGCTAAATGCTGGGAGTATTGTACAAGTCATTGTTCCTTTACTATGTAATGTGTATAGATGAAAAACCAATAGACCCAGAAATATAAATTGACATAGCAAGAGAAGCCCCAATTAGAACATAGATTTTTAAAATATTAATAGTTTTATATTTTCCTCTCTCCTTTCCTAAACTGGAGAAAACAAGATTTGATGTAACTTGTTGAACCCACTAACCAGTAATTTTTTTAAAGTGAGATTTATTTTGCTTTATGCAGCAGGGAGAACACACTCCAGAGAACCTCAGAAGTGTCCCAGTTAAGGGGGAGTTGGAAGGGGTGTCTTACAGGGTTTGAGCTTGTACTGGATAATTCTGAAGATGGAGTTAGAGAAATGGGGTCAGTTCAGAATTAGTTGCAGTTGAGAAGAGGGAACATCCTAACCCTAATTGGGGCCCCCCAACCCTAATTGGGTACCTCAAAAGTTTTATTTAGGAGGTAGGAGGATTATATTAGGGCTAGAGCTATCACTGGTAAAGAAACAGCAGTAATGCAAAGAAGGGAGGTATCAGTCAATATCTGATGTTTAGTTATTTGGTGAGTCATGGAGAGGCTTTGTCTATGTCTTTTTTCTGAGCATTATTTTGCACTTTATCAACATAAAAATGTTCTTGAAACTGCCTTAGTAAGAAATAACATTTGTTGAACACATTATATGCCAAACGTTCCTCCAAGCTGCTTAACATATATTAACACATTTAATCTTCACAATCACCTTAGGAGAGAAGTTCATTTATGATTTCAGTGTACAAATAAGGAAATTAAGATATAGAGGTCTACATAATTTGTTCAAGTTCATGCAACTAGTAAAGATAGAGCTAGAATTTGAATCCAGGTACCTATTTCCAGAGAATAAGTACTATTTTATATTTAAGTGCCCATCAGTACAAAGTATCTCTCCCTATGTTTTCATGCCAGAATTAAAGTTTTTATTTTTTATTTAATTAATGAACTTATTGCTGTTGGAGTCATGATGACTAGTCTCAGAGCATCCCTGCAATTCACTAGTAGGAAAAGTCAGGGAGCTGTAGGAAAGGCTGCATTGCTGTGACTGTGGATAAAACCAAGAAACCTTGAGCCTTGGGGAGATTGGAAATGAGCTAAGCTATTCTGGAAAGCTGCAGACAGGGTGAGGGGAAGCAGGGAGGTCATGTAGAGGAGAAGTACATACATGGGGTTTAGGATCAAATAGACTGAAGTCGGAATCCTTGAACCAACCATCATTCACTAGTTGTACCGCTTTAAGTAAGTCTCCTAATGTTAAGCTCTTACTCTGTAAAATAATATAAAATGTATCCACCGCAGGGTTTTTTTTTTTTTTTTCCTGTGAAAATTAAAAAACATTTTAAGAGTACCTAAAGTGCTTAGTACAGTGTTTGTACAGTATGGAACTCTAGTACCACATGGGTAGGCTAAGTGATTAATGTGGTAAATATTGATATTATCAGACACTGGTGTCTTGAAATCTCCATAACCACACCAAGTTTCCTTTAATCAGCTGGGTTGTATCCCTGATTCTCCTCTCTCTGTGTTTCAGGTGTTATTTCATTTGTTATTGAAGACACTGAAGACCTATGTCATCTTTTCTATTTATTATACCTGAAATCCAGTTACCAGTCCTATATGGGGACTCTGATTGTCCTCAGTGGGTGATAACGGCAGCACACTGCTTCTTACCGTAAGTGATGGGGATCAGTCTACTCTGTTAAGGCTTCAAGGCTGGGGCTCAACACTCCTTGTGGAAATTCTAAAAAACTTGTGCTTGTCAGGAAATCCTAATGATTTGACGGTGAAGGGGAGCTCAGCTACTTGGATAAAACTTAACTACACGTTCTTATGTTTAATGTGTCAGGAAAGAAAAAAGTTTTACGTTATAAAATAATATCTTACATACATATAAAATAGACCTGCAAATTGTTCTTAATGTTTTTAAGATTCATCCAAAACTGTTAGATGTGACGGTATTTTATTTTTCATTGCTGTATTATACTTCAGTGTGAATTCACACTGGTTCATTGTTTTCTTGACAGACATTTGAGTTATTTCTAGTTTTCTGCTATTTTGAACAGTGTTACTGTAAATGTACTTGTACCACGTACCTTAGAAAGTATTCTTGTATATATATCTGTGATGCATATTCTGTATGTATATATATGTGTGTGTGTGTGTGTGTGTGTATTGGTATATTCACTTCACATATCAGTTTATATCTGTAAGTACACCTCTTGGTATATAACTAGAGCATATAATTAGGAGTGGAATTGCTGGGTCATAGAGCATGCAAATGTTCACTTTTACACACCCTCCAGCAATTTCTGAGTTCTTCCAACACTGGGTATTGTCAAGCTTTTTAATTTTTTTGCTGATTAAGTGTCAAATATCTTATTATCATTTTAATTTTGTTACCTTTACTAGTAGTGGTGATTAACATCCTCCACCCCCATCCTCCTCTTCCTTCTCCTTCTGACAATAATGTTTCTTTTGGGAAAAACTCTTTTATGTCTTGAAAATTTTGTGTGTTAAATTTTAAAAATATTGCTTCATAGGACTTCTATAAATGCTCTAGATATTACTTGTTTGTCAGTTATATATGTTGCAAATATCTTCCACTCTGTGGCTTGATCTTCTTTTTATGGTGTATTTTGATGAATAAGAGCTCTTAACTTCAAGATAATTCAGTTTAAAACTTGAATTATCAGTCTTTGTGGTTATTGAGCATTGTGCCAAGTCGAAAATATCTTTTATGACCACAAGATCAGAAAGATATTCCTTTATATTTACTTCTAAATATTTTAAAGCTTTGATTTTCATATTTAAATTTTCATATAATTTAGAATTGATTTTTGTGAATGATGTGAAGTAGGGATCCAATTTCATTTTTTAAAGATAGTAAGCTAAATATCCAAATATCATTTGTCAATGGCCCTTCTTTCCCCACTGATCTGCAACACCTGTTCTGTCATCTGTCAGAGTTCCATCTGTATATGGGTCAGTTTCTGGGCTCTTGTTGCTGTTCCATTGGTTTATTTATTATAGACCACAATGCCTTAATAATTATGACTTTATCATAATTTGTGATGTGTGATATGGTTGGCCAACCATCTTATTCTTCATCAGGAATGCTTAGGAATTCTTTTACATAAATTAAAAAATCAACTTGTCAAGTTCTATGAAAAACTCTATTGGAATTTATTTGGAATTGCTTTGACTTTTTATATCAGTTGCAAAGTACTGATATTTTCTGATATTGATTGTTCCCAGCCATGGATCTGAGATAGCTCTCTATTTATGTTTCCCTTTGATGCATTTCAAGAGTTTTATATTATCTGCATTCATGTCTTGTACATATCTTATTAAGTTTATTCCTAAAGTGCTTTATATTTTTCTATCATTTTAATTGACATACTTGCATAAAATTATATTTTCTGTCTATTGGTGAGGATGGAAATGCAATTGGTATTCAGAAGTTGATTTAATAGCTTGTTGCTTTGCTATATTCTCTTACTATTTCTAGTAATTTATGTATATGTTCATGTCGGTTTTCTATCCATCATCTTTGATATGGGCCATTTTCACTATTGTTTAAATTCTAAATAATTTTTGAAATTTCCACATGATTATAAACAGCTCATAGAACTCAATACCGAAAAAACAAACAACCCAATCAAAAAATGGGCAGAAGACCTGAATAGACATTTTTCCAAAGAAGACATATAGTTGGCTAACAGGCACATGAAAAGATAGTCAGTATTAGTATTAGAGAAATGCAAATCAAAACCACAATGAGATATCACCTCACACCGGTCAGAATGGCTATCATCAAAAAATGTACAAATAACAAATGTTGGAGAGGATGTGGAGAAAAGGGAACTCTTATACACTGTTGGTGCAGCCAGTGTGGAAAACATTATGGAGTTCCTCAAAAAACTAAAAATAAAACTATCATATGATCCAGCAATTCTACTCCTGGGTATATATCCAGAAAAAAATGAAAACACTAATTTAAAAAGATACACGTACCCCAGTGTTCATAGCAGCATTATTTACAATAGCCAAGATATGGAAGCAACCCAAGTGCCCATCAACAGATGAATGGATAAAGAAGATGTGGTACATATATACAATGGGATATTACTCAGCCATAAAAAAAAATGAAGTTCTGCCATTTACAGCAACATGGATGGACCTAGAGACTACTATGCTTAGTGAAATAAATCAGAGAAAGACAAATACTATATGATGTCACTTATATGTGGCATCTGAAAAATAACACGAATGTATATGCAAAACAGAAACAGACTCACAGATACAGAAAACAAACTAGTGGTTACCAGAGGGGAGACAGAAGGGGAGAGGGGAAAATTAAGCGTATGGGATTAACAGATACAGACTACTGTGTTTGAAATGGATAAGCAACAAGGATATATTGTTGTATATCAGTTGTTCCATACAATTGTTGTCTATTGTATAGAATAGGGAATTATAGCCACTATCTTTTTTTTTAAAGAATTTTAAAGATTTTTTTTTATACAGCAGGTTCTTATTAGTTATCTATTTTATACATATTAGTGTATATATGTCAATCCCAATCTCCCAATTCATCACACCACCACCCCCACCCCCCACCGCTTTGCCCCCATTGGTGCCCATATGTTTGTTCTCTATATCTGTGTCTCTAGTTTTGCCCTGCAAACTGGTTCATCTGTACCATTTTTCTAGGTTCCACATACATGCGTTAATATATGATATTTGTTTTTCTCTCTCTGACTTAACTTCACTCTGTATGACAGTCTCTAGGTCCATCCACGTATCTACAAGTGACCCAATTTCGTTCCTTTTTATGGCTGAGTAATATTCCATTGTATATATATACCACATCTTCTTTATCCATTCGTCTGTTGATGGGCATTTAGGTTGCTTCCATGACCTGGCTATTGTAAATAGTGCTGCAATGAACATTGGGGTGCATGTGTCTTTTTGAGTTATGGTTTTCTCTGGGTATATGCCCAGTCGTGGGACACCAAGAGGGGAAAGTGGGGTGCAGGTGGTGGTGGTAGGGTGAACTGGGAGATTGGGACTGACATATATACACTAATATGTATAAAATAGATAACTAATAAAAACTTGCTGTATAAAAAAATAAATAGATAAAATTAGCCTTATCTTGCCCTGCCCCCCCCCCCAAAAAACATAACATGGATGTAATAAACAATGCTGTTGTCAATACTACCTCATAACCAAGTTACGTAGACACTCCAAACCTTTTTATTTTATTCTGTTTCTGGGTTTTCTCATTTGTCTCCTCTATTCCTGTATCTTTCTACACACTGTTTTACCTAATGACACCTACAGCCAGAATTTGCCTCTACTGGAACTTGTCAGTAAAAGAAATGAATGCTCATGACCCTTTATCCTGCCCACAAAATATTCTTGTTTAAAATATGACTATTAATTAGCCATGTACAGCTTCAAAGCTACAAAGAAAATGTAACTTTTCTGTCATGTCTTGGCTTTAAATGAGATGAAGACAAGTTTTCTGGGTTTACATTTTAGTCAGGTATATTTACATTTTTCATTGTACCTTTTAATAAGAAAAATAATCCAAAAATTGTATGTGCAAATTTATAGTTATTCTATTGTTACCTTAAATGGTGTTTATATAGTTAATTTTAATATAGGTTATTTATGTTGCAATTATAATGCCACAGGGCTATTTTATCTGGAAGAACTTACAGGCAAATAAAATAGACAATGAACTCAGACATATTTGTGCATAGCATAATTACCTAAATTTTTAAAAATGTAAGGATTTACATCATTTCACGTATTTGAAGCATCTAAAAACTTTTAAATAAAGCATGTTCAATAACTGCCAGTTAATAAAGTAAATCACAGAACAGATATTTTATTTTATTTTATTTTTTTTTTTAGAAAACTGCCCTGATGTGGGCCAGTTAGTTTTTTTTTTTTTTTTGGTTGTTGTTGTTGTTTTTAATTATTGAATTATTTATTTTATTTTTTTGGCTGTGTTGGGTCTTCGTTTCTGTGCGAGGGCTTTCTCTAGTTGTGGCAAGCGGGGGCCACTCTTCATCACGGTGCGCGGGCCTCTCACTATCGCGGCCTCTCTTGTTGCGGAGCACAGGCTCCAGACGCGCAGGCTCAGTAGTTGTGGCTCACGGGCCCAGTTGCTCTGCAGCATGTGGGATCTTCCCAGACCAGGGCTCGAACCCGTGTCCCCTGCATTGGCAGGCAGATTCTCAACCACTGCGCCACCAGGGAAGCCCGATATTTTATTTTTTGTTGGCAGTCTAAACATTATTAAATACTTGGGGAAACAGGTAATCTTTCTATAGTACTACATCATCGGTTTTTTTATGCTTAAATGTTAAATACTTGTTTTATTTCTATTTTTTCACTTCTCTATTTTCTGTATTAGCAACCCTAGCATTCGCTCTCATTCTTTACCATATTCAAATAGCAGGTTGACAGCTTATGGAAAAGTACTTCTTTTAGTGCTACTAACTTCAAAAATATACCAAAGATATGAAATAAAGATTTTGTGTTTTTTTCAGTGAGTTTCACTGAGGTAAGCAATAAATCTACATCATTTAAGACAGGTTCTTCATGTACCTGACATAGGACCTGCTGCTTTTCACCTGGATAGACAAAATCGCTGTGCCTCTAGGGCACTCATTATGGCTGAGCCTAGATGCAGCCCCAGATTCTTCTCAGCATGGGTCTCTGGGCAACCACTACATATCAGGTGGAGTAGGCAAGTGAGGGGCAGCTTATATGCCATCCTGGATGTCAGATGTGCATGTCTTGGAATTAACATTTTTTTTCTTTCCCAACATAAATAATAATAAGGAGTTACCTACATGGCTGCAGGAACTAGGTAACTGCTACTTTATCATAAAAAAAAAAAAAGAACTACTTCCCTTTGGCAATGTGCTCCAGTATTCTGCTGCACAAACACACAAATGCAATGAAAAAGAAAAAAAGAATTTTTTTGTACTTTAAAAAATTAATTAATTCTTATTTTTTGGCTGCATTGGATCTTCGTTGCTGTGCGTGGGCTTTCTCTAGTTGTGGTGAGCAGGGGCTACTCTTTGTTGCAGTACGCAGGCTTCTCATTGCAGTGGCTTCTCTTGTTGCGGAGCATGGGCTCTAGGTGCGTGGGCTTCAGTAGTTGTGGCACATAGGCTTCAGTAGTTGTGGCACGTGGGCTTCAGTAGTTGTGGCATGCAGACTTCAGTAGTTGTGGCTCGCAAGCTCTAGAGCGCAGGCTCAGTAGTTGTGGTGCATGGGCTTAGTTGCTTCGCAGCATGTGGGATCTTCCCGGGCCAGGGATTGAACCTGTGTACCCTGCATTGGCAGGCAGATTCTTAACCACTGTGCCACTAGGGAAGTTCCTATAGCCATTATCTTGTAATGACTATTAATGGAGTATAATCTGTAGAAATACTGAATCACTATGCTGTACACCTGAAGCTAATATATTATAAATCAAATATACTTCAATAAAAAAGGAACAAAATGGAATTTCCACATGATTAAATCTTTCATTTGTAAGTTTAGAATTTGGAGGGTAAATTTTCTAAATTTTAGGGGGTAACTTTCCAAATAAAAATCTTTTGAAAAGGGAACCCTCCTCCACTGTTGGTTGGTAGGAATGTAAATTGGTGCAGCCATTATAGAAAGCAGTATGGAGGTTCCTTAAAAAACTAAAAGTAGAGGGACTTCCCTGTTGGTCCAGTGGGTAGGACTCCACACTCCCAATGCAGGGGGCCCAGGTTCGATCCCTGGTTGGGGAACTAGATCCTGCATGCGTGCCGCAACTAAGAGTCCACATGCCGCAAGTGAGTCTGCATGCCGCAACTAAGAAGTCCGCATGCCACAACTAAAGATCCCACATGCTGCAACTAAGACCTGGAGCAGTCTAAATAAACAAACAAACAAACAAATAAACAAACATTAAAAGAAAACAACTAAAAGTAGAGTCACCAGATGACCCAGCAATCTCACTTCTGGGCATATATCAACAAAAGAGAAAAACTCTAATGCTAAAAGATACATGCATCCCAATGTTCATAGCAGCACTATTTACAATAGCCAAGACATGGAAGCAACCTAAATGTCCTTTGACAGATGAATGGATAAAGAAGATGTGTTTATATACACACACACACACACACATACATATACATACAATGGAATATTACTCAGCCATAAAAAAGAATGAAATTCTGCCATTTGCTGCAACATGGATTGACCTAGAGATTATCAGAAGTGAAGTAAGCCAGAGAAAGACAAATATATGATATTGCTTATATGTGGAATCTAAAAAAAAGATATAAATGAACTTATATACAAAACAGAAGTAGACCCCGAGACATAGAAAACAAACTTATGGTTACCAAAGGGGAGAAGTAGGGGAGGGATAAATTAGGAGTTTGGGATTAACAGATACACACTACTATATATAAAATAAACAACAAGGACCTACTGTATAGCACAGGGAACTATCAGTATATTCAATATCTTGTAATAACCTATAATGGAAAAGAATCTGAAAAAGAATATATGTATGTGTGTGTGTATATATATATATATATATATATATATATATATATATATGCATAAAACTGAATCAGTTTGCTGTATACTTGAAACATTGTAAATCATTTATACTTCAATTTAAAAAAGAGAAAAAATCTTTTGAATTATAATTTAATTGTTTTGTGGTCAGAGAATGTGATCTATGTGATACTGATTCTTTGAAAATAATTGAGACTTTTTGGGCCAGTATGGAGTCAATTTTTATAAATGTTTCTTGCGTGCTTGGAAGAATGTGTACTCTCTAATTTTAGGATAGAAGGTTCTATTTATGTTCAGTATATAAAAAGTTTTAATTATGTAGTTCAAATCTTCTATATCCTTACTAATTTTTTTTTGCTTGATACCAGTAAATGAAGGAAAGTGCGTTTGTGTGTGTGTGTGTGAGAGAGAGAGAGAGAGAGAGAGAGAAAGAATAGCCTTGTGATATGTGATAGTATCAATATTTTTTCTCTTCTTCATTTTCCAGAGATCTCCAGGTCATCTTAACTGGTGGAGCCAACAGTTTTCAAGACTTTATTGGGGAGATTCTGCCTTATGAGAAGATCATCATTCACCCAAACTTCACTGTCACTTCTCCTAAAAATGATCTTATGCTGATAAAGTTGTCTATACCCCTCACCTTCTTCTCCACCAGCATTTTTCAGTTGCCTAGTGCCAAGATAAAGGAATTTCCAGATTGCTTGATTTACACCTGGGTAGAGAATAAAGAATCTGTTGGTGAGTGACTGTCAAAAAGAAGAGTTAGCTGTGTTCTTGGATATATTCACATCTTCAGGGTCTCTGAGGAGTTAGGGGAAGGAATTGGAACTTATTTTTAAGCACATGTGTAAAGGTAGAAATAGAGCAACAATATCAGCTCTTTAGACTAGAAGTGGTAATCTCCTTTAGGGCTTTGGGAATCAAATCCTAAATCAAAGTGTTGCATGTATGTATCATATTGGCACACACTGCAGAGGACTGGGATTCAGGGATTTATGTTTGAGTTTTGGTTCTGCCATTTATTATAGGGTTATTGACAAATTCTTTAACTTTGAATCTTAATTTGCAAGTTGGTAAAAATCATATTTTTCCTTTACCTGCCTATCAGCGATATGGTTATCACTTACAACAGTGATAACAGCTACCATTTGTTGAGCACTAACTACGTCCCAGGCACTAAGCATCCTATACATATTATTTAGCCATCATCAAACATGTAGATAAATTTTCTTAGGATTTATATCTTGTAAATGAGGAAACCAGGACTCAGGGAGATTTAACTAATTGTCCAAGGTTACAAACTTGGTGATGGCAGAGCTTGGATTCAGATCTTGTTTGATGTGTGGAGTGTCTTGGTTGGCACCACTCCTTGATGCTGATTATCTTTCAAAGATGATAAATGAACAGGAGGATATGTTTAATCCATGGTCTGTTCCATCAGTTCTTCCTCTGCAGTCCATTCTAACTGAAAAGAAGCCCTGAAGGAGAGGGAGGCAAGATACCTTATGAAAATGCGAATAGGAATGAAAGCCTCCTTTATTTCTTGTGCTTAGGAAATCCAGGCAGTAACCTGCACAGCATTATGAATGAATTGAACACTGATTCAATCTGCAAAGCTTTAATGGGTGAAAAGTTCCTTGAAGACATGTTCTGTATGGGATGCACAGGAATAAGCAGAGATAAATGCCAGGTAACCTTTCGTATCTCACTTGCCCATAAGCTCAATCTGTGCTCTTCCTCTTTGTCTTTGTGTCTCTGTTACCTCTCATCCTTCACGAGGGTCTGTATTTTGCAGTCAGGTTAAGAGCTCAGAG
Source organism: Balaenoptera ricei (assembly GCF_028023285.1). Lineage (NCBI taxonomy): Eukaryota > Metazoa > Chordata > Mammalia > Artiodactyla > Balaenopteridae > Balaenoptera > Balaenoptera ricei. Next base: position 12,763,709 of record NC_082647.1, on the reverse strand, counting down.
AGTAACGGGCTGAAGGATGATGACCCTCTCTCCTCCACCCTATGTTAGAGATGAGAGATATGGATTTTTGAGAAGTGTAAAGCTGTCTTCCAGCTACCATTTTGAAATTTCTGTCTAGGGATGACTGGGTGGTAGGGGTAGTTAGTACAGTGGAAAGAAGCTTCCACAGTATTATATCCTGGGCCCTTTTGCATGGCAGATATAGTGGCTTTTCCTTTTGTTCCAGTGCTGAAAAATTTCCAGGTGGGAGGGAAGTTCTGATCCCCTCTACTCTGTCTGGCAGGTGACCACAGCTGCACCAGCCACATGTGGCGGTGAATTACAAGGAGTTACGTCTTGGGCAACTGGACGTATTCTGACAGGTCATACTATTGTCTTCACTGACATCTTCAGCTACATTCCATGGATTGAGAACATTATTTCTACAAAATAAGCTGATATAGAACTCCACTGATACCCTTACATCCCAGCTGATCCATGGCAACCACATTATGTATCTCAGTCCCAGTTTTTCCTAGGATCTAGACTTGAGTGGAGTTTCAAAAGAGATCACTGATGACTCCTGGGTGTTAGCATTACTCTAGTTTCTTTAACTGTTTCTTTGCTTATTCCCAACTCATGAATAAGTGTTCATAACATTGAAAGCATGAATGCTGGTCTCAAGAAGTGTAGTCCACCCAGGAAGCTTTTTGGATTCTACCAACTCAGATACTTCTGTTAAAATACTCCCTGTTTTATCCTGAGCACACAGAAGACAAGGGGAAATGAGAGACAATAACTACCAGGAGTCTGCTTGCACAGGATGCAAACCACGTAGCTGGACAGTAATTGGCTGAAAATTAATGAGACGATTTAGCAGTTCTTCTAATGACCAGGTGTCTCCTGGGTGAGTGAGAGTGAGAGTGAGTGTGAGTGTGTGTGTGTGTGTGTGTGTGTGTGTGTGTGTGTGTGTATGGGGGTTGTAGTTAATGTTTCCATTATCTATCAACACTTAAAAGATCTGTGGAATCAAATTTTTCTTAGGTTTGCTGAGGCCACGCAAAGGTCAGTGTAATTTTGGAATATGGATTTCTGTATTTTGAGCTATGGCTGTAATGCATACTACAAATATCAAGGATTTTATAAATGATAGGGTGGGTTTCTTCCAATAGATTTTCTTTCCAGTTTACTGCTTTTTTATTTGCTTAAAATCACAAGACTTTCCTTTTATTTTATTTATTTATTTTTTTGGCTGCATTGGGTCTTCGTTGCTGTGCGCGGGCTTTCTCTAGTTGCAGCGAGCGGGGGCTACTCTTTGTTGCAATACGCGAACTTCTGATTGCAGTGGCTTCTCTCGTTGTGGAGCATGGGCTCTAGGCACGCAGGCTTCAGTAGTTGTGGCACAAGGGCTCAGTAGTTGTGGCTCGCGGGCTCTAGAGCGCAGGCTCAGTAGTTGTGGTGTGCAGGCTGAGTTGCTCCGCGGCATGTGGGATCTCCCTGGACCAGGGCTCGAACCCGTGTCCACTGCATTGGCGGGTGGAGTCTTAACCTCTGCGCCACCAGGGAAGCCCCACAAGACTTTCTTAAAGGGGAACAAAATAGTGGAGTTCATGGGGATTTTGCCTGAGAGTTTTTATACATGACCCTGAATGCACTTTCTAGGCCATGCGTGTATTCATGAGCACACGCTTTCATTCTCAAGCACACCCAAAAGACACTTATTTCTCATTCCAAAATTGTGTTCTCCACATATTGTTTCATTAATCCTCAATAGAGCAAACTGATTTTGATTTAAAGCCTGTTAATTTTCATATAAAATATTGAGCATTCCAGAAATTTCAGTGTCTGAAATGTAAAACACATTTTTTTAATAACATCTTTATTGGAGTATAATTGCTTTACAATGGTGTGTTAGTTTCTGCTTTATAACAAAGTGAATCAGCTATACATATATATATATATCCCCATATCTCCTCCCTCTTGCATCTCCCTCCCACCCTCCCTATCCCACCCCTCTAGGTGGTCACAAAGCACCAAGCTGATCTCCCTGTGCTATGCGGCTGCTTCCCACTAGCTATCTATTTTACATTTGCTAGTGTTTATAAGTCCATTTATTTATATTTATTTGGCTGTGCCAGATCTTAGTTGCGGCATGCGGGATCTAGTTCCCTGACCAGGGATCGAATCCAGGGCCCCTGCCTTGCGAGCGCGGAGTCTTAACCACTGGACCACTGGGGAAGTCCCACTAGCACTCATGTTAAGAAATAGCAGTCAGGTGAAAAACCAACCATGCTATCTTGGGATTTAGATATCACTTCATAAGAGGGGATTTCTCATGGTTTGGCTTATACCAAGCACTAGTAAGCTATAGTATACAAAGAATTTACACTGAATACTTCACTTCTATATTTTGTTCATTTTATCTAGACAACCAATGCCATTCTACTTGCCTAGGCCATGTGTAGAGCTTTAATTATTTTTTTCTACTATGGGTGGGATCATGGATGTAAAGTAGAGAGACTTGGAGTTATACCTTAGAAAAGAAATTGGAATAGGTTTCTGAAGGCTTTAATGAACAATCAGAGGCATAGTTACGAAGAACCCGTTTCATGTCCACTCTCAACATAGATCTGGCATCCTGGGATCTGCCTTGCGGTCCGCCCTTACCTTTAGGCTGCTCTGAGCCTGGAGAAGAATGGTCTCCACAGCTCCCTTCAGCTTGGCATTGCCTGAGATCAGGATGACTGTGTGCCCCGAGGGGAGGCTGCCAGTATCTCTGCACAGCCCACGACCCCGATCTTGTTGTGCCACAGCATCAGCAAAGGCACCGAGATGAAGGCAGCGCAGAAGGACACCACATACAGGCGGAAGAAAGAGACGAGACCTGAGTGCTTTGATATGGGCCTCCAGGCTGGGGTCCCGAGACTCTCTGGTTTTGGCCCTCCTTGTCCTCATGTGCCTCCCCAGGGAGACAGTCAGTACCCCAGAAGAGACCAGAAAAAGCAAGAAAGAGGGGATGGACCCCAGGCTGCAAAAGGGGAAGGAATGAAAGAAATTGAGTTTTCTCAATTTCTCAATTGAGTTCTGTATTGTTATTCATGAGTAGCATGGTTGCAACTGAGAAGTGAGATCTACTGAAAAAGTCCCACAAATAGAGAACAATGCAGACACAGGAGGAAAAAATAGCACCCAGGAGCATCTGGGGGATCTTCCTGGAGATCCAGCTTGCCAAGCGGAGGAGGAAGGTGTGAAAGAAATGGACAGTCTTGGAGCAGTAGAGGAGACTAAGGCGCAAGTGGTGAGCCAGAGGCCAGCTTGATTTACGAGCATCCAGAGCATGAGGATGGTCTGGTAGCAGAAGCTCAGCGGGTCTTTTATCCACTGGAAGTGGATAAGCTGGATGGCATCCAGAAAGAGCAGCCCGTGCAGGAAAAGCCAGGTGAGGCTGAGATTCAGCAGGACAAGATCACAGTTGCTCAGTGGCCACCTCCTCACCACGACCCAAAAATTCATCAAGAAAATGAAGGCATTGACCAGGATCCCTACTGCAAACTCCAGGACTGAAAAGAACAGAAATGCATTCCTGACTTCATAGGGCACAGTTACGATGGCAGTCAGAGTCACCATGATGTCTCTTCTTACTTGGCTAATCTAAGACTCAAATACCGCCCAGCAGAGAAGGGTAAGTGTACATTCTGAGCCACGACCTTTCCTTCACAAGACATCCAGCTCTTGCTCTAGAGCTATCCCAGAGTGAGTGCATGAAAAGTTCTGACAGTAAACTTAGAGGGATATTGTTGCTTTAGAATATCTCTTGGATACACACAAAGGCTCATCATAAGAGTAGAAGAATGATGGTTCTATCTCTTGGGTGATGCAGAAGCTTTGAATAAACCCGGGTGTTTCTGTAACAACAGCCTTCCCAGAGGACCATGGCCTGGCATCAGGGATGCAAATAAGACAAGGTCTTGATTTCCTAACCCCAGTTTTGCATGCCCATCTGGACCCACATGAGTGGAGAGGAGAGCAGGATTTGCTTATGGGTTTTAAGGAAACTGGCAGCAGACAGAGCATATATTCTCTGTGAACTAAGGTTTGAGATGGTACCTCTTTCCATTTGCATGCCTTCTATCACCCCTGAGGGTGACTGATCATAGACTATGTTTTTAATATGGACAAGCGCATGGTTCCTCCCCTGTATGACTAGTATGACTGCCATTGCCAAAGATTTCATTCAACCATCATTATTATGCCAGGTACTGTGCTTGGCAAGAGGAGTATTAACATGAACAAGGCCAGCGTCTTGCTCTGAAGGGGTAGGGGGTGGATATCTGGCCTGGATCATTGCCGAAGCCTTACAACTGCTCTGTCTGCTTCCCATACCCCCTCCCATACCCCACTTTCTACAAAGCAGCAATAGTGATCCTGTTAACATATAACTAAGATCATGTCATTGCTCTGTTCAAACCTTTCAGGGCCCCCCATCTCCTTCACCGTATCAGCCAAGTTTTCACAGTGGCCTAGAGGTCCTGCGTACATAATCAGGGCCTCTGTCCCTTTCTCAGATGTCCTCCTCTGAAGGGCGCTCTGTGTTGAGAGTGTGGGCTCTAGAACCAAGCTCTTTCAGGTCAAGGCCTAGCTCTGCTGCTTCCTCTCTGTGAGAACTTGGCAAGTGATTGAACCCTCTTCGCTCATCTCATATGGAATAGAGATGATGAACAAAATAATACCTACCTCAGAGGGTTGGGAGGATGACCCGAATTGACACATGTAACGTGACTGGGATTGTGCTTGGCACATGACGTCCAATCAATAAATGCTAGTTATAGAACTATCATACGATCCAGCAGTTCCTCTTCTGGGTATATATCCAAAGGGAATGCAAAAGGATGTCAAAGATATGTCCTCATTCCCATGTTCATTGCAGCATTATTCACAATAGCCAAGATATGGCAACAACCCAAGGGTCCATTAATGGATGAATGGATACGGTGGAATATTATTCAAGCATGAGAAAAAGGGAATCCTGTGGTTTGCGACAACATGGATGGACCATGAGGACATTGTGCGAAGTGAAATAAGCGGGACAGAGAAAGACAAATAGTGCATGGTATCACTTATACTGTATGTGGAATATGAGAAAAAGTGTCAAACATAGAAACAAAGAGTAAAACAGTGATTGCCAGTGGTTGGCAGGTGGGAGAAATAAGGAGAGGTTGGTAAAAGGGTACAAATAAAGTCTGAGGATCCAGTGTATAACATACAATGTATAACACTGAATTGTATAAATAAAATTTGCTTAGAGAGTAAAACTTAAATGTTCTCACCAAATATATATAGATATCACATGTAAGTGAAAACATACAATATTTGTTGTTCTCTGACTTATTTCGCTAAGCAGAATACTCTCCAGGTCCATCTATGTTGTTGCAAATGGCAAAATTTCATTCTTTTTTATGGCTGAGTAGTATTTCACTATATATATATTTATAAAAATATATATATATATATATATATATATACACACACACACACACCACATCTTCTTTATCCATTCATGTGTTGATGGGCACTTAGGTTGCTTTCATATCTTGGCTATTGTAAGAAAGTATGTACATTTCTGAGAACAAAGTGAGCTTCCTGTTTGAACATCACTGAGCTGAGATTCCTCAGTCCCTGCAACCTCACTTGCTCTCACCTGCTTAATTATCTAGATGCAAAGCAAAGGCATGGAGGGGGAGAGACAGCAGGGAAGTCCCATGAGGCCTTGAGAAAGTAAGCCAAGACAACAGGAATTGTGAAGAAATGGCAGTTTATATGTGAAAGAGTGTATTCCTCAGGGAGAGAGATCATTTTAATTTAGACAGGAAAGTACGGCTAAACGACTTGAGATAACAGAGCTAACTGAAAGAAACAATTTAACGTTAATGGGACAGACAACTGACAGGAAACAGATGACTGGGATGGTGTTGTTCTGAAGTAGGGCCATGGTGACGATGAGGATATGGCCCCCAGGAAGGAACCAGGGTGGGAAGGAGCCCTGTGCTCTGATGGGTGAGACGAGGCCAGTGCTGCCTTGTAGCAGGAGGTGAGACTGGAGGGGCCGGGCTCCTGATCAAGACTGTTTCTTTCACTTCTGTGAGAATTATAATATGAAGTGATCCATGATTGGCTTCTTCTCGTCTGGCACCTGCCCCCATTCCTACTTAGGGACTGGCTTCAGTTCTTACCCTGTGGGTAGGCAGTTATGGAGGTGATCTTGTGTGGCCTCGGCCTGCAGTGGCTTGAAGCAGGGTCTCAGTTCCCTGACCAGAGATTGAAGTCAGGCCGCGGTAGTGAGAGCGCTGAATCCTAGCCACTAGACCACGAGGGCCAGTGACCAGTGAGAAGGCCCTGGCTTGTCTGCTTTGTAGAAATAAATTTCAGCAAAGAAATGGAAAATAGTGAAACAAAGTGTTTTTTAGGAGGAAAAATGTACCTGTGAATAGGCGCACACGGGCTGGCTCAGAGAGAGAGTCGTGCCTCCGTGGTGGTTTGAATCACTTATGTGGGCATTTCTTCTGGGTTTCCTCTGGCCAATCATCTTGCTTTGCCTGGCTCTGAGTCCGTATTTGGTTTAACTCCGGGTCCTTCCCTGTGTGCCCGTGCATCTCTTAGCCAAGATGGATTCTAGCACAGAGGCCTATGGGAAGGTTGATACCATCTGTTACGGGGTGGCGCCCCCTCCCTTTTTGGCCCCTGAGGAGCCTTTCTGCTCCTGTGTAGTTGGGAAAGTCTCCTTGACCTCAAGAATGGAAATATGTGGTCTCTTTATCTTTTATCTGGGCAGCACTCAGGTCCTCCCTGCCCTTATCTTTATGGCCCCTGCCATTATCTTTATCTTGGAGTATCTGTCCACAGGGGACAGTCTCCAGCTGCTCAGCCTGGGGCCTGTCTATCTCCTGCCTCAGAGGGTTGTCTGAGACCAGTGGGAAAGAACAGGTAAATTGCTCTTAGGAAGCATGGCACCCGAGGATGAGTCTTGTGTCTCTGAACTCCCCAGATAATCGAACTGAAGAGTCATGTAACCCCTCCCATTTTCCCAAGTCAGCGCCAGTTTGGGATCCAGAATCTTCCTGTCATTACTCAACAGCTGCCACGAGGTGGGGCCAGACCACTGTGAGACCTGGAGTTCCTGCCCTGCTCTCCGTGCAAGCTCGCCCGTCATTGATCTACTCTTGCAATAATGTGGCCCGTATGTCACAGAAGTGAAATTTCAGACACCATTTATCATGCTATGGCAGCCTGAATATCCTTTAATCTCAGAGTTGCTGTGTGAAGAGTGTAGTGATACTTCCATTTTACTGATGACAAAGTGGAGTTTCAGGAAGGTTAGTTAGATATCTTGGCCAAGGTTACTAAGTGAGGAGTTAGGATGTTGATGCTTTTAGCTGGTATGTAGCCAAGAGTCCCGGGAATTCCCAAATCCAGCTCTGCCAATCACTCCGATTACATGAGAGGAGCAGCAGGGAAATGGGGTGTAGAGTGTGTGTTACTTTATTAAAAGCTAGAGCAGCGTCTGAAAGCTCCCAAGGTAGAGCTCTGGCACAGCTTGGTTTGGAGCATGCAGTAGACCTAGGCAGAATCCACGCATCAACTTGCCATTCAGTTCATGGTAGTTATTGCTAATTGCCTGCAGACTATTAGTTCTCTCCTTTTCATTGCCAACAGAACCCCTCTGTTATTGGGTATGTCAATATTAACTAAAAATAAACTGCATTTCCCATCTTTCTTTCAGATAAGAGTAGCCAGTGAGACACAAGAAGAAGACATTGGGTGGGATTCTTTAGAAAGCCCTTGTCTCCTTTTCTTCCTTCTGTGCCTGAACTAAGATGTTATGGTTGGAGCTCCAACCATGAGCGAAAAGCCAAGAGAATCTCAACCCTGAAGTTTTTGAGTTCGTGAAAGCACACCAGCGACTACTGTGCTCCAGAGAGAGCAGAGAAAGTGAGAAAGGTAATATCTTTCTGTCTTTAAGTCACAATGCTTGGGCCACTGTGCCTGGACGCTGAACGCAATGACTAACCGATAACTTGCCTGTGAGAAGGGCTCTGAGTCCATCTGCCCATCTGGGGATGTGAAGCGAGGAAGTGGACAGAGGGAAAGGCAGCCTGCCCTGTGTTTAGGTTCGTTTGTGACGAAGAGGCAGAAAACAGGAAGCGCAAGAGAGGAAACAAAAGGAAGGACGTCTCTGCTTCCTGCATTTAAAGCATATCCTGTCCCTTTTGAACTGTCAAAGGGAGGAGGGCAGAGAGGTAATGCCAGGGGAGATGAGGTTAAAGATGGTCTCACACAGCTCTTATTTCTGTTTCTCTACCTTTCAGTTTTGCTCTTGCTACTAACCGATCCTGCTGCAGATTCTCTGTGCGTTCCATTCAGAAAGAGAATCTGAGTTGTCTGGTGCTCGCACAGCAGGCGATGTCTGGAGATGCCAGTCTGTTGAAGGACTGGCTGTCTTGGGTTAGTGCCCAGCCCAGGTCCAGTCAGCATCGGTGCCAGCACGGAATCTTGTGATCAGGGACATACTTGGGTCACTTTCCCCAGCAGGGACCTGTGGGTAGGGATTGCTTTAGAAGGTGCTCGACCCCTTTTTGAGCTTTATTTTGTCCACTAATATGAATTATGGAAGAGGAGGTGTTAAGTGAAAGCTGATAGAGCGGTGAGACATGGGATGACAATCAGCCCCGTTGCGTTCCTCTGTAATGGGAAAAGGAAGAGAACGCTGAGCAGCCGTGACACTTTGAGGGTCACTGTCTGGCAGAGACGGGGGAGATGGTGTGACACGGAGATTCCCAGAGAGCGGAACGGCGAGGGAGTATGTGGGGGAGAGAGGCCAAGCCAGAGAAGAGGGCAACAATGATAGCCAGAGCCTGTGTGTGGCTGTGAGACATTATTGGCGCCTTTAAGACATTCCCTATGGCATTCTTTTCACAGTTTCCCCTGGGGTGGGGACCTGGGGAAAGCAGGCTCACAGGAAAATTTCTGTAAATTTAGCGTTTTATGTTGAAAAAAATTATGCATGCCATTACTTTATACTGCCATATTTTTCATAATTCCAAATATTGATTCAAATTGCCTGTTCTTCTCCAAGGACTTTGACTAAAGTTGATTTTCCAAGAGGATGTGTTACGTACCTCTCAGTGTGTCACCACATACCCCTAGATTACATGTATCCTGAACTAAAAAGCACAATTCTATAGGGAGGCCAAATAATTCAGAGGGACTTTGTGGGGATTTGAAGGTCCTACAATTGCAAGTGGTTGTAGAAGTCAGCAAAGTGTTGCCAATATGTTGCTTGTAGGTTGGACTGGAGTGGTTAGAAATTTCTGGTGAAGGTATTTACACTGGACAGAGGGAGACAATGAGAGCCTGCCATAGCAGGGCCATCAGAGACTATTTGGTTGCCAGGTATAGAAACTCACAGTACATGGCTGCAGGAAAGGATGATGTCGATGGTGATGGTGATGCTGGTGATGGTGGTGGTGATGGTGGTGGTGATGGTGGTGATGGTGGTGGTGGTGGTGATGGTGGTGGTGATGGTGGTGGTGATGGTGGTGGTGGTGGTGATGGTGATGGTGATAATGGTGGTGGTGATGGTGGTGGTGATGATGGTGGTTAGTAGTAGAAGCAGTGGTGGTAGTAATTGTAGAAGTAGTATTTTGGTGAAGAAGCAGGAGAATCACCTGAAATTCTGTTGTGTATTGGTCTTAAAAGAAATAGGAAAAATACTGGTAGCTAGTCTCTTTACTTTTTCTTCCTTGGGTTTGAATAATCTCTTACTCCTGCTTCTTTCTATATGTCTATCCTGTTCTCTTTTGGGCAAACAGGTATTTTCAGTAAAATCTTAATTTCTGCCTCTCAGTAACATGATATGATCCCACAGCCTGAATATGATTCAGACTCTGTGTCTCAAATCCTAATTTCCGGGAGAGAGAATCCAATTGGACCAGGTTGGATCAGCTGTCCAGTGCTGGTCCAGTCAGCTGTAACTAGTGAGTTAGGGCTGTATTGGGGTCCCTTACAGGATTGGGCCGGTGTTCCCTGGGCATGGGGTAGGGGAGCCATGGAGGAAATGGTAGAAATCTCTAGGACAAGCTTTGGACTTAAGAGAAGTATCCATCTGTGAGGGGAGGATGGCAGAATTTGATAACGGATGGGATCTGAGCTTTCCTCTTTGGGACACGTGGTGGAGAGTGAACTTTGAATCTGTTGAATGAATGAACAAGTATTTAGTCTGAAAAATCAGTTTCTGGATTTACTGACTTCAGACTCTGTGAACACTGGATTACTAGTTTGAAACTAAGTTAGCACTAGTTCGACTTGGCCAGTATTTGAGTGACCTTTAGCAAATCATTTTTCTTAGTTTGTTTCCTCATTATACATGGGGATTAAAAATTCCTGCTCTATTTCTTTGTATGATCAGAGAGATAATACAGATTAAAGTGCTCTGAAAACTGCAATGTATTATACAAATATAAAGTTTTATTACTAACAGGTGAATACTAAGTAACATATTATTCCTAATAACTCTCTCCTTGGACTCACACCGGTGTTTGCATGTATTCCTGTCTGTGGGGGTGAGGTAGGAAAGGATGAAAGGTCGTGTAGAACTGCTGAATAATAGGTATTTCACAAGAGAAGGAAATGCTGTAATGCCCAGTATAAGTCTCTTTTTTTTTCACCTTTCTTTGAACATTTCTGGGCAGGGAAATTACTCTCACTCTAAGCAACTTCTCCTTTGCCAGATAGCATCTGATGTGAAGAGCTTATTTTGGGAATGAAAGAAGGAACTTGGTCACAATAAAAAGAAAGAGGTACAATTTATACAATTTTGTAGGCCGTGGAGGCTGTGAGAGATGCTTTGTGACAAGAAGGTGTGGAGACGGCATGTGCTTGGGAGTGGGCGGTGGGGAGAGATGGGGAAGAAGGACTGTTGAGGAGCCATGGAGAGCAAAGTCATGGACTGGGCTGCTTTTCCCCCTCAGCCCGTGGTTCCCCGTGGGAGGCGCTGATGCTCTGCACTTGCCTGTCGGTGGTCCATGGATGCAAGAGAATGCCTCCTCCGGCCCAGGCTAGTGAGGCTCTTCCTGGGGGTGCATGAATTGAAGGAGAAGTTGTTAACAGAATTTAAGCTAAGGCGACCGCTTGCTGGGTTTTATTTGACCTTATTTTCAGAAAAGACAAGTTAGGGAGGGACTGGGAAACCGACACTGGATATCAGGTACTTATTATCTCAGCTTAGGTGCAAAATAATATATGTCACACATATTCTCACCCCTAATGTACAGAGCGGGCAACTGAGCTTCAGAGCATTGAAATGACTGCCCAAGGCCTGTGGAAAGTAAGCAGAGAATCCAATATTCAAACCCCAGCTAGTTTGTTTCCAAACCCCATGCTCTTTCTATGACACCATACAGGGAACTACTAAACCACCAGCTGAAGACTTAACATGGAAACAGTGTCCAAGAGATGATTTAACTTGATTTCAATGTTCTATCTACCTGTTTCAGATTAATAAGCTTATTTAGGAATACTTTCAGGATTATCTAACCCACCCACAGTCCATTGCTGGTAAAATCCAGACAGATGAGTATCTTTTCATAAGGATTTTATTCCAAGAAGGGAGAATCCATTGCCATGTTCAGTGCTAGGAGGATGGAGAACACACACTGGGGCTCAGCTGTCCCTTCTCCGCTCAAGAGGTCAGAATAGGCTCCTCACGTGGGTCTGGCTTTGGGGAGACTCTGAGGGAACTCAGCCAGCAGGGACTTGATGAGAGGCTAGCTTTCCCCTGAGCGCTTTGGGGTGTGTTCACCCATAAGACAGAACACTATTCTTGAACGTACTATTACTTCAGTAGTTCAGAAAAGAGGAGACGTCAATGGGAATTGAATGTTTGGAGAAAATTTCATGACCAAGTGGATTTTAAACTTGGCTTTGCAATAGGAGAGGGGTTTTCACAGAAAACAGAGGACAAGAGGATGTAGACACAGCCCTGGTGGAGGGCTGCCCTCAGGCAAAAATGCAGAAGCAGCCATGAGCCAAGTTGACTGGTGCATAGTGAAAAACACTGGAGTAGTGGAGTCAAAATGACAGTGAGGGCCTTAAAGAGAGAAAGAAAGGTGCGATTTATCGTGAGAACTAGACCATGGCTATTTTAGGTTTTAGAAGAGAAGCCTGAATAAAGTTTTGTTTTGGGAAAGTTGCACAGGGAGAGACGGGTGTTCTCGCCCAGGATTGACTGTGATCCACTGGCTCTTTGGTCTTCAGGGAATGCCCATGGAGGATCTCAGGGTAGCAGAGTTCCGTACTTTTGGGCCACTCCAGTGGACATGCAGCTTGTACAGCTCCCAGTGTTCCCTATGGATATGTCTTGTTCTGTTTGGAGGTGTGGGAACAAGTAATATTCTGAGTAAAGACTCACAGAGACAGATAATCCTGCACATTGAGTCCTAGGCAGAGAAATCCTAGGCTCAGAAATCTATTTCATGTTTATGACAGCCTGGGCAGTGTCTTGCCTGCGATGGGTCCCTGTTGCTGGTGGAAGTCTTCTTGTTAACAGAATCTCCGTGATGCGGCGGCTCTAGGGTACTTTTCCAATAATGTCCTGACTTTCCCACACTGTCTTCCCTTGTCTTTCTGCTGCAGTTTCTGAAGCAGGTCCCATTCTTTCTTACCTCTGTGCCTTGCTTATGCTGATCCCTTAGCCCCCCAAATCTTACCGTCTCTCCTTCTTTCCCACTCCCATCTATCTTGGCCTTTAATTTCTTTCTTTCCTGTCCCTCCCAATTGGGAGTGTTCTTTTTCCAATGACATTTGTCAGTGCTGCCTTGTCTTTTGTAGCGTAGCCATTTGACTTCTTACACGCTCTTGGCTGTGAGGTTACGGAGGCATCACTCACATTTGTGTTCCAGTGTAGGCTCGACCAGACTGCCTGCGCTTGCGTTCTGGTTTCACCTCTTGTTAGTTACACAGCCTTCGGGCAGTTGCTCTTTGTGCCTCAGGGTTCTCAGCTGTAAAACTGGGGTGATAACAGTCACTGCCTCATAGTGTAATTATGAGGAGAAATTGAAATCATGCCTGTGACTCATTTAACATAATGCATGGGCCATATAAGTGTTCCATAAATATTGCTGTCATTGCTATTCTGATAGATGCTTGTTTATAGCACACGTATAATAACTAAACATTGAATTGACTTGTGTTTAGGAAGTGGTTATCCTATTTTCAGGGGTTGGAAGGAGGGAGGAGGCCCAGGAGCTACTGCATGATCCAGACATGGGGCCACGGGGTCTGGGGAAGGGGCTTGGCTGGAGAGTTCTGAGGAGGAGGGTTTGTCCTCACATTACTGCTTCTCGTAGTTGCACGGCCCCCATGGCTCCCAGACAGACATGTTTTCCTGACATCCTCAGGCTCAAGTAAGGCTGTGTCACCAGGGTCACAAACCACTCTCAGCATCACAGTTCTGTACATTGGTCTGTCCTGAATCATCTCTTTTTTAAATCCAGTGGCTACACTTTTCAAACGCTCTAGTCAGGCAACATCATAGAGTCAGTGAGTAGTACAGGGCCTTGGGCAAAGTATATAACTGCCAAAAATTTTTCTTTTTTAAATGTTAACACGCACGTACTACATTCCGTTATTAGACTAATGCAAACCTCACAAAATTGCTAGGTCCAAGGCTCCCCGTCTGTTAAGATGAGGGGGCTATATGTGGTGATCTTTGAAGTTCTTTCGGGCTAATACTAAACGGTCTGCGTGGGCGCTGATGCAGAGTGGGCAAGTATCCGCATGGCAGTTCAGACCCTGGCAGCTGTCAGGCCGTTGTGAACACTGGTGAAATAATGTCGGCAAAAGGAGTCAGTACCCAACAGGCCTCCATACACCTTAGTTTTCCTTTTCTTCCTCTTTTAGCTCAAAATTCTTTGTCATCGTGATGCCAAACAAACGCAGTAGATCAGGGGTTCCCAATACCTGGTCTGCAGGTCTTACTGGTTCCCAACATTTCTTTTTTTCTTTTAACGTTTTGTTTTATATTGGAGTACAGTTGGTTAACAATGTTGTGTTAGTTTCAGGTGTACAACAAAGTGATTCAGTTATACATACACATGTACCTATTCTTTTTCAAATTCTTTTCCCAATTAGGTTGTTACAGAATATTGAGCAGGGTTCCCTGTGCTATACAGTAAGTCCTTGTTGGTTATCCATTTTAAATATAGCAGTGTGTACATGTCAATCACAAACTCCCTTTTTATTTATTTAATTATTTTATTGGAGTATAATTGCTTTACAATGTTGTGTTAGTTTCTGCTATACAATGAAGTGAATCAGCTATATGTATACCTATGTCTCCTCCCTCTTGGACCTCCCTCCCACTGCCCCCCCCCGACCAGTCCCACCCGGCTAGGTCGTCACAGAGCACTGAGCTGAGCCTCCTTCTCTGTTGGTCGATGAAATGACAAAAATAAGGACAAGAAAGTGAACTTTTCAAGAAGATAAATTCATTCCATTTTAATAGTCTGTGTCCACAATGAAATAATGATAAGAGATGGTGACTTTTGTTTAGTTTTTCTCGGTGATACACAGGTTATAAATTTAGGTCCCTTAGCCTAAGTTTTTTGAATTTTCACTGATCCATAAAAGCAAATGACCAGGAATAACAGTAGTTGAGCAGAGCTTTTAAAATGATCCGTGGTAAAAAATCAGGTTTTTTTAAAAACAAAAATTTCCATTATGTCACAGACTGAGACTTTTGTAAATTTAAAATAAAAATAAATTACTAGAAAAAGAAAATTAAAAACCATATACATACACAAACACAAACTCCAGTTTTTAATTATTAGGGTCAATGGACATAAATTACCATGACAAGTGGCAATAGAAGCTTGTAAATATTTATCCTCGGGTTTGGTACTTCTTTCCTTGGGACTGGCAGTAATGGGTTCATGGATCACTGGCATCACTTGGAGTGGCACCCGGGCAAGGACACTGCCTGCTTTGAGGGAGGGTCTGCCTAGCAGTAGAGTGGCGCTCGTAACCTGGGGTTTGTGCATTTAATTCAGAGAGCAGGTGAACTTGGAAGGGGAAAGGGTTTATGTTTTTTTCTTTGCTGAAATACTGACATTTAATATATCTTTCAAAATATAAAGTTAGGCCACAAATCACAGTAGTGTGAGCAGTACCTAAGACTTTGATTCCGAGAGAGGTCACGGATACTTTTATATCATATGTTGAAGATAATCTCAAAATACTGTTTACACTATTTTGAAACTGCAGTAGCTATTAGACCAGCTGCTAGATTTGTTAGTTAATATATCATTAAAGAAGCACATACATTACTACAATTTAAAAAGTATTCTAGTAACTGTAATTCAATGAAATTGGTTTCTTTTGTATGCTTATTTTGTATTTTTGTATTTTGTCTCATGCATTTAAAAATGTAATTCTAAAAAAATGTAATTCCAAGAGAGGTACCCTAGGAGGTACCGGATGGCCAAAGGGTCTCTTTAACACAAAAAAGCTTAAGGATACCCCTCCTAGAGGCAGGAAAAGAAGAAAACTATTTTGAAAACATTTTCAGAATTATTTCCTTCAAACACAGATCAGTGGATGAGATTAGGGGTCATTGGGAGAGATGGGGCTCTTCTGGGGTACCAGGATCATTTTTTTTTTTTGCTCTTTATCATCTACACTTTGTGTCAGTCTTGTTCTGCTACCAGGCACAGGGAGCGTCCTCACTTAGGCAGAGACATTCAGTGCCCCAGGGGTCAGGGTGGTTACTTCTTGCCCCAAGGTCTTAGGGGTGACTGCCTCAGAAAGACCTTGATTACTAATTAACTAGCAAATCTGATCCTGAAAAAGAGCTGGGCAGTCATTTGCTTTTGAACTCCATTAACATCAGTACAGTAACCAGTCACCAGGGCTGTGGCTGCTTTCTGTGGACGGTGCTCTGCCCTGATTGCCAGCCCATCCTTCAGAGAGCGGGAGCAGCGGGGGCGATGAGGTATGTACCTAAACTGTGTGCTTTCTTACAGCTGCAGATGTGTGTGTGCAAGTGTGCGTGGACTTGTGCTCAGCTCTTTCAATCAAATGCCCTTGTTAATTGGTTAAACACAGACAAAAAAAAATCAACAACACACCACAGAATTACACAAACACATGTTAAACAAAATTCAGCTCTTTTTTTCTTGGGATGTATGTGTGTGTGCATGTCTGTGTGGTGATGAATGATTTAATATTCAGGGTGAGGTAACTGGTAGAAATTCTTTCTGATTCTTGAGATGAGGTGGGGGAAGTGAGGGGAAGGAGTTAGAATTTGGAAGTTAGATTAGGGCATTTGGGGATGTTCCTTCTAAAAGGATGTGGAGCTGTGACTGAGAAGTGGTATTTAGAGAACCCATCACGGTCAGGAAATTGAGAAATCTATATATTTCTATCCCTGTGAGTTTGGTGCCTTTATTGATCAAATAAAGAATTATTATGGGGAAGAGTCTAAAAGTGTGTGTGTGTGTGTGTGTGTGAAGTACTGGGGTGTGTGCACGCTTTGGTGTGTAGTGATTTCCTGTGGGGTCTGGAAGGAGGTTATGAAGGGAAAGACTCGGCGTCTGAACTGTCTCCTGTCCAAATGGAATGAAAGTGCCTAGGGGAAAGGGAAGGTGACGGATTGTTGCTGGCTCCTCTCTGGTAAAACGAAGTAAGAGAGGGTGGTATCCTCACTAGTGGTTGAGAGTCTAGCTAAACACACGTGGGCATTCCTTTTCTGATGGGCCGTGGAGGTGAGAAAGGAGAGTTGCAACTGGGGAAACAGGAGACCAAGATCAGTCCCCCAGGTATCACTAGAAAAAGCTTCCATGGGTTCCTGATAGAGGGTCTGAATGGCAGCTTTCACGTGCTAAAGGGACCTCCAGATCTCCAAACTGTCTATTGCTCTTTGTCACGGTGTGGAGCAGTGTGTATGTGTGGTGGGCAGGTAGGAGGAAGAGGGAGGGGTCTTTGGTTTGCTGTGCTGAGAAGGACCAAATGATGGGGAGGACCTTCTGTCCTGTACCCCCAACCGAAGATAGCTCATCGCTGTTTCACTCATGCTTCCGCAGATGCCAGTGATTTTTATTATCCGGCATCCCTCACAAATGGGAGTTTTGATGGGCTAATAACGTTACTCTATAAACTGCTCCCTGAGCATGGAATACTAAGGACTAGATGGCCCTAGAAGAAGAAATTGTCCATCTAAAAATTTCCAAAACTGCAGAACGTGATGGAGCAGATAAGCCTTTGCACACCCTGCTGCTGGGGTCACCGTAGGTCATAGCTGTCTTCTAGACACAATCCCTTTGGATTCAGATGGGGAAAATGAGGCCCAAGTTCTTCCAAGGCCACACAGCTAAGTCGGGTCAAGCTGGCTTTTAGATCTTTGCACTTTGGATGTGACCAGACTAGGGAGAAAAAGATCGTTAGCTCCTGTTTTCCTTCCCATTCTCTAAATATCCGGACGACAATGTACAAAGTCAGTAAATTTTGCCCAGGAGTTTTGAGGAATAGCCATGACTTGCTGGGGTCCTCTTTGCAAGTTATTCTCAGCCTCTGTAAAACTAACCCTCTCTTTTCCACGAGAGCTCTTGCCTTGTGTTATCAAAGGATTTTTGAAAGAAAGGCTTAGAATGCATATGTAAATCAGCTAATGGCTATAATTCAGAAAAAAATGAAAATTGATTATCCAGTTTTTCCTAATGAATTCAGATAGCAATCTCAGTAGTTTGGGCCCCACCTGCTTTATCCATCTACTTTGCCTAAATGATTATAACAGTACCAGGAAAATGAGCTTTGGCAATTATTCGTATAACCATTTTAATTCAAGGAAAAAATTACCGTTGGAGTCTGCACAATTTATGTACAGTAATAATTTGCAGCTTTTCCATGAGATTTTCCCTAAGCAGCCTAATTAAAATTGCAACCCTCATTCACGTTCCTCGTCCTTACCCCGCCCAAGCTTTATTTTTCTCCACAGCACTTACCAAAGTCTAACCTATGGATATTCTTTTATTTTTTTGTCTCTTTTTTTCTACCCACAGGAATATAAGTCCCATGAGGGCAAGAATTTTTACCTTTTTGTTTGTTGTTGCATAACCAGCTCCTGGAAGAGTGCTTGGCACATTGTAGGAGCTTAATAAATAATTGATGAGTGAATAAATAAACTGCAGTCAGATCTCCTGTTCCTCCAAAGACAAAGGATTGATAAACATGGGGAACTCATTCTCCTGGCTCTCACAGAGAATTTAAAACAGTCCTGTGGGTTGCAAACTTCAAGTGAATTGACTACTACAACAGATGCTTACAAAACAGCTTTGAAACCCCCCAGGGGCTGTGGAGACTGAAATGTTGCAGAATTCTTTACTTTTCTTTCTGTAAGTTTCCTACCCGGAGGTTGTCTTTGGAAGGACACAGGCATCTCCCATGCATCCTCCATCCTCTTAAATTAAAAACTTCTATCATCACGAATGTGTAAGTTTTCTGTACTTGCATCGTATGTGGAAATGAGCTTTGGATTCAGACTGCCTGGGCCTCAGGCAATCTGGAGTCTCTGAGGCTCAGTTAGCTCATTTGTCAAATGGCAATAATACAGTCTCAGCTTAGAGGGTGGCTGTGGGGACGAAATGAAATAATGCACCTAAGTGCTTCGCCCAGTGCCACACACGTTCTAAGTACTTGGTTAATGACCCAGATACTATTTGACAAAAACACAATCTCACTAAAAGCCTAAGCTGGAGTACACTGCGGGCATTATTACATGGAATACAGAGTAGTGCTTACAAGTTCTGGCTGTGAAGTCCAAAGGGCGGGTATTCAAATTGTGGCTTTACTCCTTATCAGCTGTGTGACATCAGGCAGGTTATGTGGGCTTGCTAAAGCTTAACTTCCTCATCTGAAAGCGAAGATGGTAGCAATAACTCACTGGGGGTTATAACAAAGATTACATGCAATGGATTATATAAACCTCTTAGAACATTACTCAATTACTAGTAGCGATTATTATCATTAAAATTGCACAGTTTATGTGTCATATGAAATAGAATATCCAAAGATTGATGACAGACTGCCAAGTAACAGTTTTTTAAAACATTTTTTCTTTGATCTTGATTTTTTTCTAAATTGCATTTCAAATTGAGATTGTAGGTTTCACCACTGAGATCCATATAATTTGGGAAGTAAGGTGAATCAGATGATGCTGATGAGGTTTTTTTTTTTTCCTTAAGGTTTAAGGAAATGTTTCTCTTCTATAGCTAGAAAATAATTATCATTGTTCCATAGAGCCAGTAGCCATATTTGAATATGATGCAAAAGGACTTTTGATAGGAGGCAAACAGATTTTTTAAAATGCAAGTGATATTTTTTCAAAAGTCATATTTACCCATGTATATTAATTATCTATTGCTGCATAGCAAATTACCCCAAAATTTCACAGCTTGAAGCAATGAACATTTATTATCTCACAGTTCCTGTGGGTTAGGAATACTTCGCTAGGTGGTTCTGGTTCAAGGTCTCTCATGAGGTTGCAGCCAGGATGCTGCCCAGGGCTGCTGTCATGTGAAGCCTTCCCTGGGGCTGGAGAATCTGCTTCTGAGATGCCTCACTCACATGGCTGTTGGCAGGAGGTCTCAGTTCCTTGCTGGCTGTTGGCCCTTTCTATAGGTCTGCTTGAGCGTCCTTATGGCATGGCAGCTGGCTTCTCCAAGAACTGATCCAAGAGAAAGAGGAAGGAGGAAGATGTAATGCCTTTTGTATCCCAGTCTTGGGAGTCACACACCACCCGCTCTGCTGTATTCTGTTTGTTAGAAGTGAGTCACTAAGTCCAGCCCACTCTCATGGGGTGAGGGATGGGGGGCTTGGCTCCACCTCTTGAAGGGGAGAGTATAGAAGAATTTGTGCATCTTTATTTAAAAAAACCCCACCATATCATGATTTTGAATAATATTAAGTTTTATTTTATTTCATAATTTACTCCATCCTCTCTCTATAGATATCTATACTATTCACAATCTATTGCTGTTATATATCATGTTACAGTGAAGAACCTGTATCTGTACATACATTGCTTTCCACACATGCAAGTGTATTTTTTTTTAACATTTTTATTGGAGTATAATTGCTTTACAATGGTGTGTTAGTTTCTGCTGTATAACAAAGCGAATCAGCTATAAGTATACATATAAACCCATACATATATCCCTTCTGCGTCTCCCTCCCACCCTCCCTATCCCACCCCTCTAGGTGGACACAAAGCACCGAGCTGATCTCCCTGTGCTATGCGGCTGCTTCTCACTAGCTATCTATTTTACATTTGGTAGTGTATATATGTCCATGCCACTCTCTCACTTCATCCCAGCTTATTACCCTTTACACTCCCCGTGTCCTCAAGTCCATTCTCTACGTCTGCGTCTTTATTCCTGTCCTGCTCCTAGGTTCTTCAGAACCTTTTTTTTTTTTTTTTTTTTAGATTCCATATATATGTGTTAGCATACGGTATTTGTTTTTCTCTTTCTGACTTACTTCACTCTGTATGACAGACTCTAGGTCCATCCACCTCACTACAAATAACTCAATTTCGCTTCTTTTTATGGATGAGTAATATTCCATTGTTTATATGTGCCACATCTTTATCCATTCATCTGTCGATGGACACTTAGGTGGCTTCCATGTCCTGGCTATTGTAACTAGAGCTGCAATGAACATTGTGGTACATGACTGTTTTTGAATTATGGTTTTCTCATGGTATATGCCCAGTAGTGGGATTGCTGGGTCGTATGGTAGTCCTATTTTTAGTTTTTTAAGGAACCACCATACTGTTCTCTATAGTGGCTGTATCAATTTACGTTCCCACCAACAGTACAAGAGGGTTCCCTTTTCTCCACACCCTCTCCAGCATTTATTGTTTGTAGATTTTTTGATGATGGCCATTCTGACTGGTGTGAGGTGATACTTCATTGTAGCTTTGATTTGCATTTCTCTAATGATTAGTGATGTTGAGCATCCTTTCATGTGTTTGTTGGCAATCTGTATATCTTCTTTGGAGAAATGTCTGTTTAGGTCTTCTGCCCATTTCTGGATTGGGTTGTTTTTTTTTTTTTTTTTTTTTTAAATTTTAATTTTATTTATTTATTTATTTATGGCTGTGTTGGGTCTTCGTTTCTGCGCTAGGGCTTTCCCTAGTTGCGGCAAGCGGGGGCCACTCTTCATCGCGGTGCGCGGGCCTCTCACTATCACGGCCTCTCTTGTTGCGGAGCACAGGCTCCAGACGCGCAGGCTCAGTAGTTGTGGCTCACGGGCCTAGTTGCTCCGTGGCATGTGGGATCCCCCCAGACCAGGGCTCGAGCCCGTGTCCTCCGCACTGGCAGGCAGATTCTCAACCACTGCGCCACCAGGGAAGCCCCGGGTTGTTTGTTTTTTTGATACTGAGCTGCATGAGCTGCTTGTATATTTTGGAGATTAATCCTTTGTCAGTTGCTTCATTTGCAAATATTTTCTCCCATTCTGAGGGTTGTCTTTTCATCTTGTTTATGGTTTCCTTTGCTCTGCAAAAGCTTGTAAGTTTCTTTAGGTCCCATTTGTGTATTTTTGTTTTTATTTCCATTTCTCTAGGAGGTGGGTCAAAAATGATCTTGCTGTGATTTATGTCATAGAGTGTTCTGCCTATGTTTTCCTCTAAGAGTTGTATAGTGTCTGGCCTTACATTTAGGTCTTAAATCCATTTTGAGTTTATTTTTGTGTATGGTGTTAGGGAGTGTTCTAATTTCATTCTTTTACATGTACCTGTCCAGTTTTCCCAGCACCACTTATTGAAGAGGCTGTCTTTTCTCCATTGTATATTCTTGCCTCTTTTATCAAAAATAAGGTGACCATATGTGTGTGGGTTTATCTCTGGGTTTTCTATCCTGTTCCATTGATCTATATTTCTGTTTTTGTGCCAGTACCATACTGTCTTGATTACTGTAGCTTAGTATAGTCTGAAATCAGGGAGCCTGATTCCTCCAGCTCTGTTTTTCTTTCTCAAGATTGCTTTGGCTCTTCGGGGTCTTTTGTGTTTCCCTACAAATTGTGAAATTTTTTGTTCTAGTTCTGTGAAGAATGCCATTGGTAGTTTGATAGGGAGTGCATTGAATCTGTAGATTGCTTTGGGTAGTATAGTCATTTTCACAATGTTGATTTTTCCAATCCAAGAACATGGTATATCTCTCCATCTGTTTGTATCATCTTTAATTTCTTTCATCAGTGTCTTATAGTTTTCTGCATACAGGTCTTTTGTTTCCTTAGGTAGGTTTATTCCTAGGTATTTTATTCTTTTTGTTGCAATGGTAAATAAGAATGTTTCCTTAATTTCTCTTTCAGATTTTTTGTTGTTAGTGTAGAGGAATGCAAGAGATTTTTGCGCAGTAATTTTGTATCCTGCTACTTTACCAAATTCATTGATTAGTCCTAGTAGTTTTCTGGTAGCATCTTTAGGATTCTGTATGTATAGTATAATGTCATCTGCAAGCAGTGACAGTTTTACTTCTTCTTTTCCTATTTGAATTCCTTTTATTTCTTTTTCTTCTCTGGTTGCTGTGGCTAAAACTTCCAAAGCTATGTTAAATAATAGTGGTGAGAGTGGGAAACCTTGTCTTGTCCCTGATCTTAGTGGAAATGGTTTCAGTTTTTCACCATTGAGAATGATGTTGGCTGTGGGTTTGTCGTATATGGCCTTTATTATGTTAAGGTAAGTTTCCTCTATGCCTACTTTCTGGAGGGTTTTTATCATAAATGGGTGTCGAATTTTGTTGAAAGCTTTTTCTGCATCTATTGAGATGATTATATGGTCTTTTTGCATTCCTGGGATAAACCCCACTTGATCATAGTATATGATCCTTTTAATGTGCTGTTGGATTCTGTTTGCTAGTTGTTGAGGATTTTTGCATTTATGTTCATCAGTGATATTGGCCTGTAGTTTTCTTTTTTGTGACACCTTCGTCAGGTTTTGGTATCAGGGTGATGGTGGCCTTGTAGAATGAGTTTGGGAGTGTTCCTCCTTCTGCTATATTTTGGAAGAGTTTGAGAAGGATAAGCATTAGCTCTTTTCTAAATGTTTGATAGAATTTACCTGTGAAGCCATCTGGTCCTGGGCTTTTGTTTGTTGGAAGATTTTTAATCACAGTTTCAATTTCAGTGCATGTGATTGGTCTGTTCATATTTTCTATTTCTTCCTGGTTCAATCGCAGAAGGTTGTGCATTTCTAAGAATTTGTCCATTTCTTTCAGGTTGTCATTTTATTGGCATATAGTTGCTTGTAGTAATCTCTCATGATCCTTTGTATTTCTGCAGTGTCAGTTGTTACTTCTCCTTTTTCATTTCTAATTCTATTGATTTGAGTCTTCTCCCTTTTTTTCTTGATGAGTCTGACTAATGGTTTATCAGTTTTGTTTATCTTCTCAAAGAACCAGCTTTTAGTTTTATTGATCTTTGCTATCGTTTCCTTCCTTTCTTTTTCATTTACTTCTGATCTGGTCTTTATGATTTCTTTCCTTCTGCTAACTTTGGGGTTTTTTTGTTCTTCTTTCTCTAATTGCTTTCAGTGTAAGGTTTGGTTGTTTATTTGAGATATTTCTTGTTTCTTGAGGTAGGATTGTATGGCTATAAACTTCCCTCTTAGAACTACTTTTGCTGCCCATGGGTTTTGGGTTGTCGTGTTTTCATTGTCATTTGTTTCTAGGTGTTTTTTGATTTCCTCAATGATCTCTTGGTTATTTAGTAGTGTATTGTTTAGCCTCCATGTGTTTGTATTTTTTACGGATTTTTTCCTGTAATTGATATCTAGTCTTATAGTGTTGTGGTCGGAAAAGATACTTGACATGATTTCAGTTTTTCTAAATTTTCTAAGTCTTGATTTGTGACCCAAGATGTAATCTATCCTGGAGAATGTTCCATGAGCACTTGAGAAGAAAGTGTATTCTGTTGTTTTTGGATGGAATGTCCTATGAATATCAATTAAGTTCATCTTGTTTAATGTATCATTTAAAGCTTGTGTTTCCTTATTTATTCTCATTTTGGATGATCTGTCCATTGGTGAAAGTGGGGTGTTTAAGTCCCTTACTATTATTGTGTTACTGTCGATTTCCCCTTTTATGGCTGTTAACATTTAACTTATGTATTGAGGTGTTCCTCTGTTGGGTGCATAAATATTTACAATTGTTATATCTTCTTCTTGGATTGATCTCTTGATCATTATGTAGTGTCCTTGTCTCTTGTAATAGTCTTTATTTTAAAGTCTATTTTGTCTTATATGTGAATTGCTACTCCAGCTTTCTTTTGATTTCCATTTGCATGGAATATTTTTTCCCATCCCCTTACTTTCAGTCTGTATGTGTCCCTTGGTCTGAAGTGGGTCTCTTGTAGACAGCATATATATGGGTCTTGTTTTTGTATTCTTTCAGCCAGTCTGTGTCTTTTGGTTGGAGCATTTAATCCGTTTACATTTAAGGTAGTTATTGATACGTATGTTACTATTACCATTTTCTTAATTGCTTTGGGTTTGTTATTGTAGGTCTTTTCCTTCTCTTGTGTTTCCTGCCTAGAGAAGTTCCTTTAACGTTTGTTGTAAAGCTGGTTTGGTGGTGCTGAATTCTCTTAGCTTTTGCTTGTCTGTAAAGTTTTTAATTTCTCCATCAAATCTGAATGAGATCCTTGCTGGATAGAATAATCTTGGTTGCAGTTTTTTTCCTTTCAACACTTTAAATATGTCCTGCCCCACCCTTCTGGCTTGCAGAGTTTCTGCTGAAAGATCAGCTGTTAACCTTATGGGAATTCCCTTGTGTGTTATTTGTTGCTTTTTCCTTGCTGCTTTTAATATTTTTTCTTTGTATTAAATTTTGGTAGTTTGATTAATATGTGTCTTGGCGTGTTTCTTCTTGGATTTATCCTGTATGAGACTTTTTGCACTTCCTGGACTTAATTGACTATTTCCTTTCCCATATTAGGGAAGCTTTCAACTATAATCTCTTAAAATATTTTCTCAGTCCCTTTCTTTTTCTCTTCTTTTTCTGGGACCCCTGTAATTCAAATGTTAGTGCGTTTAATGTTGCCCTAGCGGTCTCTGAGACTGTCCTCAATTCTTTTCATTCTGTTTTCTTTATTCTGCTCTGTGGTAGTTATTTCCACTATTTTATCTTCTAGGTCATTTATCTGTTCTTCTGCCTCAGTTATTCTGTTATTGATTCCTTCTAGAGAATTTTAAATTTCATTTATTGTGTTGTTCGTCATTGTTTGCTTGCTCTTTAGTTCTTCTAGGACCTTGTTAAACGTTTCTTGTATTTTCTCCATTCTGTTTTCAAGATTTTGGATCATCTTTACTATCTTTACTGTGAATTCTTTTTCAGGTAGACTGCCTATTTCCTCTTCATTTGTTTGGTCTGATGGGTTTTTCCTTTGCTCCTTCATCTGCTGTGTATTTCTCTGTCTTCTCATTTTGCTTAACATACTGTGTTTGTGGTCTCCTTTTCACAGGCCGCAGGTTTGTAGTTCCCATTGTTTTTGGTGTCTGCCCCCAGTGGGTAAGGTTGGTTCTGTGGGTTGTGTAGGCTTCCTGGTGGAGGGGACTAGTGCCTGTGTTCTGGTGGATGAGGCTGCATCTTGTCTTTCTGGTGGGCAGAACCATGTCCAGTGGTGTGTTTTGGGGTGTTCGTGAACTTATTATGATTTTAGGCAGCCACTCTGCTAATGGGTGGTGTTGTGTTCCTGTGTTGCTAGTTTTTTGGCATGGGGTATCCAGCACTGGAGCTTGCTAGTTGTTGAGTGGATCTGGGTCTTAGTGTTGAGATGGAGATCTCTGGGAGAGCTCTCGCTGATTGATATTACATGGGTCTGTGAGGTCTGTGGTGGAATAATGTCTTGAACTTGGCTCTCCCACCTATGCGGCTCAGGCTTGACACCTGGCCGGAGCACGAAGACCTTGTCAGCCACATGGCTCAGAAGAAAAGGGAGGAAAAAAAAACAGAAAGAAAGAAAAATTAAATAAATAAAATGAAGTTATTAAAATAAAAAAAAATATTATTAAAATAAAAAAATTAAAAAGTAATTAAAAAAAAAAGAAAGAAGAGAGTAACCAAACCAATAAACAATTCCACCAATGATAACAAGTGCTAAAAAAAAAAGAGCAAACACGGACAAACAGAACGCTAGGACAAGCAGTAAAAACAAAGCTATTCAGACAAAATCACAGAAAGAAGCATACACATACACACTCACAAAAAGAGAAAAAGGAAAAAAATATATATATATTTAAAAAAAAAGGAAGAGAGCAGCCAAATTAATAAACAAATCTACCAATGATAATAAGCTCTAAATAGTAAACTAAGATAGACATAAAACCAGAAACAAATTACATGCAGAAAGCAAACCCCAAGTCTACAGTTGCTCCCAAAGTCCACCACCTCGATTTTGGGATGTTTCATTGTCTATTCAGGTATTCCACAGATGCAGGGTACATCAACTTGACTGTGGAGATTTAATCTGCTGCTCCTGAGACTGCTGGGAGAGATTTCCCTTTCTCTTCTGTTTTCGCACAGCTTCTGGGGTTCAGCTTTGGATTTGGCCCCGCCTCTGCATGTAGGTCACCTGGGGGCGTCTGTTCTTTGACCAGACAGGAGGGGGTTAAAGGAGCAGCTGATTAGGGGGCTCTGGCTCACTCAGGCTGGGGGGAGGGAGGGGTACGGAATGCAGAGCGAGCTTCCAGCGGCGGAGGCCGGTGTGACGTTGCACCAGCATGAGGCGCGCTGTGTGTTCTCCCGGGGACGTTGTCCCTGGTTCACGGGACCCTGGAAGTGGCGGGTTGCACAGGCTCCCGGGAGGGGCGGTGTGGAGAGTGACCTGTGCTCGCATACAGGCTTCTTGGTGGCTGCAGCAGCAGCCTTAGCATTTCATGCCCGTCTCTGGTGTCCGCGGTGATAGCCACGGCTTGGGCCTGTCTTTGGAGCTCGTTTAGGCGGTGCTCTGAATCCCGTCTCCTCGTGCACCGGAAAACAATGGTCTCTTGCCTCTTCGGCAGGTCCAGACTTTTTCCTGGACTCCCTCCTGGCTACCTGTGGTGCACTAGCCCCCTTCAGGCTGTGTTCACACAGCCAACCCCAGTCCTCTCCCTGGGATCTGACCTCCGAAGCCACAAGTATATTTATGGACTAAATTTCTATAAATGGACATCCAGATTACGGGTGTAAATAACTTGAGTAGCTTTTGCCAAGTCTTTATTGAGCATATAGTGTTTACAGTTTGACTAGTAAATGGTGGGTGACTTTTTCTTCATAGCATGTAACACAGTATGTTAACAGCCATTTGGGAAAAATTTTAAATTAGTATGAAGAACAGTCTCCTATTTCACAGCTGTCAGCAACCACCAAAGAGAAGGAGACATTGTCACTTCCATAGGCATTCTGATAACTCTGCTCCTTGCCAGTGAACATGAGATCGCTCTTGATCTCATTAGTTAATTTGATTATATCAGGCATGGAAGGCTATTAATATTTATGGAGTTTTACATGCAAGATTAGTATTATGGAATATCTTATAAAGCCTTTGGGAATGTGATGTATTGGGGAAGGACAGGTATGAAAGATTAGAGCTGGGTCATTTACTTTAGAAAAACCAAGGCAATCCTTGTTGTAGAGAAGGGTACAACCCCATTTCCTTTTGCATGTTAAGAGGGTATTATGGTGACAAATAGCGTTTTCTCATCAGTGTGTGAAAAAGCCTTCTTCTGCCTGAGGACCATCTGGAGGTTGTGTGAGGACACATCGATTGGGTGGATAGTGAGGCTGCAAGAAAATATCAAACAACTAAGTTGAGCTGAGGATTTAAGATTTGCGAGCTGGGGAGTTTTGAATGAAGACTTCAGGGAAGAAGAGAAGGAATGTGCTTTTTGAGTAAAAATAGTGTGATTTACAAGGCAGCCCGGGAGAGGAGCTGTGAGTGGGCTGGTGGAGAATCGGACTTTGAATGGGCAAGATTGCTGCTCATAGCTCCTCCTGCTTCCTCCTAGATTTCTGCACCTGTGTCTCAGGTACCACGTGAGTCACCTGACACATGGGGCCATAAAGCACTTAGCAGATAGGAGTTCATATCAGAACAAGTTCATAAGGACAGCTGCCAGGAACGTGCATCTTCCACTTTACAAAGCACTGAGTAAGGTGGGGTGCCACCCTCACGAGAGAGGGATTAACACATTTCTTAGGAATATGCTGTTTCGTACCCAAGAGTATTTTCTCTATGGTAAGTAATAAATAAGGATATGTAATGCTTTATTATTTAAGATGTTTTTATTTGATTCTCACAATAAGAAGATGATGATAGTTAGTAATAGATATTCTTAGTTCCATTTTTACACCTCAAAAAACTGAGATTCAAGAGTGTTAAATAAATTCTTTGGCGACCACAGCAAGAAATGGTAGGGCTAAAAGCAAGCTCAGATCTTCTCAAGCTGTACTTAGCATGCTCTCACACTGAGAAAGAGAACTTGGGCATATAATGAAGAAGGAAAATGCCAGTGATATGTTTAGCACAGGGATCTTCTATGGAAGAGAAGAGTAAAGAAGCAAGCAATTAGGGTGACTCATTCAAACATGACATATAAAAGCTGGTATGAATTTTGTAGATCTTCTCGTTCAACCTCTTTAATTGTAAGTGAGGAAACAGAGAACCAGAAAGCTTAAGTAAATTTCTCAAGGTCATCTGGCTAGTTATTTTCAGAATGAGGAATAAAATTAAGGTCTTCTGATTTTCAAGAAAGAGCACATCCCTTCTCTTCTTTCTACCGTACATTGCCTTTATTGGGTAGAAGGAAATAGTGGTATCGGAATTTAAGTCCACTTAAGGCAGGTACCATCATTGTATCCTCTAAAGTACCTTCACGGTGTACTATAATTAGGAAGTATTCAGGTTATTTTGTAAATATTCAGTCAAGGAATAAAATGTTATTGGTCAGTAAGTATTGATTATGTAGATTCTGCTTGTAGGTATTTAGGAAGGAAATAAAGAGGAAGAAGCAGGCGTAATTCTCACACCCTAAGAGCTTACAATTTGAGAAAGAAAAAGGGTGTTGTAAACCTAAGAAAGTAGGCATACCTTTGGGGGAAAAGCCTTAGGAAAACTTATCCTTGGTCACAAATGAGCTGAGGTTAGAGAGGGCACATTGATATACTGGAGATACTGGAAGAGTTGGGAGGGGTGCTTTGATGGGGTTGAAAACTTTCAAGGAGCCACCCATCCCCCACTACTCCCTCCAAATGTATTTCATTTTTCTTTATTACTGTCTCCTACTTCATTTTTGTCCCTTATTGCACTGTCCTTAATTTACACCTGCTGTTCCCCCTCCCCCTCATAGGATAATGTCATTCAATGTTATTAAATCCACTGAACTCAAGGTTTCCCAAGTGATTCTCAAACAGGAGTGGAGGGGAAGTGAAGATCAAAGTGATCTAGGGAACTTTTAAAACCTACATAGAAGGGTTCCAGATGGTAGACTGTGATCACAGGATTTTACCTTTTTTCCTTTCCAGACTTCCCTTGACATTCTAATAAAGATGTACGAAATGAAATGAGTCTGTAACAGTATGGACGAAGAAAAGCAGACAGAACCATTGTGCTGGGGATTCAGAGCAGAGAGCAGCTCAGCTGATAATCAGCCTGGGAAAGGGGGTCTGCAGTGGAGGTGGGGGCGGTTCTGAGCTGGGAGTAGGAGGGTACAGAGAGCAGGAGAGGGATGTGGGGCTGTGTTCAGCTGTGGTTGGGCTTAAGAAGGGGCTGTGAAGAGTGCTGTTTTCCAGAAAGTGCATTTACTAGGATATATTCTGGTAGAGAATGTAAACTATTCATTTATAAAGAGATGGTTTTCAGCTATTTCTTTGTATGTTACAACTCACATGAAGGCTATTACTGGTTATGAGCAATCGTTACAAAGGTCAAATGGAGAGGGAAGTAGCTGTGTATTCTTAAAAAAAATCTCCCTGGAGATATTGATGTACCACTCCTGCATACTTCAAAGATTGATTTAAAGAAAGCTTGACTTGGATCCTTTTGTAAAATAAATAACTGCCCTCTAACTTATATTATTTTTTAAATCCAAATTTTATTTTTTCTTTCCTTTTCCCTAGTGCCCCTGTGATTACTGGTGAGGTCCCTGGGATGAAGGCACACTGTTCCCCATTCCTTCCCCACCTTTCCTCTTGGGAAACGGGAGCGAGGACCCTGCAGTGCGTGCATGGCCAAAGGATCCTGTGGCGGTGTTTCCACTCAGCCTTGCTCCCCAGCCAGCAGACACTCACTTAGAGCACCTGCCACGCAGCGTGCACTGAGGCATGGTGGAGTTCTTGCCGGCGCTGTCCACATCAGAGAGCACAAGGAAAAGGAAAAAAAAAAACAGTTATTAAGAAAAAGATACAGTGATAACAGACTTAGAGAAGGAACTTATGGTTACTGGGGCGGGGGTGGGTGGGATAGATTGAGAGATTGGGATGGACATAAATACACTGCTATATTTAAAATAGATAAGCAATAAGGACCTACTCTATAGCACAGGTCTGTAGTAACCTAAATGGGAAAAGAACTTGAAAAAAGGAAAGATATATGTATATGTATAACTGAATCACTATGCTGTACACCTGAAGCTAACACAACATTGTCAATCAGCTATACTCCAATATAAAATAAAAATTTTAAAAATGATACAGTGATTAAAAAAAAAAGGAAGGTGGCATCACTAGGCTAATTGAAAGGGATCTGGATTTCCAGAGGCGGCAACTGCCGGCAGAAGAATGGCCCTGGACCCTCTGCCCTGGCTCCACTCAGCTGCCCCAGGGCCAAGGGAATCGGTATCTGAGGCTCTCAGGCTGAGAGGGACGACTTGGGGAGGGGTAAGAAACTCGTACTCACTTTCCTCTAGTAGCTTCAAAGTTAGTAGGGAAGACAGATTCTCCTCAGGGTTATAAATCTAGATAGAGTGCTTGGGAGCGAGAGAGGGAGGGTTATTAATTTGAAGTCCTGGGGGAGATATTGTTTGACCTGGTAAGTGGAGAAGGTGCTGTCGGGGAGTGTGTGTTCCGAGAAGCTGGGCCCTGGAGCGCAGACTGGTAGTGAATTTCAGCTCCACCATTTGTCTGTGGTTGCTGACGAGTTTTATACCGTTTTGACCTCTGTTTTCTCGTTTATAAAATGGAGATGAATATCTGCCTTTCAGGGTTATACATATATCTAATCAAGCTTGGAAAATACCTGGCACATAGAAGACCAGAAACTTAGTGATAATGATTATTAAGAGTCAGATGGTAATAGATGACACGCCATTTAGTCTCATAAGCAATGGAAACCATTTTAAACTTGTGAGGCCTCAAAACCAGTGGCCCATCAGTGTAGATAATTCTGCTCCTTCCACTCTTCTCTCCTCTTCTTTTTCCTTACACTTTTCAGTATGTCTGATTCTAGATACGCCTAATGTACAATTTTTCATAAGTTGAGGAAATACAAGAAGCTAGTCAGGTCAATGAAACTCATTTTAGGAATCATTCCAATCACACCACTCAACTTGACAATGGATTTGTTTACTTCTTCTTTCGACAAGATATTTCTCCCTCTCTCTGGTTTGTGTATTGACTGTGACTTAGCTGTAGGTTTCACTCCCTATTGAGCAGTGCATTTCTGCATTAAAGTATGGCTCTACATAGTTTCTCATGCTTTTGGAGAAGTGCTATATCTGTGTCCACATTCTTGTACAAAACGTAAAAGACAGTGTGCCCTCCCCTAAGAGACAGTGAGGTCCTTCTAAAGAAGGACAGTAGTGGGGTCAGAGGAAGGAGGTACATGTAGTGATATCTGGGCCGTCCAGGGGAAGGACGTGAAGGGAGTGATGGGGGTTTATTTACTTGCTGCCCATGGAGGGTAGAGCCACAACTCAGTCCAGAATCAGAATTGATCCAAACAAAGAACCAAGTCCAAGGATGGAAGCACTGAGGAAGATTTCTAGAAAGGACTGCACATGAGGCATAATCCCCATTTGAGTTTGTGCATGGTGGTCTGTGCCTTCCTGGTCAAAGACTAAGGGAGTCTGCACAGAGGCCCGGGTGACACTGATAATCCCAGTGGTCCCTGCTTTAATAGCTGTCAGGTTTTTCTCTCCTCAAGTCCTGTTTCTGTGTCGATCACAGTACTCACCCTTAGGAACGTGGTATTTTATTTCTTCGTTCAGACATGTGCTATGTTGCTGTGCTCTGTATCTGGACAAATGATGTCAGTATTCATCCCTCTGAGCAGTTGAGTTGACCTCTGGGCTCTCTGGGTTTCCCTGTAACCTCCCATAGCATGGAAAGAGTAAATGTGGATGACTTTGCCGAATCTTTCCTCACTAATAAGAAGATACTTCAAAGCCCAATTTATGGTGGATCTTTGAATATAAAGGATAATGTGTTTAGGTTTTGAACTTCATGAATCTTTACTTAAAAGCCAAATTTTGGCTTAAAATACTCTAAATTTAGCATCCCAACAAGATGAGCTTCATGTGTTCGATCTCAGTTTTCTGTATACTTGAAGAGCACACAGGATTCCTAGCGCATTGCAGAGATACTATAGTTTGTTCGGCAGGGAGCCAACAGCGAACCTATAATAGACGGGTTCACTGCTTTTGAAACATGATTGCATATCAGAATCATCTGTGGAGGTTTTTAAAAAAATCAGATATCCAGGCCTTAACCCCAGAGATTCTGATTCAGTAGGAGTTGGGCAGGGGCAAGTGCCGAGTGTCTGATTTAAACTTCTTGACAAAATATTCTTATCCCTAGCTAGGGTTCATAATGAGTCTAACATAGATAAATGTGTAATTTCTGTATTTTTTTTGAAATTAAAAATCCTCAAGGACCCCTTGGGGCTCCAAAGGCAGCACTGGTCAAGATGATCCATAAGGTCCCTTCAGTTCTGGAATTCTAGGTTAAATTTCACCGACTCTATCCAGATTATAATTTCTAAATACTATTGCCACTAAAAGGAGCCAGGACTCCGTAGAAATGTTTGATTTGAGACGAGGGGCAGGCAATGTGCAAAAGGAGCCTAGGTTATCATGTTAAACCAGCAAGCAGGGAAAGTACCAAAGAGTACCAAGAGCCAACTTGAAGAGACTGTCAATGGGTAGAGATGGGAAAATATGAGCGTTAATAATAATAATAATAATAATAATAATAATAATAACATCAATGGATTAATACAGATGAAGTGTGTTTAAACCTATGAGTTCATAAAGATATTGGACCAAAAAATCTCATTGATCCCCTTTGGAGGATGCTAGGGAAACTACTCCTTATTTTGAAAACCAGTAAATAAAGAGTCAAACGTTTATCCTGCCTTTCCTATACAAACTGTACCTTTATGAGACAAATGATAGATGAGGGGAAATTTCTTTCTATAGGAATATTTCATTTAATAAGTGAACAAAGAATGATAAAATTACAGTGTCACTGCATCACAACTCCTAATGAAATAATGGATCGAAGAAATGCTCGCCAATGGCTGTGAACATTTTTTTTGAAAAAAGGAGACTGCTAGATTTTATGTGTCTCTTGCTGGAAGATGTTGTACCATCTATGCAGCATTCATGCCAAAAAGAAACCAACCTGTATCTGTCAAAACTCTAGATCTAATAATTTATAGGAAATACAAGGATAGAGAAACATGTTGGCATGCATGGAGATGCAATCAACAAAATCCAGATTGTGGGCAGATCTACAGAACAAACCTTACTGGTTAAAAAAGACTTAACAGACATAAATCAGTCATATATAAATCTTACTTGTATCCTTATGAGAGTAGAACAAACAAGCTATAAAATACTTATCAGACAATGAGGGAAATTATTTTAAAATACTTTAATTTGATGATTAAAGAATTATTTAAAAAATATTTTAAGTGTGATAACAGTATTTTGCTTGGCTTTTGTGAAATTTCTTATTTTTAAAAAAATATGCTTAAATATTTTCAGATTAAAAGATATGAAATCTGAGATTTGCTTCAAAATAACCCAAGGTTAAGGAGAGACATGAATAAGAATAGACATAAGAAAAATAAAAGTTTTTATATTACCTTTAAAAAAGAAAAGAATAGACAGAATGAGATTGGCCACTTGATAATTTTTTTTTTTTTTTTTTTTTTGATAATTTTTTAATCTAGTTGATGGGTACCTGGGCATTTATTATGTTATTCATTCCTCTTATGTATACATTTGAGCTTTTCTGTTAAAAAAGTTTGCTAACCACATGTTAAATAAAACTCAAATCTAAAATTGTTTTGTCTTTCTTTGTAGATGGCAAGAAAGAAGTTGAAAAAGTTCACTACTTTGGAGCTTATGCTCAGTGTTCTTCTGCTTGGGGTGTTTATCATCACTATTCCTCTCTTTGTGCTTTCGGCCAGAGATTCTTTGGAATCAGAAGGTAACAAGGAACTCTGGTGTTCCCCCCTCCATATATTGCTCTTATCAGAGCAAACACCTCAGAAGTGGCAGGGAAGTGATGCTTTCATATTCACTGGTGTGAATGTGTGTGTGTGTGTGTGTGTGTGTGTGTGTGTGTACTATATGTGTGTGTTGGGGACCACCTGACTCAAAACTGTGACAGCACAATAGGTATTCATTGTAGGCCTAACTCTGACACTTTCATTTTCCAATTTAGCGCAGCGCAGGATTCCGCAACTGGCACTTGAAATATATTTGCTGAATTTCATTGAATAATTGTAATTTTGTTAACAATAGTAATCAACAATACCCTTATATGAAATGTAGTCAAATAAGTATATAATCAATTAAAGTACCTTAGGCCCAAGTTTGGTTATTTAAAAAAATAACAGCTACCAGAGTTTTTTTATTAAAAGTTTATTGAACTGTTTTATTTTAACAGAAGGGCTGGATTGTGCTGAGTTATCCATGATTTCTTATCTGGGCTTCAGCTAGGAGCAGCTTCCTAGGTGGGGCAGGTGAAGAGGGGCCAGTATGTTGCCAGAGGAAAACCTTTGCCCCCTCCCCCTACCTCATTCTCGGTCACGCCATTTCTACTTTTGTGGGAAGTTAGATTAAATAATCTCAAAGGTTGTTCAGTTCTTAAAATTCTATGATCCTGAAGATGAAACTAAAACCCTTATGCGGAAACTGGCACAAATATAAAGTTCTATTACTCCACCACTTTTGAATTGGAAACCTTAGTGAAAAGAAAACTTATTAGAAGGCTCATTGTTTTGTCTTAATATTATTAGCTTATTGTAGAGTGCCCTAAAGAAATCTAACTTCCTTATGTTAGAATGCAATAAATGTGCCTTCTTTATTTTACTGATTTTTTAAAAAATTAATTAATTTATGTATTATTTTTGGCTGTATTGGGTCTTCGTTGCTGTGCGCGGGCTTTCTCTAGTTGTGGTGAGCGGGGGCTACTCTTCGCTGCGGTGCGTGGGCTTCTCATTGCGGTGGCTTCTCTTGTTGTGGAGCATGGGCTCTAGGTGTGCGAGCTTCAGTAGTTGTGGCACACGAGCTCAGTAGTTGTGGCTTGTGGGCTCTAGAGCACAGGCTCAGTAGTTGTGGTGCACGGGCTTAGTTGCTCCGCCGCATGTGGGATCTTCCCAGACCAGGGCTCGAACCCGTGTCCCCTGCATCGGCAGGTGGATTCTTAATCACTGTGCCACCAGGGAAGTCCTATTTAACTGATTTTTAAGTCTGAATCCATCAATCAACTGGCATAGATTCTAGCTGCCGGTTTCTAGTTTGGTGGCCTCCCTTTACATTTTTTGTCCTATGAGATTTTACATTTGTATAAGAATGCCATCACTCAGAAGTGTTCCTTGTCAAGGGATTGCCTGTTGACTGAGCAAGGAGAATTGAGGTTACTATGATTAGGGTAACATTCAAGAGAACAACATATACTGCACGTGATCTGTGTGCAAACATTTCGTGAACCAGCTGCCTGGGTGGAAGTACAGGACCAAAGCAGAGTGTACAGACTTCTCTGTAAAGGGCCATATACTTAATACTTCAGATTTTGTGGGCCATACGGTCTCTGTCCTAACTACCTAATTCTGCCTATAATAACAAAAGCAGCTATAGACAATACATAAAAAATCTGGGTGTGGCTGTGTGACAGCAATATTTTATTTACAAATCAGGCTGTGACCTGGTTTGGTCCACAGGACATAGTTTACCAACCCCTGGAGTAGAGAAGGTAGATTTGGAGCTCACTTTGGAAGGTGAGCTTCCAATCTAATGTTGGAGTCCAACTCCTTGCTCTTGTATGCACTGTCTCATAGGGGAGGGCCTTGCTGGTGGAAGGAGATGGTGCAGGTGTATGTAGAGTTAAATACAGTCAGCAAGAACAAAATGAGGCTTTATAAAGTGAATGTGTACATTTCAAGGTCATAGAGTGAAGCCCGGTCAGTAGTGGAGTCCATATAATTGGAGGTGTTGAGAACTATGGGGGTATCGAATGCCTGTGATATTAATTCTGTCATCTTATGTTTGCTTTTGGGATTATCCCAGGTCCTGGGATGACAGTTACTCCAGATCCTGGGAAAAGTACCACTCCTGGTCCTGCCAAGTGCCCAGTGGTAAATGAATTGGAGCGGATAAACTGCATCCCTGACCAGTCACCAACAAAGGTTTGAGTTACAGATCTTGTTTTCATTTAAGAGTTTATGCCATTGGATAAGGGTTTGTGTTCTTTTTTTTTTTTTTTTTCTGTTTGTAGCCCCCAGAGTTGTTTATTGTTTGCATTGCAATTATTGGTGGCTCAGGAAAAGAAATCCTGTATTCATGCTTATATGACAGCTCAGCCTTGGGAGAGGAAGAACTAGAAAATTTCCTTGTGTTGACAGATTCAGCAAATAAAAGTACATGCTGTCCATTTAGGTTTGAATTTCAGATAAACAATGAATAAATTTTTAGTATAATTATGTCCCGTGTAAGACTTGGGACTTACTTATACTAAAAGTATATTTGTCTTTTATCTGGCAACACTACTTGGTTACTAGTTCTCTCTGACTCTGTTTCTGACTCTGTTTCTTGCCCTCTCTCTGTCTCTCTTTTTTCCTTACACAATTCTAAAAGGTTATCTAGGATCTACAATAAAAAGTCATCCATAGGCATAAAACAGTATTTCAAATAAGGATAAAGTTTCAAGAGCCAAGTTTTGAAGGAAGAGGTAATAAATACCAGATTAAAGATAGTGCAGGCATCTGGGCATTTACTTTTGGGCAGTGTTTCCTGATCATCACCTGAAGTCCAGCTGAACATATGATTTAAAATGCATTGCACACACCATATCAGTCATGTTTCACGTTGAGAGTGAATAAAAACGAAATGCAGCCTTCTGAGTGAA
This sequence comes from Balaenoptera ricei, assembly GCF_028023285.1. NCBI lineage: Eukaryota > Metazoa > Chordata > Mammalia > Artiodactyla > Balaenopteridae > Balaenoptera > Balaenoptera ricei. The sequence goes on along the minus strand of NC_082647.1, from coordinate 12,726,291 downwards.
GTGCACTGACCTGAAATGGCAGATTTGTATCAGACACAGAAAGGATGCTTGCTGCATGCAATTCTTGGGCATGTGGCACTCTCACATTTATCTCTGTAGCCATCCTATTGTTCATGGGCTGGAATAATCTGTGATGTTCTTGAGAGTTACTATTTTGGTTTGTCTAAAGGTCCTAATACCAAAAGACATTTTATTTCTGCATTTTTTTTCTTTCATACTTCTGGAGGCTAGAAGTCCAAAATCAAGGTGTCATTAGGGTTGGTTCCTTTTGAGGGCTCTGAGGAAGAATCTGTTCCATGCCTTTGTCCTAGCTTCTGGTGACGGCCACAATCCTTGGCATTTCTTGGCTTGTAGCTACATTACTCCATTCTCTGCTTCCATCTTCACAAAGCATTCTCTGTGTGTGTCTGTGTTCAAATTTCCCATTTTTATAAGGACACAGGTCACGTTGGATTAAGGGCCCACCCAACTCCAGTATGATCACACCTTAACTAATCACATCTGCAACAATCCGATTTCCAAATAAGATCAAGTTCTGAGGTACTGAGGATTAGGGCTTCAACATATCTTTTCTGGGGACACAGTTCAGCCCATAACTTGGACAGAGTCACAGAATGTGAACTGTGGAAAGTGAGAATGGTTACACAATTTGAGCCACAAATTGGCACAATTGTGCCAATACTCACAATTTGAGTATTGACTGAAATAGCATAGATGCTGAGTCAGAGAGAACCAAGACGGCAAAGAAATAACAGATGAGAAATCAACCGTAGTGATAGACTGGGGTTTTGGGGAAGCTGGAAGTTAAGGCAGAAAGAAAGAACCAGAGCCAGATAAATAGCTTGGAGTAGAGAAAATGCCTGGGAACTGTAGTTAGGAGCAGAGTGATTGGACAAAACTAGTCAGGAAGCTCAGAGGCTGTGTTGAAGGCAAGAGAGAGCACCAATATGGTAAATAGTCAAGGATCAGGAAATCCCCAGGACAGGACAACGCAATGAGAGCACAGAAGGGCGGCAGCCTGGGCAGCAAGCCTGCCAGCGCTGGGAGGAACCCCAGTGAGAGCCGTTCATCTTACCAAGACTGTTGCAGTATTCAGTCCCCTTCATCTGGCGTCTTACCCTGACGGAATGAATGTGACTTTCTCTTGGATTAATGAAGAGACATGCCTGCTTGGAGTAGGAAGAAATGTGTCTGAACAGAAAAGGTGGATTCAGATTTTGGAAGACCTTGGATTTCGGGTAGAGGAGGTTGGCTTTTTATGTGATACATAGCAGCTAGGAGCAGCCACTTAGGGCTGAACGAAATCACGAAATGGGAAACCAAGAAGAGAGAGAATAAAAGACAGAAATAAAGGAAAAAAGAAGATAGAAGAGAAAAAGAAAAAAAAGCACTTCAGTATGGGGCCAAATGTCATAAAGTTTGGTATTTTAGAGATAGGTTCAATAGGTAGAGGAGATAAGCTAAGTAAATAAATAACTAGAATATAAAACAAAAATTTATAAGATATAAACAAAATACTGTGTGGATCACAAAGCAGAAGAGATTATTATCAAGGAGAAGGTGACAGTCTGGAATTAATGATAAGCAGGATTTTGACAGAGATGAGACGAATGGAAAGTGAATTCAGGATAGAGGAGACAATGCACACAAAGTGACAGAAGAGGAAATTGTGGGGCACATACATGACATATTGAATGGTCCCATATGGCCAAGATACAGGATCGGTGCCAGAGAGCATATAATGTTTAAGACTATAAGGTAGTTTGGAGCTTGATGATAGAGGACCATTAATTAATGTGCTGCTTTGCCAATAGGAATGGGAAGTCGTGGTCTAGATATGCTGTACCTAAACAGGATGTTTCCAGAAAGTTGATCCACACCCATTTACTTGCCCCTGTCATAGTGTGCTAGGAAACTACTTGCTCAGAAGCCCACCTGGAAGAATAATGCATCCTCAGTCTGTCCACTTTCCTGCAACAGCCCATCTTGTTATTGGCTACGTGAACTTCAAACGTCATTATTGCCTCAGTAATGCTTCTTTGGTTTTATAATAAGACCGTTTAATACTGTGGTATCAAGATTGTAGTTCAATAAACAACCTTTGCCTTTTTTCTAAATGTTATACCCAAGTGAATTAATCTATGACCTTTGCATTCATTCACTGGCCTGCTCCTCTTTAGCTCAGCCAGAAAGAAATACTCTGGGAGCACTTTCAGTGATCTGGTTTTTCATAGAAGGTATTTCTTAGGTATTTTGCTGTGTGTTTTAAGTATCCCGGGTGCCATATGCTGATCTAAAGTGTGGTTGAGAGGCTGATTCAATGGATAATGTTGTGTGTGTATATATATATATATATATATAATGTGTTTGTTGAAGGAAAGTATATGGCTATGTGGAGGAGGGGAGTGGGAAGAAATTATGAATATGACAGCAGGCTAGGCAGAATGTTTTACTGCTGAGGTCATTGCTATATCATTTTATCATTCCTCTCTAGTTCTCTCCTCTGGGATTAAAGAACTAAGAGTATAAATTTCCCTTCAGATGATTCTTTGTTGTAAATTCCATTGTTTCTTATCCCAGTGAAGGGAGGGAATCCTGTGTCTAAGACAGGACACGTAAAGGCTGTGGAGAGACACTGGACAGTACAGAAAGAACAGGATGGAGGGATACAGGGTTAGAGGAGCCAGCACCCAGACAGGATGGTTGGCAGGGCTGAATGAGCAAGGTCGACTGTGGTCTCATTCCCTCCAGTGGCAGGAGCTGGCTAATTCTGATTCACTCAGGCTGACTCTCACTGCACCTGGGACACTTCCTTTTCACCTGTTTGCATTTGTCCTTGCAACTTTGCTTTCTGTCTTTTATAAATGCTGCAGTTGCTGAGGTCCTGAATTTTTTTTTAATCTTAGTTATGCTGCTTCCTAATGACCTAATGGTGCACATATTCTAAGGCATATGTAGTCTTATCAGTAAATTATTTTCAACTCACTCTGATTTGTACACATTTCTTGTTTGTGTTATTCTAGATTCTACTTCTTATTTTTATTATACATGCTGCAAGTATCTTCTGCTGTTATGAGGCTGTGTTCACCTATTTTATGCTGTCTTGATGAACAGATATTTTATATTTTAATGGAGTCAAGCTTATATATTCCTATATTACATCATATCTCAAGGAACAATGCCAGGAAGATTAAAAGCCTAAAGGCAAAAAAGAAAAAGTTTGACTTTAAGAAGAAAATAGAAGATCTAATATCATAATAATTAACTTATTTAGTTTAAATTTATTTCTGTAATTTTCTTGGATTTCTACTTACACAACATTATGTCAGAAAATAATGATAACTTGGCTTCATCCTTTTTAGTTTTACAAATTTTCTTTATTTTCTTGTCTTATTAGTCTTATAGTGTCAGGACCTCCAATATATATTTAATTATAAAACGTCATAGACATGGTCACCTACTCTTTTTTCTGATTTTAAAAGGAATGTTTCTAACATTTCACAGTTAGTGAGATGCATATTATAGGCTTTAGGTATCTACCCATTATCCAACTAAGGAACTTACTTTTTTTTTTTTTTTTTTTTTTTTTTTTTTTTTTTTAAAGGAATTCCTTTATTTTTATTATTTATTTATTTATTTTTGGCTGAGTTGGGTCTTCGTTTCTGTGCAAGGGCTTTCTCTAGCTGCGGCAAGCGGGGGCCACTCTTCATCGCAGTGCGCGGGCCTCTCACTATCGCGGCCTCTCTTGTTGCGGAGCACAGGCTCCAGACGCGCAGGCTCAGTAGTTGTGGCTCACGGGCCTAGTTGCTCCGCGGCATGTGGGATCCTCCCAGCCCAGGGCTCGAACCCGTGTCCCCTGCATTGGCAGGCAGATTCTCAACCACTGCGCCACCAGGGAAACCCAGGAACTTACTTTTTATTCCCAGTTTGCTAAGAATTTTATCATGAATAGGTGATTAATTTAAATGATTGTATTGTGTACTTCCTTTAATAAGTTATGAAAAATTATACAGTGGATTTTCTAATAGTAAAGAATCCCTGTGTTTCTGGAAGAAACACTACTCGCTTATTATTTATTTAATATGTTGCTGATTTCCATTGTTAAAATTGCGTGCTCTTTTCTTTTAGGTTTTTGCATTTGTATTCATGGATAAAACTGGATTCTAGTTTTCCTTTTTCTCTCATGTCTGATTTTGATATAAAATACTTCCTTTTTTGTTTCTTCTCCTCTCTCTCTAAATGTTAAGAAGCATTGGGGGTTGGAGGAGAAAAGGACTCCAGTGGAGCAGAGCTTGACTAGGTCATAAGCAGTGTCTTCAGCATCTGATTTCTCACTATCTCTGAGTTCAATCCAGTCCTTCTCTTTGTGTTGGTGCAGGAGCCTGTATGTATCTATTATGTAAAAAGCAAAACATCTTTACTTTTTTGTCTACTTTATCTATCAATTACTGAGGGAGTTCTTTAAAAATATTGCATTATGTACTTACTATCTTTTTCAATTTTACCTTGTGATTCTTTAAGGTTTTTCTGTAAATATTTTGAGTCTTTATTATCAGGTGTGTATCAGGTTTGAGATGTCATATCTTCCTGGTGAACTGAAGCTTTTGTCATCATGTAGTGACTCTATGTCTCTCTAATAATTAATATTTACTTAAAGTCTATTTGTCAGCTATCACTATAGCTGTACTAACCTTTGGTAAGAATTCTTCTCACATAGCTGTTTTCCCCTGTTTTAGTGCTTTTGTGAGCTTAAATTTTGGGTGTGCTGCCTGTAAACAGCTTCAGTTGAATTTATTTCTGTAAATGTAATCTGATTATCCTTGTTTTTTAAATTAAGTATTTAAGCCATATGATAATTGACATGAAAAACTTTTTTCTATGGTCTCATTTTGTGTTTTCCATTTGGTCTGTTTTTTATGTACTGCTCCCCACTCACGCCTACCCCCATATACATGTTTTCTTTCCTTATTTTTTGCATTGAGAATTTTTCCCCTTAGTTTTCCCCTCAATACTGTATTGGAAGTTATACACTCTACATTATTTTGGCAGTTTCTCTTAAATTTTAATTCTCATGTTCAACTTCAAAGGCCATTTTGTTGTGTCTCAGGTTTGGGTTTAATTCTTTTTGGTTGCCTTCAGTCCTATTCATGTTGTCATTTTTTTATAGCTTCTCTCTACAACTCTTTTCTGAGGTTTCACCTACTCTTTACTCTCTTGTCTATTTGCCCCGCTCTCTGCTTCTCCCCACATTGCTCCTCATCACTGCTTGGCTCCGCTGCTGGGCCTGGGATTTCCAGGTGGCCAAGAGGCTGTTCACTTTTCATGCTGCTTTGGCCACTCTTTGATCTTTGCCCTTTCCAGTCCGGTGAAGAAGTTACTGAGCTCTGAGGAGCACGCAGAAGCCGTTCTGCTTAGCGCTCTTTCCAGCACCTTTCTCTTTTCCGGTTATACTGAAGTTTCCTCTGAGTGGGTTTTGAAAAGAAAAAACAAAAACTGCTGATTGGTTGAGTTCACAGTGAAGCCTGATTCCATAACAATAGAAACCACACAGATGGACACTGTTTTTAGATCCTTAATATTGGTTATTAGCAAAAAAATTAGCATTTGATTAAATCTAATTGTTCATATAGCTAAGCAATTTTTTTTTGTCTTACGTTTGTAAAGCATTGCCATATCCTCCTAAAAATATGCTCAGCAGATACTCAACCCAGACTATAGAAAAAAAGAAGCGGATAACAAGAGAACTAAGTTTTGGTCCTTGTCTTCTCAATAGCTAAGTGACCTTTGGCAGATCACTTCACCCCTGTGAACTTTTACCTCTGTGGCCTGAGGTTCTTCATCTGTAAAATAATATAGCAGGGTATGTTAGTTATCTATTGCTGTGTAACAAATTATCCCGAAACTTAACGGCTTAACACAACAAACATTATTTTCTCACAGTTTCTATGGTCAGAAATCTGGCCTTGGTGTGTCTGGGTGCTTTTGGCTCATAGGCTTCCAGAAGACTGCAATCAAGGTGTCTTCTGGGACTGAGGGATGATCCTTTTCAAGCTTGTGTACTGTGATTATTAGCAGAATTCAGCTGCTCAAGGATTGTTGGGCTGAGGACCTCAGTTCCTTGCTGGAGACCTCCCTCAGCTCCTCACCTTGTGGGTCATCCTGCAGTCCAGCACCTCACTTCTCGCAGAGTGAGAGCTCCAACAGAGCAAGTGAAAGGGAGGGAGCAAGCAAGACAGGAGACACTCTGTAATCTAATCTTGGAAGCCACAACCCATAATTTTTGCTATAGTATTTTATTAGTTACACTCAGGAGGAGTGGTTTCCTTGTACTTTTTTTGTATTTAACCTGATTGCTTCTTCCAAATTAGTTATATGAGAAAGAAATTGTATCCATTTTAGTCTCCATGTGATTCAGTCATTAATTGTAGTAAAAGGCAGGTACCTTTCTTAAGTAAGAATCAGAATCTATTTGGGTTTCAAGGAACAATTACTTACTGCCTTGGGAGGAGTTAAGAGACTATATATACACACATATATATACACACACACACGTATGTATATACTATGTATATATGTATAATATATATGCATATATGTCACCTATACTAAATATACCCATTTGTAATATACACATTTAAAAGTCAAAGCAAAATTGCCTTGATTTCAAAGCTTCTGAATAAAGTTAATTGCAAAGTTTTTTTTAAAGCCCAAAGCCAATATCAGTGAAGCTCCATTTGTCATTTTGGGTTACAGGTGATATAACTATATAGTAGTTTAGAATATTTAAATAAACTTACCAGGTTTATTGTGATGACAGGTAGAGAATGCATTGTGATCATATACTGTTGTATGATAACAACAACAAGGAAGGATGTTGGCCAGAAAAGTGAGTTTTGAGTGCAAGCACTGCATTGACGGGGATACAGCACAATTTCTTTAAATATCAGGTCCCTTACTTGTAAAACAAGACTCATGAGACCGCATGCTCAAATTAAATTTATCAATGATAGTGTTCTACACATAGTGGAGTTACTCTAACTAATCTCTTATTTCAGGCCACGTGTGACCAGCGTGGGTGCTGCTGGAAACCTCAGGGAACCATAAGTGTGCCCTGGTGCTACTATTCTAAGAGTCATGGCTATCAAGTGGAGGGCAACCTTGTGAACACAAATGCAGGTAAGCCAGACTCAGCCTTGAGGAAGGAGCTCCAGATCCTCTGCAGGTTGGCTCTGTACACTGCAGAAGAGAGCTGTAGCAGCAGGCGGGGTGTTACTCTGTACGGCTACCACAGCGTGTGACAGGAGGTGGGCACTGCCCTTGAGCAAGGACTAGAGTCTATTTTGGCATCAAGGAAAAATATCACTCTCTGTCTTGGGAGTTGGGAGACATGTCCTATTCCTGACTCTGTCTTTATGTACCTTTGTAACCTTGTCCAAACATTGTAACTTCTTTATTCCCCAAGTTTCTAACTTTTAAAGAGAGGAATTTGAACTCAGTAACCTCTGAGACTACTAACAACTCTAATATAATGTAATTTTAACGATATGGAAACAATTCCAATTTTACCAATGTTTTGTGAAAGTTAGCTAGCCAGTGTCAGTGTTCATGGACTAAACATCCCCCCTTCTTTCTCCCACCTCAAAATGCAGACATAATAATGAACATGCTGGGGATACTTAGGGAGGCTCTTAGCATAAAGGAAGAGGCATGCTCCTCTTCCAGGGCCTCTTGGCCTGATGGGCTTTTCTAATAAGGTCTCGACTCTCACCTGGCTTGTCACATAACTGGGGAGATGGCATCAGTGCATACGATCACCTGTGGCGTAACATGAAGATAACTGAGAAGGAATAATGGATGTGAACACCTTGAGGGCTCAGAATATAAAGGGTATATGAGTGATGGATGGGCTGGTGTAACGAGAGTTAGGCCTTTGAGGGATGTTTCCATTCAGATTTTGGAGAAGAGAGGCATGGTTTTTGAATAAGGCAATGACAATACCTAGCTTCAGAATCTGGCCGAAGGCAGTATGTGTGTATGATGAGGTGCACATCTGTGTCTCCTCTTCTTATGGGAAGTAAAGGCTTTTCGCCAGCCCCTTTGACATAAAGCTTAATTGTATGTGGCTGTTTGTGAATTTACCAGCTATGAAAACTCTTTACCCCCTTCACATTAGGATTCACAGCCCAGTTGAAAAGGTTGCCTTCTCCATCTCTTTTTGGAAATGATGTCAACAATGTCCTTCTCACAGCGGAATACCAGACGTCTAACCGTTTCCACTTTAAGGTTGTAGTTTGTTTCTTTTTTTCTTTTTTTCATATTCTTTTCCATTATAGTTTATTACAAGATACTGAATATAATTTCCTATGCTCTACAGTAGGCCCTTGTTGTTTATCTATTTTATATACGGTAGTTTTTATCTGCTAATCCCAAACTCCCAATTCATCCCTCCCTACCCCCCTTTCCCCTTTGGTAACCCTAATTTTGTTTTCTGTGTCTGTGTGTCTTTCAGTTTTGTGAATAAGTTCATTTGTATCATATTTTAGATTCCACATATAAGTGATAGCATATGATATTTGTTTATTTAAAATTTTTTTGGAGAAGTTCTTGTTCCCAACCTGATGACTGCAGTTACTACAAAGGAGAAAAATTTGCTGATGGAGGTATTTTTCTCTACTGTCATTATTCTTACTTAGCATGTGTATGTTGAAAGCATCTTAGCAGGTGTATGTTGAAAGCCTTCCTTCAGTGTGATAACTTCCTAAATGTATATTATAGAGTTCACTGGTGAGCTTTGGCTTTCATTTATTTTCCCTTTATACCGTGTGAAATGATATAGGGAAGGAAAAAAAGAATTATCACAACTTTGAAAATTCTAGAGGTAGTTTATGTCTGCAGACGTGTAGTATATATTTCTACCTAAAAGCTAACTTATGTCCAAGTGTTAAACAGCTGAATTTGGTGACATAATTTCAGACATAATGTCATTTGCTGCACAGGTTCCTGTACCAGGAGCACAGATGTTGGGAAACGCTGGTGTTGGTAGGTGTGCTTCTATTTTAGAAAAACAGAGACATTTTCATTTTGACTATCTTTCCCTAATCTCTCTGGACAGTTAACTGACCAAAACCAGGACAGATACGAAGTGCCCCATGAACATGTGCAACCCTTCAAAGGAAATGCTGCTTCTTCCTTGACCTATAAAGTTGAGATCTCCAAACAGCCATTTAGCATCAAAGTGATCAGAACGAGCAACAATCATGTTCTGTAAGTTTTGCAAACCTATCTGGAGATTTGAGTATGAAGGTTGTGGGGGAGGGAGGTTTGCAAGCCTGGAAAAGGATGCATTTCTACAATATTCCTGAGGGCTGTGAGCCCACTGTTGGTGACCAGACTCTCCACCTCCAAATGTGTACTTTTTTCTGCCTTCCTTCCTCTTCCTTCCTTCCTCCTCTTCCTCCTCCTCCTCCTCTTTCATTACTAAGCATTTATTGTAGGCCAGGCACTGGGCTGTGTCCTTTTTCTCTTTCTTCCTTCCATTTGGTCATTTTTCCTCCTTATTTTCCCTTTTTTCCCTCCATCCATCTAACACCTATCCAGCAGTAACTCTCTATGGAGCATCTACTATAATGTATGACTAATATTCTGGTCATGTGATAGAGAGTCAAGGGGACAAATCTAAGAAATGTGCCGAATGGTACCTGCCCTCAGGAAATCCTGATCTCTTGATGTCCATGGAAAAATGTCACAGGAGGGCAAATGAGGCCGATTAAACAGGGAGTATTGAGTCTCTGAGATACAAGAACAATTTTCTAAGCAGTTGCATCCCCTCCACTCCACTTGCCCACCCATCCCTGTGTTTTCCACCCATGTCTAGGTTTGACTCCAGCATCGGGCCCCTGCTGTTTGCTGATCAGTTCCTGCAGCTCTCCATCCGACTGCCTAGTGCTAACGTGTATGGTCTGGGAGAACACGTGCACCAGCAGTACCGGCACGATATGAATTGGAAGACCTGGCCCATATTTGCCAGGGACACAATCCCAAAAGGGGTAACCTTTCAGGATGGGCCCCTTTCCACTGAATATCATAGGCTCTTTCATGAAGGTCACTCCTAGCAGTACAGTATAACAGTTAAGAGTCAGGTGCTCCGGTGAGGCTATCTGGGTCTGAATTCTGGCACTGCTACTCACCAGTTTTGTGGTTCTGGGCAGGTTTCCTCTCTGTGTCTTTAGTTCCCCATCTATGAAATGGGGGTAATATACTTACTTCATAGGGTTGTGATGGGAATTAAATGAATTGATACATGTAGAGTCTCTAGAAGAGTGTCTGCCACATCGAAAATTCTCAATAAATACCAAGTATTTTTCATCACATTTTCATTTTGAACTAACTAGTTGTGGAGAAAACTAATACTCATTCTGCACAATATGCTGGTTATGGTTACCATATTTTAGGTTGACCTTTACACATCACCAACTTACCAGGTTTGTCAGCAAAATAGGATAAAATATCAGCTAACATTCTGTATTAATCATTCTTTGTGTGAAGAATGTTTGGGGCAGTGAAAGAATAGAAGGAGTAGAGTTTCGTTGTTATTATTTTATTTTGTTTTTTCTCTCTTGGTTTTGTTTTGACTGCTAAAACTCAAAGCAGAGGCATTTTCTAGACTCAGCAATACTACATTCAGGTCTTGTTCAGCAACTTTCCCAATTAAGCAGAACTAGTGGCTGGATGAAAGGAAATTAGAGGAATAACTTATTAAGTGAATTTTAAAATATATTATCTCTATTTACCAAAAGGACTCTGAGAAAAATAAGTCTAATTTATTCCATTTAACAGACAAGGAAACTGAGGTTTAGAAAAGCCAAATGAATAGCCCAATGTAAAAAAAAAAAAAGTTCGTAAGGAACAGAGATAGGATCTAATCCCTGGCCCACGCTCCTCACCCTACCATAGGCCTATCAGAAAAACAGGAAAGGTGTTGGGTCCAAGCAGCTCATCTGGGATATGGCTGGTGATGCTTGTTCAATAAGGAGCCTTAGATCCTCGCTGCTTGAAGTGTGCAGTATGGGCACCACCACGTGACAAATTTGGGCTCTCAACTCCCTCTTCCATCTACTAAATTAGACCCCACACTGAAAGGAGGTTCCTTTGTAATTTGTATGCACACCAAATTTTGAGATATGCTGTCCCAGAGCAGTGATTCTCAAACATGATTATACATTGGCATCACCCGGGGAAATTGAACAAACTATCAATGTCTGCTTCTATTCCCAGAGATTCTGTTTTAATTGGGGTGGGATGCAGCCCAGGTTGAAAACTACTGTTCTAAAGTCTAGAAGACCAGCTCAAGTTCTAATGTATGCTGTTGTAAAGACTAGAAGACCATATATCTTAAGTAGAGCTCCATCTAGTTGCAAATTAGAAAGGTGCCTGATTTATATTAGGGCTCGATGGAGTTTTTGCAGATGAGGTTAGGTCAAGACTCTTTGAGTCAAGGTCACGCCTCTTTGAGAGAAAAGCTCTTTTTTTGAAAAAAAATTTTTATTGGAGTATAGTTGCTTTACACTGTTGCGTTAGTTTCAGGTATACGGCAAAGTGATTCAGTTATACATATATTCATTCTTTTCTCATGTAGATTATCACAGAATATTGAGTAGAGTTCTCTGTGCTATACAGTAGGTCCTTTTTTAGTTATCTGTCTTGTATAGTTCACCCCAAGCTCCTGATTTATCCCTACCCCCAACGTGTCCCCTTTGGTAACCATAAGTTTGTTTTTGATATCCGTAGAGAAGAGCTTTTTTGAACTACAGTTTCAAACCTGTTCTCCCACATCCTAACATATCACAAGTTCTCACATTTCTATTAGATAAATGGTCATAGCTGGCTCATTCTATATGAAAATGCTAATTCACTTGATTAACATCAACCAAGTGTAGACCTTACATTAAAAATTTGTGTCTTCTTTGACATGAGTTCCTTGTCAATTCCTCACATGATTAACATCGATTTCCTAAGCTATTTCTGGCCATGTGGGGTTTATTTGTAAATTTTTGGTTTTAAATTATCTTTCTGCAGGATGGAACTAACTTGTATGGTGCACAGACATTCTTCCTATGCCTTGAAGATGCTAGTGGATTGTCCTTTGGAGTGTTTCTGATGAACAGCAATGCCATGGGTAAAAGACTAAAGGAATATTCATACACAAGGATGATTTTCAGTCCCTTTCTTACAGCATTATGATAAAGGAATGGCACCCTTTAGGAATGGCTGAGCCGTAGCTTGGGGCCTTATATGTTCTCTGACTGTGCCATTCATACTTCATTACCTGTTGACTCATGGTAGCCATGAGTAGAGTTTCCTCTCTTAGCTTACGATTTTCTTGAATCTGGTTGCCTCTGTTGGAATATTTACTATTATAGTGTTAAAACAGCTAACCCTTTCCTACAGTCTATTCTAAGGCCGTTTCTACCAATTTGTTCTTCTCCTTCCTCAGACTTTCATCCAGTACAGGGGTTAATAAAAGCTCTGGTAAGAAACAGGTAATTGCTCTAATAGCAGGGTGTAACCAAGGAACTACAACTGAGGTGTGAATGTTACATCGAGACCTCCAAGGGTAGCAAGGTAAAGTGGAGCGTGAGGGTCAGGCAGAGTACAGTTAGATTGTTTAAGACCAAATGGTATAATATCATAGGATTCCAGGAAGTACCTTGCTTCCTTATCTTTGAAGGTTTTAGATCAGATCAGTGATTCTCAACTGTTTTTCTGCTTGCACCAGTAACAACCAATCCCAGGGCAATGAATCAATCCCTACAGGGAAAGAGGAGTTCTGTCAGAATCTCCCAGGGTTGATGGTCAGCACAGGATATTGATCCCCACCCTCTTCTCAACTGGGACTTGATGGACTAGATCAGTACTCCTTAAAGCGTGACCCATGGAGTGTTCAAAGACTGTTTCAGGTCTACAGTAAGATGAATATAAAATTAAGAGGAAACATTGCTGTAGCATCCAAGTACATGTATGAAACTTTTTCTAATAATTCATTTTCATGTTATTTTACAAAAGTATCAGTTTGCAAAGAACTGGAAATTTAGAAAATAAAGATCTGATCCTTTACCACAGATTGTTTGAGAATCACTCTAAGTGATCGAAGATGATTCTAAGGTACCTGATAGTCAAAGAATAGACTGAGATAATACAAGGATTGTACAGTTTCAGGTGGCTGAAAGGAACCAGAAAACAATCTGTTTCAGGCTTAGAGGGAAAAGTCACAGAATCTTAGATACTCCGTGTGAGTTGTTCTTATGCCTGAAGAGTACATTTTAGTCGATCTTGAGACCTTTTATCCCTAATGCAAATCAAGGCTATGGGGAGACTTCATCTCTGAAAATTGCATTTGGGGCTTAGAGGGATTTTGAATTTATAGTGTCATCTCTGACATCTTTTTAGTTTGGCTCTTGCTTGATGTGAGATCTGCTGAGGCTGGTACCTCCGTGTGTCTAGCCAGGTTATGTTCCTGCAATAATGATGGGATATGGGGTGGGAACAGCATATTCTGTAGTTGTGAATGGCAGAGAAGAAAATTTTTTTCTCTGTCCTCTTAGGTTTGGTATTTGAGGGCCTGTGAATCAATCTGACAAAAGACAGGTTAGCAAGAGAAAAAACTAGGTTTATTTACGTGTGCAACCTGCATATACACAAGAGTGCTCAGTGAGTAGCTCAAAGGAGTGGTTAGAATTTGGGACTTACAAACCATCCTAATAGGGGAAGAAATGTACTTAGGATGAAACAAATGGCTTCTTAGAAGGGGTGAGAGGGATAAAGGGCATTTAATGGAACAACAGATGACGTTTTGGAAAGATCAGTGAGCCCTTAGGAGGATAGTGGGGGCTGGGTATTCTTGTGTGCTGCCGATTTATTGTCTCAGAGGAGATTAGTTTTGCTCCAGGGCAGGGGGTTTATGACAACTGAGTTCGTATGGGAGGCTCTGCTTTTAGGTGGATAAGGGATTTCAGAAACTCAAACGTTTTCAGCTTACAACCATTTTTATGCCGCAATGGCTTATTCTGGACCACTTCCTGAAACTGGTTGCTTTTTCATGAAATCCTGACACAGCAGTTAAGACACTGCAGTCACCAGTTATGGAAATCTGTCACAGAACAAATGCTTTGGCCTTTCTTGTGCTGTGAGGTTGGACTTTGATTGTCAGAGTTTGTCCCTTTTTATACAAAAACTGAGGCATTAGGATCACTTCATTAGTGTTCAGATGACTGGTGATCCTCTGGTCTAAAGCTTTGTAATTATTACTCTAGAATAAATTCTAATGTTTATTTGCTTCATTTTTAATCTTTCAAGAGGTTTCCCTCCAGCCCACGCCAGCTGTCACTTACCGCACCACTGGGGGCATTCTCGACTTCTACGTGTTCTTGGGAAACACTCCAGAGCAAGTGGTTCAAGAGTATCAAGAGGTAAATTTATAATGTTATGGTTGTGACTGAGGAAATTGTAAATAAGAGCAAAGAAATGTAAATTTAATATGCAAGTGTGACTCACAAACATATGCTATTATAAGTAGCTATTATAAATGTGCTATTACAAATTGATCCAAACCTTAATGATTTATTAAAGGGGCTAGCATTCTAATATTAAGGAAATAGTGTGTTGGAAAGTGGGGTATGTTTTGTGCCCCCAAACTAATGCGTAGAAAAAGTTTTGTTAAAAATAGAGTATTTGCTAACTTTCATTTCACATCATTCTTTCAGCTCATTGGACGGCCAGCCCTACCCTCATACTGGGCACTTGGGTTTCATCTCAGTCGTTATGACTATGGAACCCTGGGTAACATGAAAGAAGTCATGGAGAGAAACCGTGCTGCACAGCTGCCTTACGTAAGTAAGGCAGCAAAAAATCCTCCAAAAATAAAAGAATTTTCTTGGGGAATAAGAACAATTGTTTATACTCTCTCCTCCTGAGTTTTTTTTAAAAATATACAACAAAAATATTTTTATATATTCAGAATGCTGGACTTTTTTGTTGGGCCAACCATTCCTTGAAGGAACTGGTTTTCTTATACTTACTGTATTGATGACATTCTACACAGTGCATTCTTATTTGTATTCTCAAGGCATTTCTTTCCCTAGTTTAAGGGAACAAAAGAATACAGTTTATACATGTAATAAAATATTTTTATGATTTAAGTGGCTAAATTTGAATGTGTCTATTATATAATGAGTAGCGAGGTCTTACAAGAGATGCAAAGAGAAACGCCCAGTAGTCTCTGGAATAATCCTCTTCTCTCCCTTACCCCACTCCCTTGGAGGCAGACGCTTAGGTCTTGGAGCAAGAGTCAATTTCATTCTGGGCTCCACTATTTTCATACAAGTAAAATTAGGAAAGAGCAAATGCCAAAGAAGGCTTTAAGTGGAAGAGAAGCAACAATACAAAATGTGGTGCAGTCAAATGCGGGAGAAGTGGGAGAGCCAGTCCCTTCTCTCCTTTATCTTGTGGATGACATAGCATTTAGGTAATGGATATGTTTTGATAGCCTTAGTGATATTTTTTGTAACTGTTGTGGTTTGTTTGTTAGATTGGTTTTCAATGCCGGAGCGCCAGGCAACAAGGTAGGGTGATGCAGCTAATCTGATTCCAGGGGTGGGCTCATAAATTGTGGACGTTGTGTATTCTTTCAGGACGTTCAGCATGCTGATATTGATTATATGCATGAGAGGAAGGACTTCACTTATGATCCAGTAAATTTTAAGGGCTTCCCTGAGTTTGTTAAAGAGTTACACAGTAACGGACAAAAATTGGTCATCATTATGGTATGTGCTATCCTCTTATTCCCCCACATCAGGTCCTTGCTCTTCCTTGTCATTACGCCCCCTCCCCCACCCTCATCCCTCAATCCCCAGTTCCCTTTCAGTGGTTCTAGCTCAAAGCTAGGACCCTCAATGTATTTTTCCCTTTCTTAGGATCCAGCCATCTCCAACAACTCTTCCCCAAGTAATCCCTATGGCCCGTATGACAGGGGTTCAGATATGAAGATATGGGTGAATGCTTCAGATGGAGTGACTCCACTCACTGGGGAGGTATCTTAATGGGGAAGTGGGGGCTGGTGGAGGGGCTGTGGCAGTGTGTGTGTGTGTGTCTGTAATTGTTTTGTTTTACATTTTCAGGTGCCTTATATATGCTGGGGATCAACTTGCCCTTGTCCTTTCATCCTCAAATACCTACCAGTCATCCCAGTTCTTACATTCCCTTCACAGCAAAGTCCCTTTAAACAATAGACTTAGATACTGAATGTCCACCTCCTCACCTCACCCCCCATTCACTTTTTTTTTTTAATTTATTCATTTTATTTATTTATGTTTGGCTACGTTGGGTCTTCGTTGCTGTGTGCGGGCTTTCTCTAGTTGCGGTGAGCGGGGGCTACTCTTTGTTGCAGTACATGGGCTTCTCGTTGCTGTGGCTTCTCTTGTCGCAGAGCATGGGCTCTAGGCGCACGGGCTTCAGTAGTTGGGGCAGGCAGGCTCAGTAGTTGTGGTACACAGGCTTAGTTGCTCCACGGCATGTGAGATCTTCTTGGACCAGGGCTTGAACCCATGTCCCCTGCATTGGCAGGCGGATTCTTAACCACTGAGCCACAAGGGAAGTACCCCCCATTCACTCTTCAGCTGACTGCAGTCTACTTTCCTCCCCCGTCACTCCACTGATGCTGCTTTGGCACCAGTTACCTCCTAACTGGCAAATCCAATGAAACTATTTCATTCCTCTTCTTACTCAGTTTTTCTGTTATTTGGCAAGTTTGACTAGTTCTTTCTCAAACTTATTTGTCCTTGTTTTCCATGAAGGTGTTATCTGCTGATTCACTTCTAACACCTCTGCTGACCCGAGTGCCTAGTGTCTGAGAAGAAGTGGATAGGAAGAGAATAGAGAAGAGTAATTGATGGTTAGAACCCATAACTTGTCATGGGTCAGTTGAAATTATACAGTACTCTCCCTCATTTACCATTCCTAGGATTGGGAGTAGAGAAAGTGTGAGGGAAGGGTGAGGCAGAGTTGAAGATTAGCAAAGACTTAACCATTTTTTTGAAATAAGTTTTTTCTCAAGTGACTATTTGACTCCTCCTATTTATTCTAAATATTTAAAGCACTTTACATTCCTAATTGAAAAGGACCTGTGCCTGGGCACCTCTGTTGCCATGATCATATTAGGAATTTCTTTGTACTCTGTTTTACTCTGTATTCATTTAACTTCCTTTGATCAATATTTTTCTTTTCCTCCTGCAGGTCTGGCCTGGAAAAACTGTGTTTCCCGATTACACCGACCCCAAGTGTACTGCTTGGTGGGCAAATGAATGTGAGCTTTTCCACAATCAAGTAGAATTTGATGGAATCTGGATTGTGAGTTCTTAACATTTTGATTACTAGGCGGCTAACATTCAGACTGTGTATCTCTATATCATCGAGTCATGGAGCACAGGGGGAAGAGGAGGAGAGGAAAGCAAGTATGGCAATAATTCTAGTTATTCTCTCTCTTACTATTCAAATAATCTTACCAAAACATGTAGCTTAGACTTCAAAATCAGATTGTTAGAAGTGGAAGGAAGTAAACTGAGATATCTGTTTTTTCCGAGCCTAGCTCTCCTTTTACAAATGAATGAGCTGAAGTAAAAATAGGTCATATACTCCTTACGTTGTCACAAAGTACACAAATTGTTCAATTGTCACTTCAGGGCTCTTTCACTTGGATGTGTTGGATAAACTGATCAGAGCCAAAGTACTCAAGTGAGCGACACAACTGTGGCTGCAGAAAGGACAAATGTCTCACATGATGTCAAATGAAAGCAAATGCAAAGCCTCAGGGGTCCAGCACAATTTACAGAGCTCTGGAGTTGAACTTTTTTCTATTTATAAGAGAAAGGTAGAAAATGCAAACAATACAAAGAGCTAAACAGATGAGGAGAGCTAAAGTGATATCAGCCAAAGACATCTACCATCAATATTTCAGTATGCATCTTTCCAGAGCCCTCACTTGCACAGCTGTGGGTACATGCTTGTTCTCTCACTCTCTCTGCATATGTTTGCATTATATATGTATATGCATTTATATGTGTGTGTATTCATAGCTATATTTAAATATTTAAAGAATGTATAAGTTGATATACATGGGACCATATAAATTGAAATATTTTTCACCTAGTATTTTTGGAAATTCTTCATTTTCAATGA
The DNA here is from genome assembly GCF_028023285.1 of Balaenoptera ricei. Taxonomy (NCBI): domain Eukaryota; kingdom Metazoa; phylum Chordata; class Mammalia; order Artiodactyla; family Balaenopteridae; genus Balaenoptera; species Balaenoptera ricei. The sequence continues at coordinate 12,708,063 of NC_082647.1, read as the reverse complement.
TTATATACATATATCATTCTGAAGGGATTTTAAGAAGCTTCTCCACAAAGCCTTCAATGGGTAGAGAAGACAGGACAGGAACATCTATTTCTCTCCTTAACATAAGAACCTCGTTAAAAAAAGAAATATCTAGAATCATTTCTCTGAGTCCTCAAAAAAAAAGAAAGACACCATCAGTACAACATACGAGGACATGTTACTTTTTCTTAATAGTCTTTGTTCTTTGTCTTCTAGGATATGAATGAAGTCTCCAACTTCGTGGATGGTTCAGTTTCAGGATGTTCCACAAGCAATCTAAATTATCCCCCATTCACTCCCAGTAAGTGCTGGTTGGTTTGATTAAAGTGGCAATGCATATCTGGTATTTTAAATTCATAAGGATAGATATGAATAACCTGGCAAGGGATTTTTTACATAAATTGCATAAGGGAAGGAAAATGTGGGTACTGTATAAAGAAAACTAGGAAAGAAAATCAAAACACTCTGTGCTTTCCTAAATGAGGCGTAAATTGAAAAGGGGCAATCAACCTAGTCCTACCTACATCTGAGCTGTTTCTGTTCCAGAGAAGATATGGTGCAGAAGCCAGAGGTTAGTGGTTAGTTCATTTTCCTCTCAAGTGTGTACCCAGATAGGTTAGGGCTAACCAGAGAGAGACCAGGTAACCAGGTTAGGTCTTCATATGAAGGTCAAGTGTGGTGATGTCAAGACAGTGAAGAACAGATTTGGACCATAAAATGAAAGGAAGCCAGAACCCATGGCTTGGTGGGGGTGGGGGGGGCGGGTCAACATCAGAGTCAGTGAATATGATGCTAGTGAGTTCTGATTGAACTTTGAACAACACTGTATCCCAGGGTGTGGCCCTGGAATCACAGCATTTACTGTAGTTTGAAGAAATCTAGAGGCTCACAGACAAATTGTATCTTGATTAAGAAAAGAATGAGCTGCTAGAATTACAGCATCTTATGAAAACTTCCAGTCTGATGGAAAAATAGGAAATTAGGGCAGATGGGTCAGCATCAAATGCTGAGAGACTCAGATGGGAGGCTTCATTCTTTGGTGGTAGAAATTATTTAAGTTTTAGAGGGAAACATGACAGTCAAATGGTTTTGGAAATATTGACCTGGCATTAATGTGTGCTTCTAATATGAATTAGAAGATCAATAGATCAGAGTTAAATAAGCCATTAAGAAAATGATTGCAGGGCTTCCCTGGTGGCGCAGTGGTTGAGAATCTGCCTGCCAATGCAGGGGACACGGGTTCGAGTCCTGGTCTGGGAAGATCCCACATGCCGCGGAGCAACTGGGCCCGTGAGCCACAACTACTGAGCCTGCGTGTCTGGAGCCTGTGCTCCGCAACAAGAGAGGCCACGATAGTGAGAGGCCCGCGCACCGCGATGAAGAGTGGCCCCCGCTTGCCGCAACTAGAGAAAGCCCTCGCACAGAAACGAAGACCCAACACAGCCAAAAATAAATAAATAAATAAAAATTAAAAAAAAAAAAAAAGAAAGAAAATGATTGCAATGGTTAAGACAAAGGTAATTTGGATCTGAACCATAGTGGTGCAAGGGGAGCAGAAAAGATTGGATGAATGAAAGAGAGATTGGTCAATCATCCCTTATAACAGCTTAGAGAAAGGGTGAGAAACTAATTTACACTTTCATCTAATATTTTTATTCTTGGACCACTTAATTTAGCTCAGTTTGAAGACTTCAGATTTAACTTCAAGTCTAACTGGATCCACTTACTTCCAAATACTTGCCTCTGGTCACATGTGCACCCAGGTGGGAGAATGTGTATGGGTCAGCACAATTTTTTTATATATCAGAGAAACTACTGAAAGTATATATCCTTCTGATAGTGAGGAAGCTGTATGATGATTTCCAGGATGGCCACAAAAAATGCCTGCCTAGGGAGCCACAATTTCAGGTGATAGTCGAGAAACAGGGAATATGCATCTCAGGCTCTCATTGACTGATCCCTCTCTTGTTGCAGGAATCCTGGATGGGTACCTGTTCTGCAAGAGTCTCTGCATGGATGCAGTACAGCACTGGGGCAAGCAGTACGATGTCCACAATCTGTACGGCTACTCCATGGCAATTGCCACATCAGAGTAAGGCCATTATTGCTATGGACTTAATATATGATCAGATTTACTTAATACATGATCAAATTCTTAGTCTCACTAGATGCCAGTTGCCAGTGTGTTATTTTTAAGAACTCAGCAAGGGAGATTGGTTCAAGATGGCGGAGTAGAAGGACGTGCGCTCACTTCCTCTTGCAAGAGCACCGGCATCACAACTAACTGCTGAACAATCATTGACAGGAAGACACTGGAACTCACCAAAAAAGATACCCCACATCCAAAGACAAAGGAGAAGCCTCAATGAGACAGTAGAAGGGGCGCAATCACAATAAAATCAAATCCCATAACTGCTGGGTGGGTGACTCACAAACTGGAGAACATTTATACCACAAAAGTACACCCACTGGAGTGAAGGTTCTGAGCCCCACGTCAGGCTTCCGAAGCTGGGGGTCTGGCAATGGGAGGACAAATTCCCAGAGAATCAGACTTTGAAGGCTAGCGGGATTGGATTGCAGGACTTTGACAGGACTGGGGGAAACAGAGACTCCACTCTTGGAGGGCACACACAAAGTAGTGTGCGTATCAGGACCCAGGGGGAAGGAGTAGTGACCCCATAGGAGACAGAACCAGACCTACCTGCTAGTGTTGGAGGGTTTCCTGCAGAGGTAGGGGGCAGCTGTGGCTCACCACAGGGACAAGGACACTGGCAGGAAAAGTTCTGGGAAGTGCTCCTTGGCGTGAGCCCTCCCAGAGTCCGCCATTAGCCCCACCAAAGAGCCTGGGTAGGCTCCAGTGTTGGGTCGCCTCAGGCCAACAACCAACAAGGAGGGAACTCAGCCCCACCCATCAGCAGACAAACATATTAAAGTTTTACTGAGCTCTGTCCAACATAGCAAAACCCAGCTCTGCCCACCACCAGTCCCTCCCATCAGGAAGCTTGCACAAGCCTCTTAGATAGCCTCATCCACCAGAGGGCATACAGCAGAAGCAAGAAGAACTACAATCCTGCAACCTGTGGAACGAAAACCACATTCACAGAAAGATAGACAGAATGAAAAGGCAGAGGGCCATGTACCACATGAAGGAACAAGATAAAACCCCAGAAAAACAACTAAATGAAGTGGAGATAGGCAAACTTTCAGAAAAAGAATTCAGAATAATGATAGTGAAGATGATCCAGGACCTCAGAAATAGAATGGAGGCAAAGGTCGAAAGGATGCAAGAAATGTTTAAAAAAGACCTAGAAGAATTAAAGAACAAATAAACAGAGATGAACAATACAGTAACTGAAATGAAAAATACACTAGAAGGAATGAATAGCAGAATAACTGAGGCAGAAGAATGGAAAGTGACCTGGAAGGGAGAATGGTGGAAATCACTGCTGCAGAACAGATTAAAGAAAAAAGAATGAAAAGAAATGAAGACAGCCTAAGAGACCTCTGGGACAACATTAAATGCACCGACATTTGCATTATAGGGGTCCCAGGAGAAGAGAGAGAGAAAGGACCCAAGAAAATATTTGAAGAGATTATAGTCGAAAACTTCCCTAACATGGGAAAGGAAATAGCCACCCAAGTCCAGGAAGCACAGAGAGTCCCAGGCAGGATAAACCCAAGGAGAAACACACCAAGACACACAGTAATCAAACTGGCAAAAATTAAAGACAGAGAAAAATTATTAAAAGCAACAAGGGAAAAACAACAAATAACATACAAGGGAATCCCATTAAGGTTAACAGCTGATTTCTCAGCAGAAACTCTACAAGCCAGAAGGGAGTGGCATGATATATTTATAGTGATGAAAGGGAAGAACCTGCAACCAAGATTATTCTACCCAGCAAGGATCTCATTCAGATTCGACAGAGAAATCAAAAGCTTTACAGACAAGCAAAAGCTAAGAGAATTCAGCACCACCAAACCATCTCTACAACAAATGCTAAAGGAACTTCTCTAAGTGGGAAACACAAGAGAAGGAAAGGACCTACAAAAACAAACTCAAAACAATTAAGAAAATGGTAATAGGAAAATACATATCGCTAATTACCTTACATGTGAATGGATTAAATGCTCCAACCAAAAGACACAGGCTTGCTGAATGGATACAAAAACAAGACCCATATATATGCTGTCTACAAGAGACGCGCTTCAGACCTAGGGACACATACAGACTGAAAGTGAGGGGATAGAAAATACATTCCATGCAAATGGAAATCAAAAGAAAACTGGAGTAGCAATACTCATATCAGATAAAATAGACTTTAAAATAAGAATGTTACAAGAGAAAAGGAAGGACACTATGTAATGATCAAGGGATCAGTCCAAGAAGAAGATATAACAATTGTAGAAATACATACACCCAACATAGGAGCACCTCAATAAAAAGGCAACTGCTAAAAGCTATAAAAGAGGAAATTGACAGTAACATAGTCATAGTGGGGGACTTTGACACCTCACTTATACCAATGGACAGATCATCCAGACAGAAAATTAATAAGGAAACACAAGCTTTAAATGACACAGCAGACCAGATAGATTTAATTGATATTTATAGGACATTCCATCCAAAAACAGCAGATTACACTTTCTTCTCAAGTGCACATGGAACATTCTCCAGGATAGATCACATCTGGGGTCATAAATCAAGCCTCAGTAAATTTAAGAAAATTGATATCATATCAAGCATCTTTTCCGACCACAAGGCTATGAGATTAGAAATAAATTACAGGGGAAAAATGTAAAAAACACAAACACAGGGAGGCTAAACAATACCTTGCTAAATAACCAAGAGATCACTGAGGAAATCAAAGAGGAAATCAAAAAATACCTAGAGACAAATGACAATGAAAACATGACAATCCAAAACCTATGGGATGCAGCAAAAGCAGTTCTAAGAGGGAAGTTTATAACAATACAATCCTACCTCAAGAAACAAGAAAAATCTCAAATAAACAATCTAACTTTGCACCTAAAGGAACTAGAGAAAGAAGAGCAAACAAAACCCAAAGTTAGTAGAAGAAGAGAAATCATACAGATCAGAGCAGAAATAAATGAAATAGAAACAAAGAAAACAATAGCAAGGATCAATAAAACTAAAAGCTGGTTCTTTGAGAAGGTAAACAAAATTGATAAACCATTAGCCAGACTCATCAAGAAAAAGAGGGAGAGGACTCAAATCAATAAAATTAGAAATGAAAAAGGAGAAATTACAACAGACACTGCAGAAATACAAAGCATCCTAAGAGACTACTACAAGCAACTCTATGCCAATAAAATGGACAACCTGGAAGAAATGGACAAATTCTTAGAAAGGTATAACCTTCCAAGACTGAACCAGGAAGAAATAGAAAATATGAACAGACCAATCACAAGTAATGAAATTGAAACTGATTAAAGAAGAAGATTAAAAATCTTCCAGCAAACAAAAGTCCAGGCCCAGATGGCTTCACAGGTGAATTCTATCAAACGTTTACAGAAGAGCTAACACCCATCCTTCTCAGATTCTTGCAAAAAATTGCAGAGGAAGGAACACTCCCAAACTCATTCCATGAGGCCACCATAATCCTGATACCAAAACCAGACAAAGATACTACAAAAAAAGAAAATTACAGACCAATATCACTGATGAATATAGAGGCAAATATCCTCAACAAAATACTAGCAAACAGAATCCAACAACACATTAAGAAGATCATACACCATGATCAAGTAGGATTTATCCCAGGGATGCAAGGATTCTTCAATATATGCAAATCAGTCAATGTGATACACCATATTAACAAATTGAAGGATGAAAACCATATGATCATCTTAATAGATGCAGAAGAAGCTTTTGACAAAATTCAACACCCATTTATGATAAAAACTCTCCAGAAAATGGGCATAGAGGGAACCTACTTCAACATAATAAAGTCCATATATGAGAAACCTACAGCCGACATCATTCTCAGTGGTGAAAAACTGAAACCATTTTCTCTAAGATTAGGAACAAGACAGGGTTGCCCACTCTCACCACTATTATTCAACATAATTTTGGAAGTTTTAGCCACAGCAATCAGAGAAGAAAAAGAAGTAAAAGGAATACAAATTGGAAAAGAAGTAAAACTGTCATTGTTTGCAGATGACAAGATACTATACATACAGTATCCTAAATATGCTACCAGAAAACTACTAGAGCTAATCAGTGAATTTGGTAAAGTAGTAGGATACAAAATTAATGCACAGAAATCTCTTGCATTCCTGTACACTAACAACAAAAAATCTAAAAGAGAAATTAAGGAAATGTTTACCATTTACCATTGCAACAAAAAGAATAAAATACCTAGGAATAAACCTACCTAAGGAGACAAAAGACCTGTATGCAGAAAACTATAAGACACTGATGAAAGAAATTAAAGATGATACAAACAGATGGAGAGATATACCATGTATTTGGATCGGAAGAATCAACATTGTGAAAATGACTATACTACCCAAAGCAGATTCAGTGCAATCCCTATCAAACTACCAATGGCACTCTTCACAAAACTAGAACAAAAAATTTCACAATTTGTATGGAAACCAAAAGACCTCGAATAGTCAATGCAATACTGAGAAAGAAAAACAGAGCTGGAGGAATCAGGCTCCCTGACTTCAGACTATACTACAAAGCTACAGTAATGAAGACAGTACGGTACTGGCACAAAAACCAGAAATATAGATCAATGGAACAGGATAGAAAGCCCAGAGATAAACCCACACACCTATGGTCAACTAATTTATGACAAAGGAAGCAAGGATATACAATGGAGAAAAGACAGCCTCTTTAATAAGTGGTGCTGGGAAAACTGGACAGCTACATGTAAAAGAATGAAATTAGAACACTCCCTAACACCATACACAAAAACTCACAATGGGGGCTTCCCTGGTGGCGCAGTGGTTGAGAATCTGCCTGCTAATGCAGGGGACATGGGTTCGCACTCTGGTCTGGGAAGATCCCACATGCCGCGGAGCAACTAGACCCGTGAGGCACAACTACTGAGCCTGCGCATCTGGAACCTGTGCTCCGCAACAAGAGAGGCCAAGATGGTGAGAGGCCCGTGCACCGTGATGAAGAGTGGCCCCCGCTTGCCACAACTAGAGAAAGCCCCAGCACAGAAACGAAGACCCAACATAGCAATCAATCAATCAATCAATCAATCAATCAATCTTTAAGAAAAAACAACCAAACTCACAATGGATTAAAGACCTAAATGTAAGACTGGACACTGTAAAAATCTTAGAGGGAAACACAGGAAGAACACTCTATGACATAAATCACAGCAAGATTTTTTTGACCCATCTCCCAGAGTAATGGAAATAAAAACAAAAATAAACAAATAGGACCTAATGAAACTTAAAATCTTTTGCACAGCAAAGAAAACTATAAACAAGATGAAAAGACAACCCTCAGAATGGGAGAAAACATTTGCAAACGAATCAATGGACAAAGGATTAATCTTCAAAATATATAAACAGCTCATGCAGCTCAATATTAAAAAAACAAACAACCCAATCAAAAAAAGGGCAGAAGACCTAAATAGACATTTCTCCAAAGAAGACATACAGATGGCCAAGAAGCACGTGAAAAGCTGCTCAACATCTCTAATTATTAGAGAAATGCAAATCAAAACTACAATGAGGTATCACCTCACACTGGTTAGAATGGACGTCATCAGAAAATCTGCAAACAACAAATGCTGGAGAGGGTGTGGAGAAAAGGGAACCCTCTTGCACTGTTGGTGGGAATGCAAATTGATACAGCCACTATGGAGAACAGTATGGAGTTTCCTTAAAAACCTAAAAATAGAATTACCATATGACCCAGCAATCCCACTACTGAGCCTTTACCCAGAGAAAACTATAATCCAAAAAGACACATGCACCCCAATGTTCATTGTAGCACTATTTATGATAGCCAGGTCATGGAAGCAACCTAAATGCCTGCCCATCAACAGACAAATGGGTAAAGAAGATGTGGTACATATATACAATGGAATATTACTCAGCCATAAAAAGGAACGAAATTGGGTCATTTGTTGAGATGTGGATGGACCTAGAGATTGTCATACAGAGTGAAGTAAGTCAGAAAGAGAAAAACAAATATCGTATATTAACGCATATATGTTGAATCTAGAAAAATGGTACAGATGAAGACACAGATGTAGAGAACAAACATATGGACACCAAGGGGGGAAGGCGGGGGTGGGGGTGGTGGTGTGATGAATTGGGAGGTTGGGATGGACATGTATACACTGATATGTATAAAATAGATAACTAATAAGAACCTGCTATATTAAAACAAAATAAACCAGCTATACAGAAAAAAGAATGTAAAAAAAAAATTCGGCAAATAAGTATGGTTGTTATTATTGAATGAATGAAGAAAATCCTGGTCACATAGGGAGGAAGGAATCCAATAAGTATTTGTGTACTGTGTATAATGAAAGAAAGAATGAATAAATGAATGAATGGAAGGTTGGAAGAAAGAAAGAGAAGTAATTTGACCAAGGTCAAACAGCTAATAAAATGTAAGAGCAAAATTTGGACTCATTTCTGCATGAGTCCATGGCCCATGTATTTTCCTCTCTGCCATACTGTTATAGACTGGTGTACGGAGGATTAAGTAACTTATAGACTTCATGTGCTTTGGGGTTTTAGGTACTGGCTCAGTATCCTTCTACTGAACTTTGAAATTATGGAGTTAATGATGTACATAAAATGCCTAAAACAAAACAAAACGAAATATAAATATACTCAATGGTACAGTCTGCTCCCAACAGCAACTCTAACTCTGCAGGAGAGGGCTAGAAGAGAAGAGTGAGGTATTAACTTGAGATCCTCGATATTATCACTCTATCCTCTGGGCTAAGACACGCTAAGGTCACACATTGACTCCCTAAGTCTCTGTCCCTTTCTAGAGCTGTCAAGACTGTGTTCCCTAACAAGAGAAGCTTCATTTTAACCCGTTCTACCTTTGCGGGGTCTGGCAAGTTTGCAGCCCACTGGTTAGGAGACAACGCAGCCACCTGGAATGACCTTCGGTGGTCCATCCCTGGCATGCTCGAGTTCAACCTTTTTGGTATCCCGATGGTGAGTCCACATCCCAGTCCCCAGAATGCCTCAGGCTAGAAGTTTTTCAAATGATAAAGCTCCCCTCTACTGCCGTCCATGGCCCAGGGATTTAAAGTCTGGAGGGTTATGTGCTTCATCCATGTCAGTATGACACTGATACCACGACATTCTTTCCTGTACTGCCTTATAAGGATAGAAGGTGCAAGCTTGAAGTGGTATCGTTGGAATATTTTTTATTAAAGTACAACATACACACAAAAAAGTGCACATGTCCTTAAGGTTACAGTTGGCATCTTTTAGTTAAATTCAGCATATCTATTTATTGAGCTCTTACTTCGAGCAAGGCGTTGAGCTAGGTATGCATGGTGAGGGTGGAGAGAAACATAAATATAGTAACAGAAACACCTTCCTTCCACACCCCCCCCCCCAAAGTCTCTCTCTCTCTCTCTATCTCTCTCTCTCTCTCTCTCTATATATATATACACACACACACACACACACACACACACACACACACACACACACACACAATTATGACAAGCTAGGGTAAAAGTGCGAACAGGAACATATAATTTAAATGTTAAAAGAAATCCTGAGAACGGGACTTAGCAATTCTAACAAGATTACAAGGAACAATGGGAGTCACAGGAGGGAGTAAATAGTAAACTCGTGCAAAAGATGGCACTTGAGTTTAACCTTGAAAGTGGGTATGTTTTATCAGACTGATGTGGGGGAGGTCATTTTAAGACTGAGAAATAAACCTGAGCGAGACCAGCAAGGGGCAGAATTTGAGTGTCCCTAAGGATCGGAGTGTAGGACTGGAATGAGAAATGATGCTGGAAAGGTAGGTTGGAACCAGGTTTTGAGGCGCTAGTAGGACAGGCAGCAGGAGACCCTGGGGATTTTTGAATAGATGAATGACCTGATCAGAATTAGGCTTTGGAAAATTAATTCTCCTAGTGCTGTGGTCAAAGTAATAATATCAATGGTATTTCTAGTTGCTATTCACCAAAAAACTATTGTGCATCAAGTGTTTTACTTCCATTATCTCATTTACTAAAACCCTAGAGTGCCCACTTTAACAAAATGAGGAAACTGAGGCACAGAAGGGTTAAGTAATTCATTTGCAGTCACCTGGCAGTAAAGAGTGGACATAGGATTTAGCCCAGTTCCATCACACCGAAGTAGCCTTCTCAGGAAGAGTTTAGCCAAGTACAGCTGGTAGGTCCCTGGTAGAAAGCAAAGCCCAGGAGCAGGGGACGGTAATGGTAGTGAGGTACACATGCCGTCGCTGTCTGTGTGTCCTTCCAGGTGGGTTCTGACATATGTGGCTTTACATTGGATGCTCCCGAAGAGCTCTGCAGGAGGTGGATGCAGCTGGGAGCATTCTATCCATTTTCCAGGAATCACAATGGCCAAGGCTACAAGGTAAGTCTCCCAGGAGATATGATCAAAATAGACTTGGCATACATTAGGACTGGATCTACCTGCATCCTGTCCGAGGAATCTGTTGAGCCAACTTCCTACCTGGTGCTTCACTTAGGCTAATTGGGACCACCGTTTGCAATTAACCAGGACTCATGATGCACCATTAAAATGCCCTGCCGACACAACCCCTGCTATTTCTACCGCGGCAGTCAAGGAAATGGCAAGTCTGTGAAGGTTTTTAATCAAACCTCTATACACTTTATTTACATTGCTCATTTTGTAGTGAGAATCAAATGAGGAAATACTTGAAAGTTATTTAAATGGCAGTCTACTGAGAGCACCCACAGAATGAATGAGGGGGGATGCAGTGCAGGGTGAAGAATGGCCACCTAACTTGGTGGAATGACCTCCCTTTGCCCAACCCTACTGCTCAGAGGCAGAGTTTGCAAGGTAGGCCCCAGGTCTTGCAGGAACAGAACTCTTGGTTGTGATGAATGGGGTCTGATATCTCCAGAGGCTTTTCTTATTTGTAACCAGGTGTCAGTTGCAACCTCTTGTTTCTTCCCAGGCCCAGGATCCTGCCTCCTTTGGAGCTGACTCTCTGCTGTTGAATTCCTCCAGACACTACCTTACGATCCGCTATGCTCTATTGCCCTACCTCTACACCCTCTTCTACCGTGCTCACAGCCAGGGGGACACGGTAGCCAGGCCCCTTCTGCATGAGTAAGTTCACCTAGCCCAAAGGAATTTTGTTAATGTAACTGGGTGACATTGACTGTATCATCAAATATAAGAGTGAAGGGACTTCCCTGGTGGTCCAGCGGGTAAGACTCTGCGCTCCCAATGAAGGGGACCTGGGTTCAATCCCTGGTCGGGGAACTAGATCCTGCATGCATGCCGAAACTAAGAGTTCTCAACTAAGAGTCTGCATGCCGCAACGAAGATCCCGTGAGCTGCAACTAAGACCGGCAGCAGCCTAAATGAATAAACAAATATTTTTTAAAAAAATGAGTGAAAATTAAAACAATCCAAACAGTTACTCAGATATATTTTTTTAACTTGAATAACGAGTTGGTATTTGCAAGGCTATTGCTGCCTATGTACTATTTTAGGTATATTTAAGTATTATAGCCTGTTCCCTTTTGGGGAGAGAACTAGACTAAAAGTTGTGGAATTTGGGGTCTTTGTTCCACCAACTAACTCTATACCTGAGACAAATCATTTAAGTTCTTTCATCCTTAGTTTCTTTAGCCTTAATTTAAAGGATTTGATAGCTTGAACCTGATGGTCGCTTTTGTCATGCACCATGTTCAGGCTCTAGGTATGAGCCTGTCATTTACATACTAATAAGAATAGTACGGAGGATTTCCTGAATGCAGAATTTTTATTGTCAGCCAATGTGTCTCTAATTTGACTCTAAAAAAAGAACACTTAAGAGACTTTCCTTAAAGCTGGCCACTTAGTACGAACTGATGCCTCTATATTAGCCAGCAAATAGCTCTGTTGTTTCCAGGCGATCTTGTTTCGGGGCTGGAATCTCGGGGAAGCTGCTGTGTGGCACAGGGGAAATTTAATAAGCTTGGTGGAGATTTGTAGTAGGAGAGGGTGTGTCCTCGCTTCCTAGCTAATGCTGTGGGACCCTCTGGTGGCTGCAGAGTGAGTAGCTCTGCAGTGGGGTTTGCTTTCTCATGACTGGCCCTGGCAGAATAAGGAGCCAGAAGCCTTGTTTAGAAACCCAAGGATTGAAGATGGTGCTGGGAAGTGTACGGAAGTGGCTTGAGACGGAGGCTGTGATTTAGGCGGGAACCCTGCCCCAGTCCCTCATGCCTTTGGTAGCATTCCTCAGGGTTTGAACAGTGGGAACAGTAATGCTCTGTGTACATGATGCAAAAAAAAAAAAAAAAAAAAACAAGAAAAAAGCATGAAAATAGAGATATTAGGTTGAACTATGTTTGATGCTATGTAGATAAAAGCCTCAATCGGGACATGGAATTCAACCAGTTTTATTGGTTGGCTTTTAAGTGAATTCATTCTAACAGTTTTGAGCACAGATATTCTGAAAGCCAGTGCCTGGATATTGGAGGATATACTTGCTGGTCATCAGTGGGGACATCTTTGAGGTCTATATTGGTCATATCATAGAAAAAGAAAAAAGTAACCCAGGTCTCGCTTATTAAAAATTAACACAATAATTTTATGGTCTAGGAAAAAGGAGACTTTTTCTTGTCAAAATCAAAATACAGTTAATCCCCTTCTGTGTCTGACATTTTAGGCCCTCAGGCATATATTATTATAATATATATTATAATATATATTCATTATTGTGGGTAAGTTTTTACTATCTCCCAGAATTCTCTGTTAAAAGGTAGGTATCCTAAAAGAGAAAAGAGTAAAGTTTTTGTCTGCTTTTTTTGGGTGATCAGATCTAGTTCCTTTTGGATAGTCAGCTGAGGTTTTAAAATGTCTTGCTTGTTTTACTTATTTTTTTAAGGGGGATATGACAAATACAATTATAGCCTGGAAGCTGCCTAGCATAGAGATACTGAAATAGGAACTTCTGTCCAAATTGGGGAAAGAATAGGAGGGTGCAGGGGCTAGGGAAAGTGGATCTGCCTGCAGGAGTAGGGAGACGGGGATTGAATAGGTGTCACGGAATAATTTGGGGAATTTGCCCCAGACAGGGAGCCTGCAAGTTTTAGACAGGCTTGGGGGAGAGCTGCCAGAAAGCACTGGCCCAAATGTCATTGCACATTTCTCTGGTCTCTAGGTTCTACGAGGACAGCAACACTTGGGATGTGCACCAACAGTTTTTATGGGGGCCCGGCCTCCTCATCACGCCGGTTCTGGCTGAGGCAAGTGCTCCCACCGAGACACACTGGTGGTCTCTGCTCTTGCTCCTGCTAACTCCAGACTCCTCTCTTCTTGGAACCATTTGTCCTCTTTCTGTTCCAAACCCATTTCCAACATCTGTGGCTGGGGCAACCTTGAAAACTGTGTGTTGGAGTTTGGGAAAGATGGATATCTGATGGGTACACATTTTTGTCTCTAGAAGTCTTTTGTCCTTGACCAAGTTTCCAATCAGTATAGAAGCATCTACGGGTGACTCTGGGTTTAAGAATTGTCCTATGTGTTGTCAGATTCTCATAGCAGATCATGACTTGTTCCAGGATGCAGAGGCAGGAGGGAGCAGTGACCCAGCACTCACTCTAAGGTCAGGGTGATCTGGGTGTGTTTGTTGTCTCTGCCACTTGGTACCAGTGCCGTCTGGGGGAAATTATGTGCTGCTTCCTTAGCTGTAAGATGAGATAATAATAGTATGTATCACTGGAGACTGTTGGGAAGATTAAATGAGGTACGCAGTGTAAAGCTGGAATTTTTTTTTAATTATTCAAAATCCCACCCTCCAGCCCTGCCCTCTCTGCCAAGCCCAGCTTCACAGCACTGATGTCTCATGGCACTTCTCTTACGTCCTTTCCTCCAAGCAGAACTTGCCTCTCAGCCAGTGAAGGGAGTCCCAGATTTTCCTGGTTCTTGTTTCATCACTTCTATGCACTGTCGTGTCCTTCTTCCTGTTTTCCACCTGGCTGCAGTTGACTCTGCTAACTGGTCTGGTTTGTGTCTAGAGAGGCTGTATTAGTTTCCTATCGCTGCTGTAACAAATTACCACAAATGCAGTGGCTCATAGCAACAAAAATCTATTATCTTACATTTCTGGAGGTCAGAATTTTGAGCCCAAAATGGGTCTCACTGGGCTAAAATCACCATGTTGGTGGGGCCAGTTGCTTCTGGGGCTCTAAGGGAGAAATCCATTTCCTTGCCTCTTCCACCTTCTAGAGGCTGCCCGCCTTCCTTGTTCTGTCTCCCTGCCTCGCTGTCATCACATCTGCTTCTGTGACTCTAAAGCTGGAATTTTTACCACAACACCTATTTCAATATTATGATGATTATTCCTAATATGGTTCCATCTGGGATTTTTCTTTGAGTGGCAAGGTTATTGCCTCTGTTAGAAGAAAAGCACAAGTTGGTAGAGAAAAGAAAGGCCATTTATGCATTCTCAGTATGTGATTAAGAAGTTTTATCCCCTTCAGAGGCTGGGCCATAAAGGACAATAGTTTGTTTTAATTTCAGGGTGCAGAGAGAGTGACAGCATATGTGCCTGATGCCGTCTGGTATGACTATGAGACTGTAAGTAGCTCTGACTTTTCTTAAACTCTTCAAGCTGCATAGACAAGATACGTCTGGGTAGACAAACATCTATCCATGCACTGAGGAATGTTTCTGTCGTGTTTGCAGTGATTTCATAGCAGAGTCAATAAAGTGAGACTAAGTCACTCGACATCAGTCATGATGAAATCTGAAAAAGATACTTTCATATACTTTATTCAGCAGCAAGATAAAGACGGAAGGAGAATGTCTCATGGGCAAATAGTGGGGCCGATGGACAATTTGAGCCTGGTTATAAGTGAGATTCTTGTTCAGAAAACTATCAGTTTGTATAATGTATGTCAAATAGCCTCAGCGTGATATATGTTCCCCAAGCCCCCAGCTGATCGCAAAACCCGTTGTTCTTAAATTCTTTCCCTTTTCTTGCTTGATGCCTGACTAGATAGCAATTCAACTAGGTGGGAGAAGGAAAGAGCTGGAGATAACTCCACGTGTGGTTAAGAGGTAGCGGTGATGTGCTCATGCCAATGTGTTTGATTTGTCTACGTGCGTCAGGGGGGCCGAGTGAAATGGAGGAAGCAAAAAGTGGAGATGGAAATTCCTGGAGACAAAATTGGACTTCACCTTCGAGGGGGCTACATCTTCCCCACACAGCAGCCAGCCACAACCACTGTGGCCAGGTATAGCATGGCTGGGAGTTTCCTTTAAGGGGGAGGCTGACAAACCTAGTTGTTTCTGTTCCCATCTGTTGCCCATGGAGAAGATGCTGAAGCATTACGTGGAATGTGGGGAGGAAGGGCACGTGTGTGTGTGTGCGTGTGAGTGTGTGTGTGTGTGTGTGTGTGTGTGTGTGTGGTCATCAAACTCTGTTCCCTGGATTTCTGTGGGCCTCTTCTGGGGAAGCTGTGATTTAGAGCTGCATCCAAATGGATTTTGAAAGACCTTAATCCTGTCCTTCCTTAACGCCCCCGACTTTCCCCTCGAAACATACTGACTGCGAGGGTGGTGAACCTTCCTAGTTTTCCTAGGAATATGTCAGTTTTAGCCCTGAAAGTCTCATGTTTTGGGAAACATGTCAATTCCAGGCAAACGGGTCTGTTGATCACTCCACCTGCCTTGATCGGACCATCATTCTACCATGCTATGCACTCGACTCTTCATTCTCATTTCTAGGGGGTGGGGTCCACTTTCCACTCCCCTATAATCTCAGTTTCCTGTTTCTTTCTTCCCACTGAGCCATTTCTTTCTTGTGATGCAAAACGGGGTTCAAAAATTACTTCCTGTGCACTTCAAATCTCCTTCATGTCACTCATTTCTCCTTGATGATTCTTTGATGCTCAAATTATAGACTCCATCTGTACTAAAGAGGCACACATTCACATCTGTGTCTCTAAATGTATTAGCTTATTTGCTTTTAATAGATGGAGTTTTTTGGAGGTTAGAAATCTTTATCTTTTGAACCTTCCTTACTGCCATAATTTTTCAAATTTAAACTTTTGTGATACTGATGGAAAATATTTATATATCCAAATACCACCTGGTTTCTTTTTCTCTAACTATTCAACTTCATGCTGTTCTGCACACTGATACCAAAATTGTCTTTCCAAAGTGAAGATCTCAATTTGTTGCTTCCCAGGTTAAAGTCTAAATTCTATCATTAGTAGGTCGTTCAAGGCCAGTCATAATCTGGTTTCAAGTTAACCTGTGTCTCCTGACACACCTTACTACACACCTGTAGGACAGCCATGCCAAAGATCTTGTTATTCTCCAAACATACTCGTCTGTTTCTCTGCATGTGGCCTTCAGCACCTATTACCCTTTTCAGCATTCTATGCCTGATACATTCTTAATCATCTCCCAAATTACACTCTGATTTCATCTGCGAGAAATCTTCCCCAACAATTCCAGCTGAGGGTGTGCTGCCACTTCCAACTTTCTGGTCATTTTTTAATACTTTTTTTCCTTTAATATTGTTAAGTATTTCAGTCATAGTTATTCTATACTTTGTAACTGAAAATTCTATTATCTAAAATCCTTAGTGGAATCTAAATCTATTTTTAGTTGTTTTTGCCAACTTTCTTTCATGTTGGCTTGTTACCTCGTGTATTTAGTAATTTTTTGGTTTTTCAAATGTGGTGATCTCAAGGATCCAAATAGGTCTCATTCCCCCAGAGGTGATTAGCCTGCTCTTTGGTTGCAAGCCAGGACTGCTGTCAACTTGGGTTTCACATTAGCACCCTTCAAGGATCATGTGTTTAATTTATCTAAGGCCAAGTAGTATTTCACTGGGTGAGTCCTTAAGAGTATGCAGTGTCCTCCAGAATATCTAGGCCACCATACCACTCGAAGTGTCACTATGGACTCCTATAAGGATTTTAACTTTTGTGCCACTCTTTACTTTCTGTTTTGACTATTTGGTGAATATGTTTAATCTTTCTTAAAATATTTAAGGTCATCAATGTAGTTCTGGTCTATTTGTTTTTGTATCTCTTAGACTTCCTAGCAATGAAAGCTACTCAGTACATGCATGTTAAGTGAAAGCAGGTGATTTTGTTGACATTGGAACCTGGCTTGCACAGGGCACAGTGGAAGGCTGACCTATGAAAGAATATAATAGGGGGTGTGAGGGATGCAACAGGAGTAGGAAATCGGGAGGCGGTCTAGAGGAGGGGTGAAATAAGGAGAGATTTAAATGCAGTTGCTCCTTCTTTCTCCCTTTCTCTATGTGCATCTATTTCAGCATCTTTTGAGTAGTGTTTTCTGTTTTATATTCTGAGTTATAAAGCAGATAATTAGAATGTTTTCTTTTTCTCGAAATGAACTAATAATAAATAATCAAATTAGGAAAATTGCCAATATATAGATGGACCTTATTGTATTTTCTTGCTTTCTGAGTCAACATGGTTCTTAGGCAGGGAACAAATATATCCCCCTGACTGCAGTTAATACTTCTCCTGCATGTATCAGCTGTAAAATGGTTAGGCTGAACCAATTACTGTCTCGGATTTCTTTCTCTTCTGATAGTCTGTATTCAAAATAATAATAGCATCAGCAGGTTTTATTGCAGCTATTGCAGTGATTCTGGTGATTAAATTCTTGCCTCCTTCATAGATGTTTATTGCTAATGTTTGGAGTGGTGCTCTCGCCTGTGACATTACCCATTCTAGAAAGTGATGCCCCTGTTGATTTTGCCTTTGTGCCTGAAGAAAAGCAGAGCCGTCTGCTGCTAGTAACCTGTCCGATTTGAAATCTGATAGAATCCTTCACAGCTCATTTAGCAAAATTCTTTGAGTCCCAAGTCTTTGCCTCTCACACAAATCTTGTTTCTCACAGTCGAAGGAACCCTCTTGGTCTTATCATTGCCCTGGATGACAACAAAGAAGCAAAAGGCGAACTTTTCTGGGATGATGGGGAAACGAAAGGTGAGCACAATGTTGCCCAGTTACTCCTGCTGGTCATTCAGCGGTGGGAGAAATCTCTCCAGGCCCAGTAACATTAATCACTCGAGAGAAGAATTTTGATTTCAGTTGTGCTGTTCAGGAATAGTGGTAGTTGGACCACAGGTGGAAGGAAAACACATCTCTACCTCTTAGAATTCTCCCACTGGCCAGCTGCATATATAGGCTCTCATTTTATTATCAAAGGGCACCTGAAAGAAATGTTTTCTAGACTGTTTCTGCCATTCAGTGCACACATCCTCCCTCCAAATACTTATGAACAAACGTGGATGATGTGTAAAACCTACCTGTGCTAGTCAGGCAGTGAGAAGACACCTTTCTAGTGCACCCGAATCTAGCCATGCTTCTTAATCTGTCTCCAATGCATAAACGATTCTTGTGGCTCAAGCTTAGGAAATAGCTTCACTTGAGGCTTATGCCTTGGAAGCACTTGGAAGGGAACCTTTTCAAGGTTAAGGTAGGAAGGAAAAAGGGAAAACAGTGTCTTGGCCTTGGAAACTCTCTCTCTAATCTTGTCATTCTCAACATGTAGCTTCAAGGAGTGCCAGGATGAAATCTGTCCTTTTGTAGTGGGCAGACCAGAGTCTGACTTGTTTTAATCTCACTTTCAGATACTGTGGCCAATAAAGTTTACCTCTTTTGCGAGTTCTCCGTCACCCAAGTGAGTAGTATATTTTTATGAATCTTAAGTGTGGGCTTCTGTCTGACCATTAGCTCATATGTGTTTGTGTATGTGTGTAATTATATTTGTAGCTTCATTTATGACAATAGGTGACCACATTTCAGTTTATGACTTAACACCTAATAATTGAATCATTCATGTTAGTAAAAAGAGGCAATGATATGGATAAGTCAAAGCAGTCTTTTTAAATGAAGTTTTAAAAAATTTCTCTCTCTGTATGTATGTTTCTCTCTCTCTCCTTTTTCCACCCCCCTCAGGGGAAAAATAAGTTTGTACTTGAGCACACATTAGTAGAGACAGCTAAGAGCCATTCGGAGTGGTTTTGAGTATCCGGTCTAGGATGAAGAATTGGAGTGATTTGAGAATCTGTGTATTTAAGGCACATCTTTGTACTTAACTGTTTTGCAGAACCGCTTGGATGTGAAGATTTTGCAATCAACCTACACAGACCCCAATAATTTAGCATTTAAAGAGATTAAAATCCTTGGGACCCAGGAACCTACCAATGTTACAGTGAAACACAGTGGTGTCGAAATTCAAGTTTCTCCTAATGTCACTTATGATTCTAACCTCCAGGTAAAACCCCATTTTGTTGAGATAGTTTGTAAAGAATTCTTCATCGCTTATGATGTTCCTTCTTGCCAAGGTTGCGTGGGTTTCTGAAGGACCAGAGCACACTCTGAAGACTGGGGTGGGGAGTCAGAGGGTTAGGACAGAAAAAAATAAAGAGTGGGCCAGAGCTGGGATTAACAAAGGAGCTGCTGAGACATGGGAGGAGGTAAACTGGTCCTTTATCTTTATTCCCTTATCTGTCCCTCAGTCTTCTGTCCTCTGACTGGAACAGAAGAAGAGCAAAGTCAGGAGTGTCGGGAACAGGATTAGAGGAAAACTGGGTCTGAAAGCTGCTGATTGATTGATACTAGAAGGGTTGAGGTGGGAGGTGGGATTCCCATTAATTAAAATTTCGAGGTGCTTTTTTTTTTTTTTACTGTATTGGGCTATATAGATTCTCACTCCAACACATACATTTTTAGGAAATATTTTAAGTCAAAGAATTGGATAAGCTTAGCTAATGGCTACTCACTTGGTTAGGTGATAATAATAAAATAATTTTTCCTCACTTTTAATGAGGCCTGAAGTTCCTGGATAGGCTTTAATCAGCTCCTCTGAAATCTTAGTGTTATGAGGAATCCTTTCCCCCCAACACTCCTTGCTACAGGTGCTCCAAATGATCCGAGTTTGGGAGCTGCTGGGTCAGCGTGGTTTGTGAGGGACTGTCCAAATTTGGAGAAAATAAGGAAATTTAATCTTCTACTATAATGATATATTGGTTGCATTTGACATTTTGTCCTCACAACATACATTGAGGATGCATACATTATAAAGTTAGAAATAAAGTATTATATGGCTAGTTGTGTGTACAGCAAAGTGCAAGCCATTTGAAAGATGCACATATAAAAATAAACTAATTAAATGTTTGATAAATATATTAATAAATATACAACCAAAGGAACTCTTTTATTGTTTGAATTTAGGTGGTGGAGAAACACATGAAACTATTGGGAAGGGGACAGTCAACCCAACCCTACCTCTAGGAAATGTTAATGTATATTCTGCCCAATTTCATGTTCAAAGCTTAACGGAGTCATTGAGCAAAACTTTGGAGACATCAGGGCTAGAGCTGGACCTTGAAAGATGGTACATCTGGTAGAGATTTGTTCAGCTGCAAGTGACAGGAAACTCAGCAAAATGGTAGTTTAAACAAATTGGGATTTTTTTCCCTATGGGATTGGATGTTTAGGAAGTGGTCAGTTGCTGGCATTGGTTCAGTGGCTCAAGGTTGTCAGGGTTGAGGTCTTTTCTTCTCTTGTGTTTGGAAATTGTGGCTTAATTCCAGTCACTCTAGCCTTGTTAGAGAACAAATAAAAATAAACAAAGAAGAAGAAGCTGGAAGAAAAAGGGAAAGGTGAAGGTGAAGGGAAGGGAGGGGCAGGCCCTTAAATCAAGAAAGAAATACTTGGCCAGTGGACTTGCACTTAGCCACAGTGCAAGGATACACAGTGCAAGAGGATACATTTGCTTGATACTTTCCCATTCTTACAGGTGGCCCTTATCACAGAAATTGATCTTGTCCTGGGAGGAATATACACGGTGGAGTGGGATGTGAAGATAAGGGATGCAGAAAAAATAGACTGTTATCCTGATGAGAACGGTGCTTCTGCAGAAAACTGTACTGCCCGGGGCTGTGTCTGGGAGGTAACCATAGTGACGGTGTTAATGTACATTAAAATCCTCTACTCTTTTTTGTTTAAATTGAAGTATAGTGTATTTACAATGTTGTGTTAATTTCTGCTATGCAGAAAAGCGATTCAGTTATACATATATACAATCTTTTTTATATTCTTTTCCATTATGGTTTATCACAGGATATTGAATATAGTTCCCTGTGCTATAGAGTAGGACCTTGTTGTTTAT
Organism: Balaenoptera ricei; assembly: GCF_028023285.1. Classification (NCBI taxonomy): domain Eukaryota; kingdom Metazoa; phylum Chordata; class Mammalia; order Artiodactyla; family Balaenopteridae; genus Balaenoptera; species Balaenoptera ricei. The sequence continues at coordinate 12,686,685 of NC_082647.1, read as the reverse complement.
CCATCTTCTATATAACAGCTTGCATCTGCTAGCCCCAGACTCCCAATCCATCCCTCCCCCACCCCCCTCCCCCTTGGCAACCGCAAGTCTGTTCTTTATGTCTGTGACTCTGTTTCTGTTTTGTAGATAGGTTCATTTGTGTCATAGTTTAGATTCCACATATAAGTGATATCATATGGTATTTGTCTTTCTCTGTCTGACTTCACTCAGTACGATAATCCCTGGGTGCATCGATGTTGCTGCAAATGGCATTATTTCAGTCTTTTTTATGGCTGTGTAGTATTCCATTGTATATATGTACCACATCTTTATCCATTCATCTGTTGATGGACATTTAGGCTGTTTCTATGTCCTGGCTATTGTGAATAGTGCAGCTATGTACATAGGGGTGCATGTACCTTTTTGAATTGTAGTTTTGTCTGGGTATATGCCCAGGAGTGGGATTGCTGGATCATATGTCAACTCTATTTTTAGTTTTTTGAGGAACCTCCATACTGTTTTCCACAGTGGCCGCACCAATTTACATTCCCACCAACAGTGTAGGAGGGTTCCCTTTTCTTCATACCCTCTCCAGCATTTGTTATTTGTAGACTTTTTAATGATGGCCATTCCTGTGAGGCCATTCCTCACAGTGTGAGGTGGTACCTCATTGTAATTTTGTAAAATCCTCTACACTTAATCTACAATTTCACAAGCATAGCACCAGTGCCTATATCACTACTTAAAATCCATAGAAAGGACAGACTTCCAAAGTAACCTGAGTTTTTATCTGGATATGAAGAATAGGTAGGGATGGGAGTGGGAATTTTTTTTACAAATATTTTACATGGAGACCAGGAATGAAAACTTACGTCACTACCAAAGAGTATATAAAAAAATGACTGGTTTTATCTTTATCTCCCTGCAAATTGCCTTTTCTAGACCCTTTATATTTGATAATCTTAGAACTCATGCTGAGCTGGATTTGGCTTTACTTTTCAGGTATCCGGTTCTCCTGGAGTCCCTTTTTGCTATTTTGTCAATGATCTATACTCTGTCAGTGATGTTCAGTGTGACTTACATGGGGCCACAGCTGTCCTCTCCTTAAAGTCTTCTCCGTATGCCTACTCTTTGCCCTCCGTACCCGTGAACTCCCTCCGTCTGAATGTGACCTACCATAAGGATAACATGCTGCAGTTTAAGGTATGTGTTTACAGTATACGTGTCAAGTACTTACTTGGCACGTTTCACTTCCATTACTATTTGCTAGTCAAGGTTACAGAACCCTGAAATCAGTCTGCTCTTCTAAGTTAGCCATGCTACAATATGCTAGATCATTATCCTAAGAGTAATTGGAGACCATTGATGGAACAGTGACACCTGTTCTAAATTGCCCTTTGAAACGATTACTGTGTCTACTGTAAGGAAAGTGGTTAGGAGGACAAGAGTGAAAAAGGAGAGACAAGTTAGGAGGCTACCAGTTAGGAAATCCAGATGAGGGACTGAGCTTAAACCAGGTACAGAAAGGAGATGGAGAAGTGGACATCTTCGAGAGAATGAGAAGTAGCATTATGGGATCTGGTGATTAATTACAAGTAGTCTATGAGGGAGAGAGAAGCATCAAGACGATTACCATGTTTCTAGCTTGTGTCTCTATATGGATGGTGGTGACATTAACTGTGATGGGAAAACTGAAAAGGTTTGAGCTTAGGCAAAATAAAATGATGAGTTCAGTTCTGAACACTGAATTTGGGGTACATGAAATACCTACAAGAGTGTACTGATCTCTTTCTCTCCCATGATTTAATTACACCTCAGGACAAGCGATGGGCTGTTTTTGATATCTTTTTCACTATTGAATTGTAAGTTTCTCAAGGACAGGAATTTGTCCCTTCATCTCTGTGCTCCTGAAATGTAACACAAAGCTTAGGAGATAGTAAGTTCTCAAAAGTTTATTGAGGGAGTAGATGAAAGACTCAGGCCAGTGTGGCATTGCTTGAAATGTTCTTGACAATCTGATATCAACCTGGACGATGAGCTCTTTCACATCTTCTAATGTCGGGATGATACTATTTTATCTTGCTATCCTCACTCTAACACTGGCATGTGGTAGGCACCTAATGGGTTTGAAATAAATGAACTTGATCAAGTTTCCAGGTTTAATTCTTTCCTATTCTACCTCCTGATTATATAGTAGCCTCTCAAAATATTTGCCTCTTTCTTTTAATTCTCTGTGCCTTTGCATTTATGTCTCTGCCAGGAAGCACTTGATTTTCATTCTGTGCTTGTTTAATGACTGAAAAGCTTTTTAAGACTCAGCCTTTTCCCTCATGAAACTGTCTCAGTCTTCCAGAAACATTGTTAGGCATTTCCTTTCCTATAACCTCACAATACTTCTGTATAGCTCTACATTAACACGTATCACTCAGGTAGTGTGGGCACCTCTCTTTCACTTTCCATTAGTATGTGGACTTCTTAAAAGCAATAACTGTGTCTTACTCAGTTCAGTAATCCTTGTGTCTAGTACAGTATCAGGTAAGAATATAGTAGGTACTCAGTGAATCAATTTAGACCCCATTTTTAACAAGGACATCTATGATTATTTTAATCAAGTAGAGTTCACGTTTTTTGGGGGGGATTTTTTTTTTCAGTTCAGAAATGTTTTCAGGTATTCACATACACTCACACACCCACACACCACACACAAAGTAATAAAGAATATATTCATAAATTCCAGACTGATTTCCCAAGGTAGAACCAATATCAAAGGAATGTGTTTCTGTAATACAGGCTTTAAAAATGAGATATGACGGACTCAGATCAAGGTGGTAAATGTGACATTGTTCTTTGATTTGTTAATTAAGTTTCCAGTATCATGAGCTTAAAGAAGACAAATGTAGCGTTCAGACTCTTTGTCAAAGACATCAAGTTTCTTCTAAGAGTATAGGTTTCAAGACAACTATACTTGCCTAAAATCTATTTCCTGTGGTCCTAGATTTATGATCCCAACAACAACCGGTATGAAGTTCCAGTCCCTCTCAACATACCCAGGGTTCCATCCAGCACCTCTGAGAGTCGACTCTATGATGTCCTCATTAAGAAGAATCCTTTTGGGATTGAAATTCGCCGGAAGAGTACAGGCACTGTAATGTAAATGGCTCTTAGTCTGACTTGGAATTGATGATTACCTGTATCATTGCCAGGTCCATTGTCCTTGGAGATATACTGCTCATAGCAACACACTGTCCATTTCCAGATTCATGAACAAGTGATTTCCTTCTGTTCTTATGAGAAATCTTTAGTGCCCTGGGAATAATTCCTGAGGCAGCTGCAGGTACCTAGGGATTCATTCAACAAATGTTTATGAGGTGCCTTCTCCATAGTACGTGGTTATAGAAGATGAGCTCTCTCTTTTTATGACAGAAAATACTACGGAAATAACAAAAATAATTTAAGTTAAAATATGTAGAGGTTTAGATAGTGACAACCGCTATGCAGGAAAAAGAACAGGGTAATTGATAATTATGGGGAGGTTACTGCTTTTGATACTGTGGTCAGAGGCGGTCTCTCCAAGGAGGTGACATTTGAAGTAGGACCTGGATGAGCAGATGCAGCCTCCCCCATGGAGATGGGGGAGGAGTGAGAGCACTTCAAGCAAATTGCGTAGTCAGTGCACAGACCAAGAAACAGGAGCAAACTTGCCTTATTAAGGGGAAAAAAGTCCAATGTGGTGGCAGTAGTATCGTAAGTAAGGAGGTGAGTGGGGGGAGATGAGGCTGGGGTCCAGGTGGCTTGAGATCAGGAATGGCCTTGAAGACGTCACAAGATGTTTCAATGAGAATCACTGAAGAATTGCAAACAGGGCTTGACATGATGTGAGATGCTTAAAAAATAATCATTCTGGATGCTGTGTAGAAAATGGACTATAGTGGGGCAAGGGTGGAAACTAGGCCTGCTGTGAAGTGGTGGCAGCTGAGATGGTGAGACAGATTGGATTTGGCATTCTGGAGGGACCACTAGAAGGAGGTAGTGATAGAGGAAAACAGAAGAAAGAACTGGCTCCTGGGCTTGGATAGCAAGGGAGTCTATGATTATTTTAATCGTATAGACTTTATGTTTTGTGTGGGAGGTCAACAGGGGGTTCTGGGTGGGAGGAGGAAATCAAGAGTTCAATTTCCCTGAGAAGTCAGTTGCTTGAAGCTATTAGAACAGCCCGTTTCTTTTGCACACATACCCTTTTGTGTTGCAGTTGGGACTCTCAGCTCCTTGGCTTCACCTTCAACGACATGTTCATCCGCATCTCCACGCGCCTCCCCTCCCAGTACCTCTATGGCTTTGGGGAAACTGAGCACACAGCCTTTCGAAGAGACTTGAACTGGAACACGTGGGGAATGTTTTCCCGAGACCAACCCCCGGGGGTAAGGGCAGAGCATTTGGGATCTGTGTCTTTGCCTCTGTCCACCCACACTGTGTATGCTTCATGTTTCATCTTTCCAACACTCAACTTGGATGGTCACATTCTGCTTTTAGGCAAGTGGGCCAATTCTTGGGTTTCTTTGTGTCTTATGTGTTTATTTCACAGAGAAGACTAGACACACCTTACCAATCAATTTGTTGAGTTTCGTTCTCAATCTCTGTCTTTTTTCACCCTTTGTCTTCTAACCTCCTGCCACTTCTCCCCATGACTCTCCCAGTACAAGAAGAATTCCTATGGTGTCCACCCTTACTACATGGCACTGGAGGAGGATGGCAATGCCCATGGGGTGCTCCTGCTAAACAGCAACGCCATGGGTAAGATGATGCTCTCATCTCCCCTTATTTTTGTGAATCAATCATCCTTGAGGAACTTTAGAATGTGTTTGATCATGTTGCCCCTGAAGTCAAAATTATTATCTTGTGGAGAGTGCTTTTTATTTTTTTTCTTCATTCTCTTTAGCCTTTCTGTTTATTTCAGTTCAGTAGCGTGTAGTAATAAGAATTAACTCTTATTTGGCATAAACAACGTAAGAAGGGGTAGCAAAACCAAGCAAGTCCCAAGTATCCTGGAGGTCAGCCAGTGGGAGCCACTAATATAATTTGAATTAGTGATGAAGCCGTGGGTCAGAGCACTCGCTCTGGGGGTACGAGGGTGTAAAGAAAAGTTGCGTGGTATATTGGAAAGGGGGTGGAAAATCAGGAAGTGGGGTTAAAAAGCATGCTTGTGAAAACTGGTGAAATCTGAATATGCCCTCTATCTGAGCTAATAGTATTGTATCAACATCAGTTTCCTGGTTTTGACAATGTACAATGGTTATGTAAGAAGTTGTCATTGGGGGAAGCTGGGTGAATTGTCCAAGAGAACTCTTAGTGCTACTTTTGCAACTTCTTGTAAGTTTTAAACTATTCTGAAATAAAAATGATAATAACAATTTTTAAAGAGCAGAAGGACAAAACAGATAATAAGGTAATAAGTGCATGAAAGGGAAGAAAATCCAGGCGCAGATTACCCTGCAGACCTTCACTTAACTTTTTAAATTCTGTGTAGGTATAGTACAAAATACCTTCTCTCAGTACGCTACAATAAGGAGGCATAGGAAGAGGGAGAATGTATGAATTTCAGGGGTAATTTCTCACTTGAAGGTTTCCATATTGATTGGTATTTTCCTACATTTCCAGATGTGACATTCCAGCCCTTGCCTGCCTTGACATACCGTACCACAGGAGGAATTCTGGACTTCTATGTCTTCTTGGGGCCAACTCCAGAGCTTGTCACTCAGCAGTACACTGAGGTAGGAGGGAATTCAACTGGTTACCAAGTATTTATACAGCACATTCTGTAGTTCTTAGATGATAACTAGAATTTTTGGTCTTTCTGGGAGACAGGTAGGCTATAGAATAAGGAACAATAACTACATCCTGATAACCGTTATATTCGTAGCCTCTCAGGGCATTGCAGAATAGCAGAAGTATCAATAGTAGTGGTGCCACTGGTGGTAGTTGGCAGTGACAGTGGTAATAGTGGCGATGGTGGTGATGGTGGTGGTGGTGATGATGGTGGTGATGATGGTGGTGGCAGTGAGGGTGGTGATTGTGGTGGTGAGGGTTGTTGTGGTGATGATGGCGATGGTAGTAATGGTGGTGGTGATGATGGTGATGGTAGTAATGGTGGTGGTGGCAGTGAGGGTGGTGGCAGTGACAGTGGTAATAGTGGCGATGGTGGTGATGGTGGTGGTGGTGAGAGTGGTGGCAGTGAGGGTGGTGATTGTGGTGGTGAGGGTTGTGGTAGTGGTTGTGGTCATAGTGGTCCCAACAGTTGCTTTGGCAGCAGCAACAAACACAGACATAAAACTTACTATATGTCACTGATATGTTACTTGTTGCATGTCAGAGCACTTTACGTACGTTAACTCATTCAGTCTTCACAAAAACACTATGAAACAAATATATTATTATCCTCAATTTACAAGTGAAGAAACAGATATAGAAGAGGTTATTTCACTTTTGCCCAGAGTCACGTAGCCAGCAGAGACTGGATCCCGTATGGTTACCCAGGCATTTTGGTATTTTGCTTCTGAATTTCGTGTTCTTAACCAGTAAGCTGGTCTGCCACTAGGAATCAGAGTAAAATCAGGTTTTCCAAAACTCCTAGGGAGAGAGGTCAAGTCCGGCAGGAAGCTTTCTCCAAGTTATCTCAGTGGCTCTGCATCCTCTTAGTTTCTCTCTGGATTTGAATTTGTTGATTATCTGACTGGGGACACTGGAAAAATATTCTTATTACTTTGTGTACAACTTTAACCCAGATTCTTCTTTTTAAGGACTAAATTTTCTGTTTATTTTCTAGTTGATTGGTCGGCCAGTGATGGTTCCTTACTGGTCCTTGGGGTTTCAGCTGTGTCGCTATGGATACAAGAACGATGCTGAGATTGGTAGCTTGTATGATGAGATGGTGGCTGTCCAAATCCCCTATGTGCGTTGTCAGTCTGCGGGGTACTGGCTCTGGGGCCGCATGGCCAACCCTTGTCTCTGTATCTGGATTAGATTGTCTGATTTTTATCAGGTTCTATAAAATTACAAAGTACTTTCTCATACAGTATCACACTCAGCCTCACCCCTGCCCAGTAGTAATATAAGGGGGGTGGGTGTCATTGTCCCCAACTTGAAGAGTCACAGTGATTTGCCAAAGGAGGAGGGCATTGCGTCAGCCTGAGGGCTCTTTCTGCTAGATCATGCTTCCGTTTCTTTCACATGACTTCACAACATCTAGTCAAAAACATTCTTGCTACCGTAAAAATGTTGCCCAGAGAGTAGCTTTGCTTAGTTAAAAGAAATTGACCCAAATTCAGTCAGACCACTGTGTGTGTAGATATAACCTCAGTTCCAACGCTTTGCTGGCACTGCAGCCCAGTGTTCCCACAGCTTTGAGCTAATCCCTGGTTGAATGTAGGGATCTTGGGACTGGTTTCCAGAGGAAATAATTATGGAAACAAACTCCGCCTTCACTTGAAGATGAGAGAGGTCCACTAATCAGAGAATTGGTCCCATAAACCATTTACATACTTAATTTTATTCTATTGATTTTTCTATTGTTTACGATTGTTCCTACTAACGGAAAGTATAGCATGCAATATTTTATTCTTAATAAGAAAGCTGTGTCTGATAACCCCCAGGATTAGTTATTCCAAAGCAATTACAGGTGCTTTTGTTTGTTTTGTTTTAATGGGCTTACTATCCATGTTGTATTAGTACCGGGTAGTTTACATTATGTTATTTTTTCTGAGCCACTGATACCAGGGGCAGCCTCTGGGGATGGGGGTGGTAACCACAGTCGCTCCTTATACTGGCCCTTCACAAAGCACTTTCATCTGCTGCTTTCATTTATCTCCACAGCCTTGCCAGTTCGGCATTATCATTCTATTTTGTGCAAATTTAGTTTTTTTCTATTTTACGACTCAAAATTTGAAAATTAGGTGAATTTCCCAGAACCTAATACCTAACAAATCACAGAGGTGGGATTTGAAAGAATCAAAAAGATGCCGACTGAAATTCACCATTGGTTAGTGGAGCGTTGTTCTCACGTGGAGCGTGGGCTTTTGCAAGTTTCCTTTGTCCTCCTCCAGGACGTGCAGTACGCAGACATCGACTACCTGGAGCGGCAGCTGGACTTCACCCTCAGCCCCAAGTTTGAGGGGCTTCCAGCTCTGATTGCTCGAATGAAGGCCGGCGGGATGCGGGTCATCCTCATTCTGGTCAGTCCCCGTGTGAATGGGCGGAGTCTGTTTGGAAGAGTGAATGGGATTTGGTGGAGAAAGCTTTGTACTTGTGTTTTCTTCCATGCTATGAGTAGAGAAGTTGAGGTTCAATAAGAAAAGTGTATTTCCCTGGATTCACAGAAGCTCTACAGCTCAGGTGGAAGCTGATGCCTCCGCTTTTGAAGAGTTATCCATTTTTCTACCCTGGCTTTGGTTTTCTCAGCTGACCTGTGCTTTGATTTCAGGACCCAGCCATTTCTGGCAACGAGACAAAGCCCTATCCCCCTTTCACGCGGGGTGTGGAGGACGACGTCTTCATCAAAGATCCGAATGATGGAAGCATTGTCTGGGGAAAGGTATGCTCTGAGCAGTGATCCACTAATCCCCACATTGTTAATGTGTTTGTACATTTTTTTTTTTTTTCTTTTCTGTTTGGACTCTGAGGTCAGAAGTTGTCATTTTCTCCATCAGTATTTGTCACCACTGTTAAGGAATTTTAAAGGAATGTATGTGCATTGTGAGATCCACTTTTCTTTAGATCAACCCTACAAGAAAATCAAATTATCACCTCTAGGGCATAGTTTATAGTTTCTTAGGAAATGCTATATAAGAGAAATTATCTAGTGCATTGCTTTTAAACATTTTTCTCTTCACAGGTCTGGCCTGATTTTCCTGATATTGTTATCAACAGTTCTCTAGACTGGGAAAGTCAAGTGGAGGTAAAGGGCCTGTATGGATGTTGGGTGAAATCAGGGTTGCCAGGAAGGTGCAGCCATACTTAGGATACTGGACATCCCCATGGCATGGGCATGGGCGCGAGATGAGGAAACTTACGGAGGGAACATGTCCTGTGTGTCTGTCTGTGTGCCAGTCACTTTACATGCAATATTTTGCCCCAGTTGGGAGGTAGATATTATTATACTTTGCATAACTAAGACTCAGAGAGCTTAAATTACTTGTGTCCATGATTTTAGGTGACAGAGTGGTGATTTCCAATCCAAGGCTGTCAGATTGCAAACATCCATGAAATTTCCGCTGAATGACACCTCGAAGAAACAGTGCCTTTTGTCTGAATTAGTGTATTTATTGTTGTTTTCATTATTGTTGTATTTGCCTTGTGTATCTCTTTTAAACAGTCTCCCACCCCTGTCTTTAGTGATTGGGTAATTTTCTCTGTACCTCTTTTTTTTCACAGACAGGCTTTTCCATCTTCTCTCTTATAAATCCCCCCATCTTTCCTTGGGTTTCCCAACTTTGATCTTATCTTCCAGTTTCCAGCCATATGTTAAAACTTGCACTCTCCTGGGAACAGGTTCTTACTTGTAATGGATCTCAGATGAGAATCCAAGGGAGAGAACCTAGCTTGCTGTGATCTCTGTTGCTTCTCACAGAAGATCACTTGAAGTTTCATGGTCCAGGCAGCCCACATGGACATAGGAATCCGCCAGAGAAGTTCAGGGTCATGGGCTCCTTGACTTTATTTATTTAGTTTTTAGTATTTTCCGCCAGCTTAACGGCGTATAATTGACAAATAAAATTGTATATATGTAAAGTGTACAATGTGATAATTTGATATACATATATATCATGAAATGATTATGAGAATCAGGTTAAGTAGCGCATCCATCATTTCACATAGTTGCCATTTGTGTACTGTGTGGTGAGAATGTTTAAGATCTACTCTCTTAGCAACTTTTAAGTATACGATACAGTATTATTAACGACAATCACCATGTTGTACATTAGGCTCAGAAACGTATTCATCTTATAAATGAAGGCTTGCAACCTTTGACCAGCATCTCCTCATTTTCCCCACCCCCTGGCACCCGGTAATCACCACTCTACTCTCTGTTTCTATGAGTTCAACTTTTTTTTTTTTTTTTCCAGATTCCACATGTAAGTGAGATTATACAGAATTTGTCTTGCTCTGTCTGGCTTATTTCACTTAGAATAATGCCTTCTAGGTTTATCCATGTTGTTGCAAATGGCAGGTTTTCCTTCTTTCTCATAGCTGAATAATATTCCATCGTATGTATAGACACCACACGTTCTTTATCCATTCATCTGTGGACAGACACTTAGGTTACTTCAACATCTTGGCTATTGTGAATAAATGCTGCAGTGAACATGGGAGTACAGATATCTCTTCAAGGTGCTGATTTCTCTTCCTTCAGGATATATACCCAGAAGTAGAATTGCTGGATCATACAGTAGTTCTATTTTTAATTTTTTGAGGGAACGCCATACTATTGGGTTGGCCCAAAAGTTTGTTCTGGTTTTTCCGTAACATCTTATGGAAAAACCCTAACGAAGTTTTTTGCTAACCCAGTATTTTCTGTAGTGGCTGTACCAATTTATATTCCCCCCAGCAGTGCACAAGTGTTCCCTTTTCTTCACATCCTTGCCAACACTTGTTATCTCTCATCTTTTTCATAAAAGCTGTCCTAACAGATTATCATTGTGGTTTTGATTTGCATTTCCTTGATGATTAGTGATCCTGAGAACCTTTTCATGTACCTGTTGGCCTTTTGTATGCCTTCTTTGGAAATATGTCTGTTCAGGTCCTTTGTCCATTTTTAAATCAATATATTTGTGGGTTGTTTTTTTGTTTGTTTGTTTTTGCTATTGAGTTGTATAAGCTCCTTATATACTTCTGATATTAACTCATCAGGTATTTGATTTACAAATATTTTCTCCCATTCTGTAAGTTGCCTTTTCATTTTATTGATTGTTTCCTTAACTGTGGAGAAGCTTTTTAGTTTGATGTAATCCCACTTGTTTATTTTTGCTTTTGTTGCTTGTGTTTTTGGTGTCAAATCCAAAAAAATCATTGCCAAGACCAATGTCAAGGAGCTTTTTCCTGTGTTTTCTTCTAGGAGTTTTATGGTTTCAGGTTTTACATTTAAGTCTTTAATTCATTTTGAATTAATTTTTGTGAGCAGTGTAAGATAGGAGTCCAGTTTCATTCTTTTGCATGTGGATATCCATGTTTTTTTTTTTTTCTTAGATTCACCACCCCCCCACCTCCCGCCGCTTTCCCCCGTTGGTGTCCATACGTTTGTTCTCTACATATCCACGTTTTTCTAACACTGTTAACAGAAGACTATCCTTTCCCCATTTGTGTTCTTGGTACCCTTGTCAAAGATTAATTGACTGCACATGTGTGGGTTTATTTCTGGGCTTTCTGTTCTGTTCCACTGGTCTATGTGTCTGTTTTTATGGCAGTACCATGACTTTTAAATCAGTATGCTGGGGAGAGGGCCACTTCAGCAATCAAGAAGTTGGCTACCACTGTGTGAGCCCTGCAGTACATCGACTTTTAGAGGCAATACTGCCACCTTGAGGGCATTTGGAAATCTGTGGGACAGTTTTGATTATTGCAAGGGGAGCACCAAGTGACATTTTGTAGGCAGTGACCAGGGATGCCCAATTGCAGGGGATTTTCCACCAAGAATTCTCCTGCCCTAAATGCCAATTGTGCCCCTGATGAGAAATACTTCATTAGGGGGTCGCAGTGTTTGTTAGGTAGCACATAAGACATTCTCAATAGATAGAATGATTTTAACTATTTATATTAATAAGACCCACTTGATGAGATTAGTGGGCCTGAGGCTACTGGATCTGAAGCTTAGATGTTTAATACAGTAAGCCTGGCATGGGGCCTAGGAATTGCATTTTGGTAGCACACAATGGATTGTGATAAGTAATCCTGGGACCAGACATGCAAGTGGGTACATCATGAGTTGAGGACTAGGGAAAGTGAGGACAGAAGCAATGAGGCAAGAGTGGAATACAGACAGGAGTGAGGCAGAGCCAGTACCTTGGAGAACAGCAGAACATTTTTAATTTCATGGGTAAGGGTCAGAGTACCTTTTAGTGGGGTTAATAAATCAAAGTTAGTCAAGTTTCTCACTTGTATCTCATTTGGGATTCAGTTATCACTTGGACGCGGCTGGTGTTGACTCTGTTTATTCCAATTCTCCACTTCCCTCCTCTACCCCATGTTTCTAACCCTGCCTGAGCTGGAGTTCTCTGTTTCTGGTGAAAGGTTCTATTTTGTTGGGTCCATGTTTCTACGTCCATTTTCTAACAAAAAGGCAACCTTGGCATGCCTCCCTTTCACGAGATGCTCAGTGGTCTGGCTCACTACCTCGGAAGCTCTCTGTGAGCTGGATCCCTGCACACTGATCCATTTCTGGTTTTTTCTTTGTGTTCTTTTTGGCCTTTTTTCTAGACATTTGGGATTCCACTTGCCTTTTGCCTATCATGTATAGGTACTGGAGGTTCCCTAGACCAAGTCCTTTTTCTGTTGTTTCCTCCCCACCCACACTCTTGCCACCAGCATTATTTAGCTTTTTAACTCTTGAAATACACTGATGAACACAGAGGAACCAATTTACTGAGACATACAAAGGACCATAAAGCTCCATAACAAGCATCATAGCTATATAGAAATTTAAGAATATTTGCTATTGCTAAGTGGCGTGAATTTACAATTATGCTCTGAACATTTATCTTACGTCAGCTTCTAAGCTAAGCATGGTTGGGGAATACAAAAGTCAACAAGGGCCTTGATCTCAGAAGGGTTATAGTTCAGGAGTTATACCTTGGGTCCATTTTTCAGGTTAAAATAAAGACACAGTTTTTTATTATTTGAAGAAGATAAGAGAAAGGTGAGTTGAAACTTCCTCTTTAAGTCCTCCCAATTTAGTTGACACACAACTGCACTATTCAGGTGATTCTGAAACCATAGAAAACACAGATACATATCAGTTAGATAGTCTTATGTAATAAAATGCAGTCTTATCTCTCACCCTTTTTTCCTACTGGGAATGAGATAGGAGAGGATCAGCTGGATGTTTCTTTTCAACCTGTTGACAATGCATCTGCTGTCTGCCCCTTTCAAGCTGCAGTCTCCCTGGCTCATGCTTTGTCTTTGAGGAGTGCTTAGGAAATTGCAGGACAGAAGTTGAGGGGTGGGTATCTAACGGTGGAAAAAGTGAGTTCAGGTTGTTGATGGCTACCATTCATGTTGATACAAAGAGGAAAACAGTCCATGGATGCTTTCCAAATGATAAGAAGGTGTCTCATTTGTGCTCATTTCTGTTCTTTGAGCTCATTGTATTTCAAATAAGCCAAGAACATTACTTAAGCTCATAACTTTGGATTAACTATCACCACACAGTATAGGCTTTGCATGAGTTAAGCTTTCAGGAAATGCCTGTTTTCTGTCTAATATATTTGTTTGGGACAAATAAATTGTATTTACTTTTTACAGCAATACCGAGCTTATGTGGCCTTCCCAGACTTTTTCCGTAATTCAACCATCACATGGTGGAAAAGGGAGTTGAGAGAAATGTACACCAATCCACGGGATCCAGAGAAGAGCTTGAAGTTTGATGGCCTGTGGATTGTAAGTGTGTGTGTTTGTGTCTGTGTGCATGGGAGTAGGTGTGTTTCTATCTCTGTGTGCCTAAGCATATGTATTACTGACCTTTAATCAAAAGGTGTAATAGTCATCCAAGAAAGACCTTGGACATATCAGACTGCAGTTCCTCCAATCTGGAGTGGACCATTCTGATACTCCTCATACCTTGTACCTTGTCTGAAGTTCTTGCTGTAGAATTCCAAGCTGACTACCAGGAATTCCTTGGAACTGAGCCTGCCTCACACCCCGAGTGAGAATTTTTTTCAAATCCTCCAGCCAGTCATTCTGTAGGGCTTAATTGATGTTTTTCAGGCTGGATTTGATGAATCTCCCTGGGCTGGTATCTGTGGAATTACTGGATGGTGAACAATTATTCTCTACTTCCTTGTCTCTGAGTTGACAGTATATAATTCTTTTTAAAAGTAAAGTATTCCTGTGTTTGACATTTCCAGGATATGAATGAACCGGCGAGCTTCGTGAGTGGGGCAGTCCCTCCAGGCTGCAAGGATGCCTATCTGAACCACCCTCCCTACATGCCATGTAAGGACCCTTGGCCCCCTCTACTGGCAGCGCCATGGCCGCAGGGAGTGAGCTGCGAGAGTCCAGCAGCCAGACATTTATCCTGATGTTCAGGGACATCCTGACTGACACTCTGGTTTTGGGGGGACCAAAGACAAACACACTCCAAGAACTTTACCCAGTTGGGTGTGGGCAAGTTATTGGCCCCTTTGGGTAAGTTTCTCAAATTTTTTTCAAAAAACACTTAACTGTGGTGATGTCTCTAAAGGATCCCACAGCTAGGTGTCTTACTTCTTCAGGCTCATGTTAATCCCTCCGCAGGAATTTATTGTGTCACCAGTGGGTGGAAAGTAATGGCCTCGCCTTATCATGGAGTCAATGACTTTGGCGTTGTACTTGTGTTCATGTCTTGGCTCCGGAAATTATACGCTCTATGAGTTGTGTGACCTTTAGCAGATTACTTGCTATTTTCTGATCTCAGTTTTTTAAACTGTAAAAGGAAGATAATGATATCTTCTCCATAGAACTATGATAAGAATTACATAAAATAACGTACATGTTAAAAGCCTAGGTTGGAGCCTGTCACACAGTAAGTGTTTGACAACTGCGTTCTTCCCCATGCCCCTGCTTTCTCCTGGGGAACCCTCTGGGGCCCTGGATGTTGAAAACACCTGCGAGTGCCATTGTAGCTCAGAGCCGGGCATGTTTCCATGCCCCTGGGGAGGAGAGGCACCCATGCAGGGGTCAAGTTAGTCTTATGATCCAGAGTCCAATCCCATGAGGAGAGGTCAAGGATAAACAGGATCAGGCAGGGGTGGATTTCACATCACTAGATCTTTCTCCTCAGATTTGGAGTCCAGGGACAGGGGCCTGAGCAGCAAGACCCTGTGCATGGAGAGCCAGCAGCTCCTGCCTGATGGCTCCCCGGTGCGGCACTACGACGTGCACAGCCTGTACGGATGGGCTCAGACCAGACCCACGTACGAGTGAGTCATCAACTGCCTTCTCCAGTCGGGACAGCCTGCAGGGACAGCCAGGGACTGATGAAGCTACACTGCTCGTCCTTTCATTCCCTCTGCCAAGAGTTAAGAAGACTTTAATTATAGCTCTGTCGCAATTCTCGTTTATTAAGTACTCATGAACACGGAGCCAGACCCTGTGATCCTAGTTAGCAGGACAGATTTAAATAAGGCGTGGTCCTTATTTAAGTAAGAGACTAATAGTCCTAGTGGAGGAAATAGACGTGGAGACATAAGTAAGTTTATCACGCAGCGTGGATGATGCTATAATAACTTTAGTTATTGTAAGGGAACACAGAGGACTGGATATCTCTTTCCTTTTTTTCAAAAGTGACTCATCTCTATTAGAATTTATTTTTTGTCATTCTTTTTGGGTAGCCAACTGGTGTTCTACTTAATTATCACTGTCCCATTTTGTGTGCTCATTCAATGCTTAATAAGAAGTATCCTAAGGAAAGCCTTATAAAGGAATTCATCTTCTTCTTTCCCAAATATATAAAACTAAGTATTGAGTAAATAAATAGCAAAATTTAGTGATTACCTATTATTTTTAGGTGATCTGGTGAGTTTATTACATTGTGAAGTTTTTTTTTATATGAAACACTATAAAACGCAATGTAAAGATACAACTTTTAATATTATCACCATCATATGGAGTCAGTCAGTGAGGAACCTCATGGCTCAGATTTCCATATTCCCTTCTGTGACACAGGAGATATTTTGTCACCATGCCCTAGGCTCAGGGGCTCTGGGAGGAGAAGGTTTGTGGCCTTTCCTCGCCTGCTGTGCCCTAAATCACCCCCTTGTTCCCCTCCGAGCAGAGCTGTGCAGGAGGTGACGGGGCAGCGAGGGATCGTCATCACTCGCTCCACTTTCCCCTCTTCTGGCCGCTGGGGAGGACACTGGCTGGGTGACAACACGGCTGCGTGGGACCAGCTGAAGAAATCTATCATTGGTGTGTGGGCTGCTGGGAGAGGAGAGGAGTTGGGGTCTTCGATCAAGGCTTCTCCAAGGAGGGAAGAGGAGGCAGGTCCTGAGTGCCTTGTCTGACACAGCTGTGGTTCTCGTTGCAGGCATGATGGAGTTTAGCCTCTTCGGCATATCCTTTGTAAGTGTCCTTTGGATTACTCCTAATCACCAAGCAGATGGTGACATCTTTCAGAAATCATTAACGGGCCCATTTTATTCTACCCTGTTTCAGACAGGAGCAGATATTTGTGGATTCTTTCAAGATGCTGAATATGAAATGTGTGCTCGCTGGATGCAGCTGGGGGCCTTTTACCCCTTCTCGAGGAACCACAACAGCATTGGGGCCAGGGTAGGACATTGAGCTCAGAGCTCAAAAGTTCTGTGTCACCAGGAACACAGACTCTCTTTTTGAACTACAAGTAATGTAGTCTATATTCCCCAAGGACATCTTCAAAACCATTAAACCCTCATGTTTCTTTTTTTAAAATTTGATATACTTATATATTGTGAAATGATTATCACAGTAGGGTCAGTTAACACCTCCATCATGTCACATAATTACCATTTCTTTTTTGTTGTGAGAACATTTAATATCTACGCTCTTAGCAACTTTCAAGTATATAATACAGTACTGTTAACTATGGACACCATGCTATACATTATATCACCAGAAATATTTAATTTATAACAAGAAGTTTTTACTCTTTGACCAACATCTCCCCATTTCTCTCACCTCCCAGCCCCTGATAACTACCATTCCATACCTTCCTTCCTAAGAGGGAAGTTTATAGAAAAAGGAAAGATATCAAATAAGCAACCTAACTTTACACCTCAAGGAACTAGAAAAAGAAGAACAAACTAAGCCCAAAGTTAGCAGAAGAATGGAAATAACGAAGATCAGAGCAGAAATAAATAAAATAGAGACCAGAAAATAGAAAAGATCAATGAAACTAAGAGCTGGTTCTTTGAAAAGATAAACAAGATTGACAAACCTTTAGCTAGATTTCTTAAGACAAAAAGAGAGGAAGCTCAAATATAAATAAAATTGTAAATGAAAAAGGAGACATTATAACTGATACCACAGAAATATAAAAGATAAGAGACTACTATGAACAATTATATACTGACAAATTGGACAACCTGGTTGAAATGGGTAAATTTCTAGAAACATGAGTCTACCAAGACTGAATCATGAAGAGATAGAAAATCTGAACAGACTAGTAATGAGTAAGGAGATCAGTAATCAAAAATCCAACAAAGAAAAGCCCAGGACCAGATGGTTTCCTTGGTGAAGTCTATAAAACATTTAAAGAAGAATTAATGCCAATACTTCTCACCTCCAAAAAATTAAAGGTTTGGGAACACTGCCAAACTAATTTTACAAGACCAGCATTACCCTGATACTTAAGCAGATAAGGACACTACAAGAAAAGAAAAAGAGACCAATATACTGCAAGAAAAGAAAAACAGGCCAATATCCCTGATGAATATAGTTCTAAAAAGTTTTAACAAAATATTAGTACAATGAATTTGACAGCACACTGAAAGAATGATGCATCATGATCAAGTGGGATTTAACCTTGGGATGCAAGGATGGTTCAATATATGCAAATCATGTGATATATACCACATTAATAGAATAAAAGATAAAAATCATATGATCATCTTAATAGGTGCAGGAAAAAAAAGACTTGACAAATACAACATCTTTTCATGATTAAAAACTCTCAACAAATTGAGTATAGAAGGAATGTACCTCAACATAATAAAGGCCGTATATGACAAGCTCACGGCTAATATTATACTCAACAGTGAAAAGTTGAAAGCTTTTTCTCTAAGATCAGGACAAAGACAAGGGTTCCCACTCTCACTACTCCTAGTCAACATAGTACTGGAAGTCCTAGTCAGAGCCATCAGATGAGAAAAAAAAAAGCATTCAAATCAGAAAGGAAGAAGTAAAATGGTCTCTGTTTACAGTTTATATGATTTTATATACAGAAAATCCTAAAGATGTCACCAAAAAACTATTAGAAACTAATCAATGAATTCAGTGAAGTTGCACAATATAAAATCAACATACAGAAATCGATTGCCTTTCTCAACACTAACAGTGAAATATCTGAAAAAGGAATAAAGAAAACAATCCCATTCACAATAGCATCAGAACACAATAAAGTACTTAGCAATAAACTTAACCAAGAAGGTGAAAGATCTGTACACTGAAAACTGTAAGACACTGATGAAAGAGACAAGTGGAAAAATATTCTGTGTTCATGGATCAGAAGAATTAACATTGTTAAAATGTCCGTACTAAAACCATCTATGAAGTCAATGTAATTCCAATCAAAATTCTAATGGGATTTTTCACAGAAATAGAAAAAAATATCCTAAAAGTTGTACGGAATTACAAAAGACCACGGACAGCTAAAGCAGTCCTGAGAAAGAACAAAGCTAGAGGCATCAGGCGTCCTGATTTCAAACTATATTACAAAGCTATAATGATCAAAACTACATGGTCTAGTAATCAAAACAGTATGGTATTGGCATAAAAAATAGACTCATAGACCAATGGAACAGAATCGGAGCCCAGAAATAAACCTTTGCATGTACTGTCAACTAATATTTGACAAGAGAGCCAAAAATACTCTGTGGAGAAAACATAGTCTCTTTAATGCATGATGTTGGTAAAACTAGATGATCACAGGCACACTCACAAAAATAAATCTTACCACACTCACAAAAATTAACTCAAAATGGATTAAGACCTGAAACCATAAAACTCCTAGAAGAAAACATAGGGAAAAATCTACTTGACATTGTTCTTGGCAATTTTTTTTTTTGATATGACACCAAAAGCACAAAGAACAGAAGCAAAATTAAAGAAGTGGGACTACATCACACTAAAAAGCTTCTGCATGGAATCAACAAAATGAAAAGACAACCCACAGAATGGGAGAAAATACTTGCAAACTATGTATCTGATAAAGGGTTAATATCCAAAATATATAAGGCACTCATACAACTCAATAGCAAAAAAAAAAAAAAAATCTGATTTAAAAATGGGCAGAGGAACTGAATAGACATTTTTCCAAAGAAGATATACAAATAGCCAACAAGTACATGAAAAAATCCTCATGTTTCAATGAATCAGTATTCTTTCAGTTTGGGCATTGTACCAAATATATACCCCACCCCCCATTTCTTATGGGGAATTTTTTCAACTGTCCTGGGAAAGCTTCAGTGACATCTTTTGGTCTATTAAAAATATTCTTTGAGTCTCATCTATAGTCATCGTTGGTTTAGCTCTGTTTGATCTTCATTTGGAATAAATGTTCAGTGATCTCCTTACGTCCCCCAGGTCCCCTAAGTTGAGTGCTGAACACTTTCTTTTCTCCTTAGAGGCAAGACCCTGTGTCCTGGGATTCTACCTTTGTGACTATCTCCAGAAGTGTCCTGCAGACCAGATACGCCCTGTTGCCATATCTGTACACCCTGATGCACAGGGCCAACACGGAGGGCAGCACTGTCGTGCGGCCTCTTCTCCATGAGTGAGTGTCTAGCGAGGATACCAATGACTAAGTGATAACTTTATTCTATATGGTGGCAGTTGAAGAAAACAATTCTTCCAAATTAAAGGCATGACTGCTTTTGCCAAAAGCTCTCTAGGCACAGACCGTACGTTACGACTCCTTTTAGCATGGTGTCAGTCACACCTTAGCTCTTTGGTAAAAGACTACTGATCTTTTTTGAAAAATTTCAAAATGATATACAATACAACACAGAATAATTTCTTTCTAATTTGGGCCTGTAAAGACCTACCTATCCTTTATAGTAGCTCAGGTCACAAAAGAAGGCATTCCAGGGGCATATCTGAGGAATGGAGGTCATCCTTGCGTTAAAATGTGCTGTGGTTAAGAAACGTGTGGAGATATTGTTAGGTGAGAACGTGTCTAAATCCAGCCGTTTCTGGGGTTTGAAGAACATGACATGTAGAAAGTGAGCATGTATCTAATTAAGGTTGACCTAGGGCAAGAATAAAGGATGGCATAGGATGCGGCTGGATTTCCAACTTGGGTCTGAACTTGAGGAGTTTCTTCAAGGCCTCGATCTGGAGTCCTGTAGGGGTCCTAATTGTGGTATCTTGGTTTCCCTCTCCAGGTTTGTGTCAGACCAGGTGACCTGGGATGTAGACAGTCAGTTCCTTCTGGGCCCAGCCTTCCTGGTCAGCCCTGTCCTAGAGCCTGTGAGTATGGAGGCCTCTGATGAATAGAGGATCCCAGCTATGAGGCTGGTGACTAGTCGAGGAGAAGAGGCCTCATCTGATGGGGTCCTGAGATGTGGTTTCTTATTCTACCTCTGTCTCTTCCTCTCCCTCTGAGCTGAAGTTCATCACTTAGGTGTTCTGGTCCTCAGCTCCCTCATCTTTCAAATCAGTATAATGAATTCTGATTCATTGGATAATCAAGAAGGAAAAAACCCTTTGATATATTTGAAGATATAATCATTTCTTCTTTAATTGAAATAAGGAGTATGAGTCAGGTGGGGACAGTACTATAAGGAAATCCTTGCTATCCTCTATCACCATTAAAACAAAACTTTTCAGAAGGATCGTTTGTAGCAATGTGTATAATTTTGTTACTGGCTAGCTCTTCCCTTCCTCCAAAAGAGGTCCTCAGGCAGCCATTTCTTTACTTCATTTATCAATGATTAGGCTTCTGATTAAAATAACAGTTAACCGGATCTTCTCCAAAACTTACTGCGCTAATCATAATTTCTGAAGTATTGGTGCCGTAAACCTACAAATTTTTTTTCTGCTCTAGACTCAACCTCAGTTTGTCTCTTTAGAGAGGATATGGGATAAGTCTATAAGTAAATGATGATTTTTTTTTTTCCCCCTTAAGTCCCGGATCCCAAAGGGTTTTACAGAAGCCACCATTTTTGGTTAGGCAAATCTCCCCAGTTTGAGACGGGATCAGAGAAGGGAGCCTTTCCCAACACTGGTGACCTCTAGAGAGAAGAGGCCTGTGGGTTCAAGGCCATTGCGTTGTTTTGACCCCTGTACTCTGCAAACGGGTTACTCTGCCCTAGAGGGCTGAGCCCACTGCTCATGCCTTGTTTTTTTTGTTTAATTTTAGAACGCCAGAAATGTCACTGCATATTTCCCTAGAGCCCGCTGGTACGATTACTACACGGTAAGTTTTTCTGATTGTTTCTATACAACCTGGGGAAATGATAGCATGCACAGGCTTTAGAATCTGACAGACCTCAGGTCAAATTCTGGCTCCGTAACCCACTTGTTGTGTGTTCTTGGACATGTCCCTTTTAACCTTGTAGCCTCATGTTTCTCACCTCCACATGGGGAAAGAACGCTTCCCTCACAGAATTGTTCTGAAATGCGTAAAAGCATCTCCTGTAGTGCCTGGCTTTTTGTGGGTGTTCTTTACGTGTTAGTTTTTATCTTTCCTTGTACCGCCACTATTCACAGTGGTGTATAATGGCAGACACTGGTAAATGCTTGAAGTTGTGCTGGAAACTATGGTTTTTGTTTATATTCTCCCTGCTAGACTGGAAGTTCATAAGTATTAGGAGCCTTTTCCCCTCTGTCTTTTTACATAATACCTTCTTTTATAGCATAGATGCCCAAAGTGGAGTTGTTAAATGTACTTTCCTAAGGTAAGCAAGGTCCTAGGCAGTATGTAAAATGTACACAGAGGTATGAGGCCCGACTTTTGTGAGCTGGTGTAATGCAAATGCATTTAGAAGTGGGGAAGCAACACAGCCTTCTCTGTCATATGACTTTTCTGGGCTAGTCTGAACCCCAGAGACTCAGTTGGGAAAACAGTCTTTCACAGAAGCTTCAAGCAGTGTTCTTTTTTTTTTTAATTTTTATTGGAGTACAGTTGATTTATAATGTTGTGTTAGTTTCAGGTGTACGGCAAAGTGAGTCAGTTATACATATACATATATCCACTCTTTTTTATATTTTATATATTTGTCATATTATTATTATTTTTTTTTTTAAACTTTTTTGGGTTTATTTATTTAATTTTGGTTGTGTTGGGTCTTCGTTTCTGTGCGAGGGCTTTCTCTAGTTGCGGCAAGTGGGGGCCACTCTTCATCGTGGTGCGCGGGCCTCTCATTATCGCGGCCTCTCTTGTTGCGGAGCACAGGCTCCAGACGCACAGGCTTAGTAATTGTGGCTCACGGGCATAGTTGCTCCGCGGCATGTGGGATCTTCCCAGACCAGGGCTCGAACCTGCATCCCCTGCATTGGCAGGCAGACTCTCAACCACTGCGCCACCGGGGAAGCCCTCCACTCTTTTTTAGAGTCTTTTCCCATATAGGCCATTACAGAGTATTGAGTAGAGTTCCCTGTGCTATACAGTAGGTCCTTATTAGTTATCTATTGTATATATAGTAGTTTATTTATGTCAATTCCAATCTTCCAATTTATTGCTCCCCTCCCTTACCCCCTGATAACCAAAAGTTTATTTTCTACATCTGTAACTCTATTTCTGTTTTGTAGATAAGTTAATTTGTAGCCTTTTTTTAGACTCCACGTACAAACGATATCATATATTTGTCTTTCTCAGTCTGACTTACTTCACTCAGTATGACAATCTCTAGGTCCATCCATGTTGCTGCAAATGGCATTATTTTGTTCTTTTTTATGATTGAGTAATATTCCATTGTATATATGTACCACATCTTCTTTATCCATTCCTCTGTTGATGGACATTTAGGTTGCTTCTATGTCCTGGCTATTGTGAATAGTGCTGCAGTGAACACTGGGGTTCATGTATCCTTCCGAATTATGGTTTTCTCTGGTATATGCCTAGGAGTGGGATTCCTGGTCATATGGTAGTTCTATTTTTAGTTTTTTAAGAAACCCCCATACTGTTTTCCATAGTGGCTGTACCAATTACTAGAGAAATGCAACTCAAAACTACAATGAGGTATCACCTCACACCGGTCAGAATGGCCATCATCAAAAAATCTACAAACAACAAATGCTGGAGAGGATGTGGAGAAAAGGGAACCCTCCTACACTGTTGGTGGGAATGTAAATTTGTACAAGCAGTGTTCTTTTGCAGGGACACAGACAAATCAGAGTTTGATTTTTTTTTTATAAATTTATTAATTTAATTCATTTTTGACTGCATTGGGACTTCATTACTGCGCACAGGCTTTCTCTAGTTGCGGCGAGCTGGGGCTACTCTTCGTTGCGGTGTGTGGGCTTCGTATTGCGGTGGCTTCTCTTGTTGTGGAGCACGGGCTCTAGGCACACGGGCTTCAGTAGTTGTGGCACGCAGGCTCAGTAGTGGCTCGTGGGCTCTAGAGCGCAGGCTCAGTAGCTGTGGTTCACAGGCTTAGTTGCTCCGTGGCATGTGGGATCTTCCCGGGCCAGGGATTGAACGTGTGTCCCCTGCATTGGCAGGCGGATTTTTAACCACCGCACCACCAGGGAAGTCCAGAGTTTGATTCTTGAGGAAGAATCAACGGTAGTGTCTCCTCTCTCTCTAACTAGTCCTCCTCTCCTGACTTTTCTGAGCAGAGCAAAGCAGCAAACTAGAAATACAACAAAAGGATAACAGCAGGAGGACAAGAGGCAGAGCATGCTCTGGGCCCTTTCAGCCAAGCCATTTGTAGTGGGATTGGGTGAAAACCCTGCAAGGACAATGGAAATTTTGTTCCTTTTCTTCTCTGGCTTATGGAGCCCTGAGTCCTCCCTGACACGCCCCTTTTTCCTGAGCTGGATCTGTCCTCTGGTTGGCAGTAGGTTAAGACTGCTCTGTGCTTCCCGAAGAGGGCCTTTCTGGGAGGGAGCAGCCGACTTCCTTTCAGTGAGTGTAGCCTTTGTCCTGAGTTTGCATGTTGACTGGCTTATTCACTAACAGGCAGTCATTCTGAGTACACTGAGGCTCCTGGGTGCGGGGCCAGGGCCAGGGTGAAGCAAGTAAGGTGCCTAGGGCACACGGTTTAAGGAGGCACTCCTTTTTAAGGCGGCCCCTGTGTTTGCAGGACCCTGAGAGTAAGTGCCCTCTTAAATGGTGCATCCTAGGCACCTTACACATCTCACTCTAGTCCCAACCTTGCCCAGGTGCAAACCGCCTTACTGAGCTCTGGGTGTGGTATATACTGGAAAAGTTTCCCTATGGAGTTCACCATCTAATCTGGAGCTAATATTTGCATGTTATAAACACTAATACATATATACATAATTATATATACCATATAAAAGAAAGTGAAGTGTGAGGGCTATCAACGAAGAGAAAAGTTTCCTGGAATTGCTGGTTTTATACGTGGCTTTTAAATAGAAAATAGCTTTTTTTTTTTTTTTTAACATCTTTATTGGAGTATAATTGCTTTACAATGGTGTGTTAGTTTCTGCTTTATAACAAAGTGGATCAGTTATACATATACATATATCCCCATATCACTTCCCTCTTGTGTCTCCCTCCCTCCCACCCTCCCTATCCCACCCCTCTAGGTGGTCACAAAGCACCGAGCTGATCTCCCTGTGCTATGTGGCTGCTTCTCACTAGCTATCTATTTTACATTTGGTAGTGTATATATGTCCATGCCACTCTTTCACTTTGTCCCAGCTTACCCTTTCCCCTCCCCGTATCCTCAAGTCCATTCTCTTGTAGGTCTGCATATTTATTCCCATCTTGCCCCTAGGTTCTTCATGACAATTTTTGTTTGTTTGTTTTTACGATTCCATATATATGTGTTAGCATACGGTATTTGTTTTTCTCTTTTTGACTTACTTCACTCTGTATGACAGACTCTAGGCCCATCCACCTCACTACAAATAACTCAATTTCGTTTCTTTTTATGGCTGAGTAATATTCCATTGTATATATGTGCCACATCTTCTTTATCCATTCATCTGTTGATGGACACTTAGGTTGCTTCCATGTCCTGGCTATTGTAAATAGAGCTGCAATGAACATTGTGGTACATGACTCTTTTTGAATTATGGTTTTCGCAGGATATATGCCCAGTAGTGGGATTGCTGGGTCGTATGGTAGTTCTGTTTTTAGTTTTTTAAGGAACCTCCATACTGTTCTCCATAGTGGCTGTATCAATTTAAATTCCCACCAACAGTGCAAGAGTTTTCCCTTTAAATAGAAAATAGCTTTGATTGAGTCTTTCAACTTTTTTTGTTTCTTTTTGAGACAAAACTAAACATAGGAAGCCAAATGTTGATGGAACAAGCCATTTAGAAAAAAATAAAATTTTGATGTTTAATTAGAATCAAGTAGTTTTGAGTAGTTTCATCAGAGGCTATCTGGCCCACAAAGTGTAAAATATATCCTATCTGACCCTTTAAAGGTGAAATTTGTTAATCCCTATTCTAGAGGATACACAAAGTGTATGAGACCTATTTCACCATCTAGTCATGTGAAAAGGAACAAGTTAAGGAACCTACTGTATAGCACAGGGAACTCTGCTTAATACTCTGTAATAACCTAAATGGGAAAAGAATTTGGAAAAGGAATAGATACATGTATATGTATGACTGAATCACTTTGCTGTATACCTGAAACTAACAGAACATTGTTAATTAACTATACTCTAATATAAAATAAAAATTTAAAAAATCATTCGATATAAGGAACACTGTGGAATATTAAAATATAGTGTAGAAATTTAGAGGAAGAATAAATGCAGGTATACTGGTTAAAGGATGGAAGATATCAGAGGAATATGGACTGGAAAGGTACCCTGAAAGACATACGGGATGCCAAGAAATTAGGAAAGTAAAAATCCCTCCACTGGTAAAAATTCAAACATTGGAAAAGGGAAAACATTGGAAAATGGAAAGTAAAATTCACCATTCTCCCTGTCTCCCAATCCTTGGTCCCCCTTCTAAAGCTAACCCCCATTAACAATCTGTTATATATCTTTGCTGATAAAAATTTGTGCATAGATTAGCATATGTGTATTCTTTTTTTATTTACATAAATAGTATCTTACTCTACATACTATTGGACCTTGATTAATTCACCTAATAACATATCTTGAAGATCTTTGTATGTCAGCACTTGAAGCTCTTCCCCATTCTTTTTAGGAGCTGTGTTATGTTCCATTGTATGGAATCATTTAGCAAAGCACCTCTGTGGATGGACAGTTAGGATTTTAGTTTGTTTTCTTGTTTTCTTTTTATAAGTAATGGTGCAATTCTGTAGGAAATATCGCTGTACATATATCTTGGTGTAAGTTTTGGTCAGTGAATTTGCTGGGGTAGTATTTGACATTTTGACAGATGCTGGCAGATTGCTTTCCAAAAGGTTTTATCAGCACCCAGTCCCACTGACAGTTTACAGAAGTGTCAGTAAAATATACTCAGTACTTTAAAAGATGAAGAGGAAGGATGTATTTCAGATGTTAGCAAAAGCATGGAAAAATTTGCACCTGGTAAATAGAATGGAAACTTAGGCTCTCCACTTGGAGCAGATGATTCAATCAGATCCTGTTTCTGAACTGGGTTTCTTTGTTGTCACACAGGTTATTATATGCTTAAGTGAGGTAGGAATTTATGTATAGTTCATATAATTCCTGTTTCTACAGTACCTAAATTTTCACCTCTTCCATTCAACAGAACATTGTTAACCTAAATTTCCATCTTGTCTGTTCAAGAAAGCATGTCTTTCATGTGCTCCACTCCCACCCATCACCCAGTGGTTTTCTGAATTTCTAGCCAGAGAAGATGCTTAACACAAGAATCCTTAATAAAAGTTGGCAAAATACCAGAAACAACTTACATTCCCATCAGCACACAAGAGTGTTCATTTCCCTAAGTCATTGTCAGCTTTGAATATTTGTGGTTTTTTTGTTTTTTAAAATATTTATTTATTTATTTATTTTTGGCTGTGTTGGGTCTTCATTTCTGCGCGAGGGCTTTCTCTAGTTGCGGCAAGCGGGGGCCACTCTTCATCGCGGTGCACGGGCCTCTCACTATCGCGGCCTCTCTTATTGTGGAGCACAGGCTCCAGACGCGCAGGCTCAGTAGTTGTGGCTCACGGGCCTAGTTGCTCCGTGGCATGTGGGATCTTCCCAGACCAGGGCTCGAACCCGTGTCCCCTGCATTGGCAGGCAGATTCTCAACCAGTGCGCCACCAGGGACGCCCCAATATTTGTTTTTTAAAATATTTATATTCATCTTTGTATCACTCTTAAAGGCAATATGGTTCCTAATGCTCACCATTGATTTGATTTGTGATCATCTTTGACAGCCCATTTATACTTCTGTGACCTTTCTATTCTTTTGCCAGTTTCCTATTAAGATAAAGTAATTGTACTGATTTTTAAAGGATAGTTACACACTTAAGTTGATAACACTTTGCCATGTTTACTGGAAGTATTTTTCCACTTTGTCATTTGCTTTTAAATTTTTTATAATTTTAGATAGATATTTTAACTTTTATATAGTCAAATTAATGTTTTTTCAGTCACTGGAATGCATTTGGTGAATAGCGAAATGTCAGGATACAGCCTTTTTTTGGTCAAATTTCCCAATACTTTTGCTTTGCTAAACTTCTGTTATTATGTACTGTTTTTACATATGGTAGAATTTGTCTGAAAGGTCTCTTTTTTCCTTTCTATTTTTGATTTGTTAATCTATGAATTATGTATTCTGTCAGTTCTGAACATTTTAGTGATTACTTATAATACAGTTTAATGTATGATAGACCAATGTGTCATCATCTTTTTTCAGAAATATGATTGTTATTTTTTATTTATTTATTTATTTATTTATTTATTTATTTATTTATTTATTGGCTGTGTTGGGTCTTCGTTTTGTGCGAGGGCTCTCTCCAGTTGCGGCGAGCTGGGGCCACTCTTCATCGTGGTGCGCGGGCCTCTCGCCACCGCGGCCTCTCTTGTTGCGGAGCACAAGCTCCAGACGTGCAGGCTCAGTAGTTGTGGCGCGCAGGCTCAGTAGTTGTGGCGCACGGGCCTAGTTGCTCCGCGGCATGTGGGATCCTCCCAGACCAGGGCTCGAACCCGTGTCCCCTGCATTGGCAGGCAGACTCTCAACCACTGTGCCACCAGGGAAGCCCCATGATTGTTATTTTTATATCTTCTCCCAGATTACATTAAAATATTGTCAATCCAGAAAATAAAAACAAGCTTGTACTAGAATTTTCATTGTGTTTAATATATATTGTATATCATATTTTATCACTTTATGTTATATATATATTATGTCAATGTACATCTGGGAAGAAATGATAGTGTTATAGATTTATTCCTCAAGTGTATATATTTTCACCAAAAAAGTCCAAGAATGTCTCATAGCAGCACTATTTGTAAAATAGCAAAAAAAACTGGAAATAAGACAAATGTCCATAAACGGTGAATTCGATAAATAGATCATGTTCTATTTTTAAAAATGAATACTATAGGACAATGAAAATAATAAACTGTTGCTACACAAACAAAGATAATGAACATCACAAACGTAATCTTGAGCACAAATAGCCAGATTCAAGACAGTAAAGAATGTAGGATTCCATTTATGAAATACAAGTTCGAAAACAGGCAAAAGTGATAGAAATCAGAATAGTTGCCGCCTCTGGTGTGGTGATTATTATGAGAGGGGATGAGAGAGCCTTCTGGGATGCTGGTAATAGTCACTTCTTGATTTAGGTGGTGGTTTCATGGGTGTGTTCACTTGGTAAAACTTTATTGAGCTGTGCATTTTCTATTTGTATAATTTTCTGCACATACGTTATTAAGAAGTTAGCTAGAAAATTTTTATCTCCTCAGGAAGATAAGAAGGTATACTTAAAATAAGAAAACATGCTTTAAACAAAGCATACTCACAAAGCAATCCTTGGAAATTAAACGCATGATGCAGGAATTAAAAAATTTTGTTTAAAAAGAAATTGTAAGGTACAATCTAGGAAATTACCCAGAAAGCGGAACAGAAAGGCAAAGAGATAGAAAGCAGGAGAGGGAAAAATAAGAAAGTCCTACTTGTCTTGAGAGCTACCACTTCTGCCCAGTTTCTCTGTTGCTTGTCCAGTGGAGCTGGAAATGAGCAAATGCCTGAGTGAAGGGTGGGTGAAGAAGGTAAGACTCCTATCTCCCTGTCTCTGTGGTTCCCACTTCCCAGGGATCATGACTTCTCCTACCGTTGCCACCTTAGTAGCTGTGGACTCCCATCCCACACTGTCCCTCCTGTGCTCATCCGACTGCAGAAGCAACAAGCCATCCTTATTGCTTGGCGTTTAGACTGTGCTTGTTTGATGAAGGGGCAGGTGCCTTGAGGCAGGACAGGCTGATGTGCTTCTGGCAAGGCTGGATCTTCATCTGCTCAGGCTCTCAAGCTGCAAAATCAGCAGTTGATAGCTCTTTGACGAGCTTTCGTCTGTCTCCATCATGCCTATGCGACTGAACACGCCATGAAGTTGTTTTCTATCCATCCCTCTCTCCTTTCTGTCATATCGGGCATTATAGCTTGTAGACTGTTTGGGAGAGGGAGAGGCATGGAATTACTCTGACTTGTCTTATTGACTACCTACTTTAGTGTAGATTAAGAGCAGACAGTGTGTGTGAATTAAAGTTTTTATCTACTTCACTCATGGCCATTTTGTTTATTTGTTTACAGGGTAGAATATATATTGGATTTTTAAAACAGTGCTTCTCAGTCATATTCAGTGACTATGCAGTTGATGAAAATTCCCCTTTACAAAGTCACATTAGGTTGTCATTTCTTATTTTAATAATGCTGCTTTTAGATTTGATCTTATAGTCATGTCTTTATGGATATTTTAACAGGAATTTTTTAGGCTAGCCTGGTCAGAAACTATTTAAAGGAAAGGAAACAAGCCTGTGACTCGTTAGGTACTAGAAAGGAAATCATGAGAAGGTAGCATATCATATTTAGCCACAATGTGTAGTAGAATGAAAAAAAAAACATTGAGAGAAAGAATTTGGTAGAAATATAACTGACGGTTTTACGTGTATCAAATTTCACTTGAAGGTAGGACAATCAATGGAGGAAAAGTCCAGCATTCGTAAGATACTAGAATAAAGTGTCATTAGAAAGCACATAATTCAGTTTTCTCATGATATCAGTAAGAAAACTGAAGAAGCCCAGAGATGTGGGCTGGAATTTGTATTCAGTCCTGTAGACTCTGGGGTCCTGAGGCAGGCACGAAGCAGAGTCCACCCCGGCGAATGTGATGTAGATCGAATCTGCATAAAATGAACATTGGGGACCAAAAGTGAAGAAATGTGGTGGTAGCTGTGCTCCTTACCTCTAAAGTGGTGATTCTCAAAAGGAGGGACCTGCCTATCAGGGGACATTGGCCGAGTCTGGAGACATTTTTGGTTGTCACAATGTGGTGGGAAGTGGGGGAGATGCATCTAGTGGATGGACACTGGACAGCATCTAGAAAGCACAGAACAGTGCCCACAGCACAGGGTTATCTGGCCCAGAACGTCCACAGTGCTGAATTCGAGACGCCTTGCTCTAGGCTGAGAACATGTGGGAGGATGGTTTCTTAGGAATCGAGGTTTATGGCCTGGGGTGAGAGATGCTTCTCCCTGTAACAGGCAAGATCAAGATGTGAAACATAAAGGAAGATACAATGAGTTAAAGATAAGGATTTGTGAAGTAAGGCAGTTCACTTTAATTATTTCTGTCAAGTAGGAGTCAAAGGTGTTAGTGAAGTTGGTAAGGGTGGGGTGGGGGGCAGTGGAGTGGGGACAAAACAAAGGGAAGGTCTGGACGTGTCTTTGGGGGAGTGAATCAGGAGCCGAACAGAAAGAAAGAAGGCTCGCTCAGCCTCCTTTAGCAGTACTTCCTACGCAGAAACAGGATGTGGGGTAAGGGTAGGGTGAGAGGCAGCTGTGATCTCATGGGGTGTGTACAGCAGAAGCCCCCAAAGACAAGAGGTCCTGACATGATGCCCTGGCAGCAACTCAAGATCCCATAGAGCAGCTGGGCGAGCGTGGAAAAGTGTGATAACAGGTCCTGAACAGGCAGCAGTTTCCGAGCGTGGACAAGATGTCTGGTAAATGTGTCATTCGGGCAGATGTGTTCTCTCCATCACCTTCTTCTGGCCCATAGGGTGTGGACATTCAAGCCCGGGGAGAGTGGAAGTCCTTGCCAGCGCCTCTTGACCATATTAATCTTCATGTCCGTGGGGGCTACATCCTGCCCTGGCAAGAGCCTGCACAGAACACCCACTTAAGGTGAGTGAGGGTGCCACATTTCTCCCTTCCACGCCAGGCAGCTCAGATCCTGGTGAAGCCCACCAATCTGTAAACCGCACCCTCAGGCCCCAGAGCACTTTTACTAAACAGTTTTGTTTGTTTGCTTGCTTACTTGTTTGTATTTTAGCCTTTTTTGGATTCTGTACTCTGAACAATTCTTAATTAACAGCTATTTTAGATCTAAGTGGGTGTGATATTAGGTCTAATTAGTGACATTTGAAGTGGAAGTCAAACAGGAGCAACCATGGTTCATGCTAGTTTTAAAAGACTGGATCATAATTGACTCTTTGCTAAGAAAATTACTGCTGAAAAATTGTGTAAGCCATATGGCAACTGAGGCTGAGATCCCTTACATGCAAGATTTAAAAATTCTAGACCTAATATATAGCCTATGTATTCTAGACCTATATAATAATTGATAATAGCTGACAGCAGGTGAATGCTTGCTCTGTGCCTAGAACTGTACTAATATGGAGATTTCTATTTGGAGATTATCTGTTTTTCCTAACAAAAGGAAAAATAAGCCCTATGGTGTAAGTACTGTTATCATCCCCATTTCTCAGATGAGCAAAGAGAGGCTTCCGGAGGCTAAGTGATTAACTCAGAGTCACACAGTTAGTGAGGAGTTGAGCAGGGACTAAAATCCATGTATGTCTGATGTCAAACTAAAATTCTTGGAGCCCTACTCATTTTATTGCAAAAATTCTGTTGAAAACTGAAGAACTTAGGACATCTGTAAACAGAACTCACTGTACATGTGGACATTAGGTCATGAAAGAAGAAAGATTGAAGCACTAGGCTTTTCCTCACAGTGGAGAAAGGAAGGAAGCCAGTGAGTTTGCTTAAAGCTTTTTGTAGAGATTGTAGAGCTCCTATGAGCTTATACAGCCTTAAAGGGAAATTCCCTTTGATTCATTCATTCATTCCTGACATGAAGTCATAGAGCTTATGGAGACAGAACTAGAACTAGATCCCAAGTCTCCGGAATCCCAGTACCCAGTCTTTATATCATGAAGCACTTCCTTTATGTTTTTATGAAAACGCTTGGTTTGTGGCTGTGGCTTTGTTTTTACCCAGTGTCTCTTTCCTCCGTCACTGCAGCCGTCAGAAATTCACAGGCTTCAAGGTTGCCTTGGATGATGAGGGGACTGCTGAAGGTTGGCTCTTCTGGGATGATGGGCAAAGCATTGGTGAGTAAGGGCCACCTCGGATTCATTCATGTCAATACCACTGGCTAGGTTCCTGGATATCTTATAGGGCTACTGTTTCCTTTTCTGTGTTAAGACAGTCGTGCACATCTGTTACTTTTAAGTGTATGATACATGATCCTTGTGCCTCATGCATATGAAGCATAACTCTGAATCTCTCACCGTTATCCAGCTGTCCTAATCCACTGTGGAAAACAGCAGTATAGGAGCCGTAGGGAGAGTTTCTTTGTAGCCAACTGAGCTATACTTCCATATATGGTTTATGTTCAAGGGCACATTCCCTAATTACATGTCCCAGTAAGAGAGGCAATGCCTCTATCAACTATGCTATTTATTGGGGGGAATTTTCCATTAGGAGTTTACAGGAATTAGTAACCTCTCAGGAGGATGTCTCAAGTACCATCAGTAATTTCTAGGCCCAGTGATATCCAATAGAACTTTCTGCAGTGATGGAAATGTTCTATATCTGTGTTGTCCAATATGCTAGCAAGTAGGCATATGTGGCTATTGAGCACTTGAAACATGACAAGTGCATCTGAGCAACTGGAGTTTAAATTTTATTTAATTGTAATTAATTTAAATTTAAATAGCTACGTTTGGCTAGTGGCTACTATCTCAGACAGCACAGCTCTAGAGGATAGCCAATGCCTTCTGACCAAGTGATCAGCAACTTAGAAAGAGGCAAGTGTATGGGGAAGAGTGAGAAAGCCACCGAGGTAGGGTGTGGGGCGGGAGTACCTGTAACAAAGCTCTGGCTAGTCCACCTTTAAGGATGTTCTC
The DNA here is from genome assembly GCF_028023285.1 of Balaenoptera ricei. Classification (NCBI taxonomy): domain Eukaryota; kingdom Metazoa; phylum Chordata; class Mammalia; order Artiodactyla; family Balaenopteridae; genus Balaenoptera; species Balaenoptera ricei. The sequence continues at coordinate 12,653,318 of NC_082647.1, read as the reverse complement.
CTTGGACCTGCGGCATAAATTAAGGATAAAGGACAAAGAAGTCTATTCTCTGGAGATGGCATTTAAAAAATTGCCTAAAACCTCTCAAGATAAACTGACCAGTTATACACCAGTCTTGGTGTTTGTGATGTGGTTGTGTGTGCAGATATGTGTGTCTCTAGCAGGAGGAATCTGGAGATTCTGAGGTGACTGCCAAGATGTTGGGAATCACAGGCCACAAGAAAGAGAAGTGGACTAAGTGTGGTGTTAGAAAACTATACTATATGAGGCGACTCTCTTAGACACTCATTTCAAACATTTTGTGTAAACTGAGGTTGGAGCCAGAGTCTGACTAAATCTCCCAAAACGGAACACTGTAAAGAAGAAAAATAAGATAAAAAACCCAAACAAAAATCATCCCTACTTTCTCAACCAAGACAGGTAAGCAATTAGAACTCTAGAGCATGTTCCAGATCATGCTTACTTTGTTCTTTGTTTGCAGATACCTATGGGAAAGGACTCTACTACCTGGCCCACTTTTCTGTCAGCCAGGTGAGTGTGACTGGGCCTGTGAAGGGAGAATATAGAGTTCTACTAGCTTGCTAAGATGCTGGGAATCATGACATAAATCCACCTAGAATTCCTTCACTGTTCATCTTACTAGTTTGCAACTGCCCCATCCTCTAGACTTCAGATAGAGATATAATATGCTCCCCGGAAGTTTTCTGTGATTAAGCCCATTCATATTTCATCAGTAGCTTATTCCAATTCACCAAGCACGGATGGACAGGCTGTTTCGATGTTTTGTAGCCCTTATTCCTATGTCGCCTTGGAATGGTGAGCATATTTTGTGACTTCTCCACATGTGGAATATAAGGTTCCTGATAGCTGAGATTCTTTGTCTTCTTAGAGTTGGTGTGATTCTAGAGACCCTGCCAGTGCTTAACCAATGCCAATTTGGATGGTAGTTGGCAATAGGAGATAGAATGCAAAAATCATGGTCTCACTATCCAAGGTCACAAGGGGGGGCTCTTAAGTTATCTTACTTCATGGTCTACATTTGTGCCTAAAAAGAGGTTGTGAAAAATTTGAACAAATTTTGCTATTTTTTCCCCCTCTGGTTTCTTTTATCTCCAATTGACAGAATACGATGCACAGTCATGTAATTTTCAACAAATACATCAGCGATACAAACCCTTTGAAACTGGGCTACATTGAGATCTGGGGAGTGGGCAGTGTCTCCGTTTCCAGTGTCAGCATCTCTGTGAGCGGCGTGGTTATAACACCCACCTTCTCCTACAACTCTACAACACAGGTTTGTGACCAGTGAAAAGTCCAGATGGTATTTCCCAACCCTGAGCTACCTAGGGCAGTTCCGTCCTGCTTCCCTTCCAGATGATACCCTCTCCTGCAAAGCCCTTCCCGAATCCCTCTGTGTTCCGTGTGTCAGAGCGGACAGCACAGAGATGAAGGGAAAATTCAGGGTTTATCATCATTTGGAATTGATGGTCTGGATCCTTACTTGTCATGTATGTCTTCTTGTCTGCAAACCTATGTAAAACTTTGTCTTTGCCTCAGAGATCTACTTCTCAAACAGCTTGCACTACCATATTTCATCAATTATAAGACACCATCAGTTAAAATTTGCTCCTTTATTTCCCATGCCACAAAGAAAGAAAAAGTCTTACAGAAGTATGATGCTATGCTTTCCTATCACTTAAAACTTCTAGTTTAAAAATATAGAAAGCTTTACAAAATTTCTTTAACGAAAGATTTTTATCATTTTACTATGATACTACAGAGGAAAATGTTGGGTGGAGATACATGGACATTGATAAATCTGCATCAAGGTAATTTAGAAGAGGGAAACTCTGAATGTGAAGAAATATTAGAAATATCTTAACCACTTTATATCATTTAAGTTTTTCTTTTATTATTTAAATTTCTAGGTAAATATTTTAAATTATTTTATTTGATTTATTATTATTTAGAAGAAAAATATGTGGCCTGAATTGGTTAAGATATTTCCTCTGAACTATCAGAGGTGTTGGTGATATATCATTTCATAAAAATTCTTTCACTGCTGTCTATGCAATTTACTCCAAAGCCACTAAGATCCTTTATACAAGTTTTCATCGTAGCATTTTTTTGATTTTACTGTCAGCCAAGATTCATATTCCTTTCTAAAATAATTCTTAAGTGGTTTACAGTCCATCCATTCATAACACCAGTAGTAACAATGAAGTTCACACGTGTACAAACAGTTGTCAGGAGGGCTACTTGTTCACAGTAATTCCAAGCCTGTTGATTGTAAGACACATTCTGATTTCATGAACGTTAAATATGTGAAAAATCTGCACCTTGGATTTAATGCAGTGTTGTGGTTCCAATACCTAGCCTCATGGTAAATGGGCTCTTTTCTTGTGTGCTTACTTCTTGCTTTTTTCAGAACTTTCTTTTTTCATAATCCTTCCTGATTACAAAGCCTGAAATGAAAGTTTTCCTTCAGTTTGTATTTTTTATTTGTTTCCTCATTTTTGTGGTTTTCTTGTCAACCAACTTCCCCAACTTGACCAAGAGCTTATAAAGGACGTTGCCCAATTTTGTTGCTGACAAACAAGCTAACTACTGCACATGCGGTGAAACTTTATTGAAGGTATTTGCCTAGAAAAAAACACTGAAATATCAGACTCTTACTGGGCAATCATCAAGGCGCCATAAGGGAACAGGAGAAGCAGGAAATAAAAGGAGGGCTCCGAGGAGATTTTCTCCAATTTGCGCAGTTGTTTCTCTGCAGTGGTTGTGTATTTCATTATTTAGGGTCTTGTCGTCTTTTCCCTACATAGTGAATGATTTTTATACTCTAAGGGATTAAGAAACACCCTTCTCACCTGAAAATCTTAGGGCAGTCTGGAAGCTAGGCAATGACTTGTGAAAGTGTATATGGACCACTGGCTTGTATCTGATTTGTTTGACTGTAGGAAACTTCAATCACCAGTTGCCCAATGCTTTTTCTTTGGTTCCCAACAGGTGTTAAACATTGATGTGACCAGCAGAAACCTCAGCTTACATAATTTCACTTCATTGACATGGAGAGCACTGTGAATTTTTAGAGCAAGATCCTAACTACGAATGGCTTTGATACTACTTATACTTCATGCTCATAAAATTATTGTGTGTTGCCAATCAGTTCATGCCCAGTACAGCTAAAATATTTTCTTCGTTTTGTTTTATGTTCTGTCTGTGTTTTAGCCCTGTGCTATAGGCAGTAGGGAGGTGTGGAAAACTGTGGGTTACCTTGATGTCTCTCTGTGATTAGTATGGTACTGATGGCTAATCATACATATACTGAAGACGCACTGGGTCCATGATGAAGCATGTGTGCGTGTATATGTGTGTGTGATTAGGGGATGGGCCCACTATTGCTAAATATACAAGCTACAGCTTTCCAGGATAGTTCGGATCCTAGAACTAACTAACGCCTCAAAAAAGTATCCAGAAAGAACATCTGCCAGGTAGTTATAGGGAGATGGGATAATTTGCTGAGAGCATGATATAAGGGGAAGAAAAGGCAAATGCAGGGAAGGTAAGCAGGAAAGATGAGAGAGAACAGATGATGAGGATAAAAGTGGCCATGACAAGTAAGAAGATAACCTACAAATATTAGGAATAGTAGCCTCATGGGAAGGAGAAAGGAAGAGCTAGCTCATTTGAAAACAAGAGGAGGGGCTAGGGGAAATCCTTAGCCTATGGGAATAGGGCTGGGGTGAGATTTAAGCAGGCAAAGTTGAAGGAAGGAATTTGAATGTAAAAAATAACTTATTTTTGCTGTGGTGTGCTTTGAAATGTGTAAATCTTATTTCTCTGCTCTGTGCCTAATGTGTATAACCACAGTTCACACAAATGCATGCAACTCATGTGCCAACTAAAAATAGGCAAGCAGATTTACGAAAGGTTTTGAATTTTGTGGTAATTTGACTGTGGGTAATCTCACTTAGGCATTAAAACTTCTTTTTATTCAGCAAACCCTTGTGAATTGGTCTTGTTCTCTTCAGCATCAGAGTTCCTGCAGGCCAATCCACCAAAGAAATGATCAGATTTATGGTTATTCACCCTTTTCCTTATGCCTCTGGTATGGGTTTTTCTTAGATTTAGGTTTGTGGGAGAGTGTGCTTGGATGTTTGTTGTTTTTTTAATCATCATAGAAGTTACTATACTTGGTAACATAACTCTGGCAAAAACAGAATTTGCAACATTATTGGTTAAAACACTAGATGGTTAGATTTTGGGATAAAGAAATTATATACTAATGTTCAACAGGGATATTTACTTTTAGTATTACTTGAAAATGAGTGTATTAGAGATGAATGTGTTTACTTTCCTACGTCTTTTTCTATCTTTCCCTTTTTTTATTGAAGTATAGTTGATTTACAGTTTTGTGTTAGTTTCAGGTATACAGCGAAGTGATTCAGTTTTATATATATATGTGTATATATATAATTTTTTCAGTTTACTTTCCATTATAGGTTATTATAAGATATTGAATATTGTTTCCTGTGTTATACAGTAAATCCTTGTTGCTTATCTATTTTATATATAGTAGTGTGTATGGGTTGATCCCATACTTCTCATTTATCCCCCCTCCCTTTCTCCTCCCTTCCTTCCTTCCTTCCTTCCTTCCTTCCTTCCTCCCTCCCTCCCTCCCTCCCTCTCTCTCTCCCTCTCTTTCTTTCTTTCTCTCCCTCCCTCTCTCTCTCTTTCTTTCTTTCTCTGGCTCTTTCTTTCTCCCCTTCCCTCCCTCCCTCCCTTCCTTCCTTCCTTCCTTCCTTCCTTCCTTCCTTCCTTCCTTTTTCTTCCTTTCTCTCTTTCTTTCTTATACCAGGGAGCCAGATTCTACTTGTTTACTCATGTGTCAGTGCCTCCATAAGGCTACATAAAAATAATATAGGTAAGTTAGCTTAGTATTCTAATTATCAAAATAAGAGGCTTTTGGATGAGAGGTTGCACTAACTAGGCAACTAGTGAAACATGGAAAAACAACCACAGGGATCCCTTGATCAAAAAGATGGGAAACTTGTCAGCTATCCTTTGATAAACCCAGGAAGGCTACCAGGAGGAAAGAATTATTTACTTGATATATGAGAAATATGTTATCATCAAGGACATATTGCTAGAAGTTGGCTCTGGTTGCTACAGAATGCTCAAGGAGAAGATTTCTGCCTAGAGAATCCTGATTGCCAAGTCTCTGAGTGAAGCATGAAAGGGTTTGCAACATTTGTAGTGTCCGGGGCCCTACTGACAGTCTAGTGGCATCTGTGGAACCCCTCCTAAGAATGATGTGCTTAAATGCATAAAGTAAAATGCATACTATTGTAAAGGAATCCTATTATATTAAAATACAGTTATGCAAATATTTAAAAAATTTAATATAGTAATACATAAGGTGTTTTTAAAAATTATCACATTAAATAACAAGATCTAGCAAGTGGAACTAATGTCATAACGTCAGTGTGATGAGCAGCATAAACAATATTTTGAGCTATCTACAATTTTTTTTTTACACTTTATTTTTTTAATCGACGTATAGTTGATGTACAATGTTCTGCCAATAGCTAACTTCACTGTTCCTTCTCACTAATAAAAAATGGGAAGATACTGGCTCACAAGCTTGTCTCTTCCCTTCAAAATGTCTCTGTTACTTTTTCATTGGTCAACACAAGCATGTGACCTAATATCTTCCAGTTGCTGGTTAGCAAGAAGGGATGGTGAAGCTAGCTGTTTTCTGCACTTTAGGAAACAGATTATAGCTGGGATTGTCAGTTAGCATTTAATGTGAATGATGTCACAAGTGCACCACAGGGTGTGGGGAGTTAAGAGTAAACTATCACACAAAGAATAGAAAGATTTGTGTAACAATAAATCTCCTTTCTTGATCTTTTGCCAACATATTGTCCCAATTTGAAATGAGATCCAGGTGCATTTTCCCTTTTAACAAAGGCTCTCTTGTACTAAAGCAAAAGATACGGTGTCTATGTCATTCTACGAGTTTATAGAGGCAGAAACCAAGTTTTTGTGTGTGTGTGTGTGTGTGTGTGTGTATACTGGTCATGCACTGAGCATTTGAAGCAAACATGGACTACTATGGGTACTATATTACTTAGATGCCATCAAAAGATGGCATACCCTCATATATTGCTATGTATAGAATATGCAATATCCTACATATACTATGTACCTTCATATATTGCTGATGGGAAGGTAAAATATTGCCACTGCTTTGGAAAACAGTTCTGCAGTTCTTCAAAAAGTTAAAGCTAGAGTTACCATATGACCCATAAATTCCGCTCCTAAGTATATCCCCAAGAGAATTGAAAATATATGTCCACAGAAAAGCTTGTACATACATTTTCATAGCAACATTGCTCATAATAGCTAAAAAGTGTAACCAACCCAAATATACCATCAACAGATGAGTGGATAAACAAAATGTGATATATCAATACAATTGATATCATCCAGCCATAAAAAGAAATAATAGACTGATACCTGCAGGTACCTGATACCTGCAACAACATGAATAAACTTTGAAAACATTACGCTAAGTGAAAAAAGCCAGACACAAATGGCCACGTACTGTATGATTCCACTTACATGAAATATTCAGAATAGGCAAATCCATCAAAACAGAAAGTAGATTAGTGGTTGCAGGAACACAGGAGAGGGAAGCACACGGCTTCTTTTTGGGATGATGCAAATATTCTGGAATTAGATAGTGGTGATGATTGCGCAACTTTGTGAATATACTGAAAACCACTGAACTGTACACTTTAAAAGGATGAATGTCATGGTATGCAAATTATATTCCACTTTAAAAAACCCTACTTTAGCTAGGTTAAGAAGAAACAATTTTTTAAAAAAGATATTAGTGACTCATTGAAGCTCCAGGAGGGCAAGAGCATCAGGTTTGTAAGCTACGTGGTCAGGGACCAGACATCATTACCCAGTGGGATACTCTATTTGCCACTTCCATTAGTGCATGTCTGACAACTTGCACCCCAATACTGAGCATAGGATGCTACTAGGTCCCCTGTTCCTGCTGCCTCTGAAATGATGCCCCTCCAATGTCCTGGAATCCACGTGGCACTTCCTCCTTCCCTCCACTTTCTTCCGGATCTCAGGCATATCTCATTGGCCATGCCCAGGCTCCTTGCCTCTACCTTGGCTAAAAGGAAGACTGTGAAAGAGAATGTCTAGCCTCTTCCTTGGAGAGGCGGAATTCTCAAGGTGGGAAGATGCTGAGCAGTCAGAAAGCATGACAAATATCCAGTAGAGGTGTCTTCCCACTTTAAGATAATACAATTTCCATTTTAATGGTGTTTCTCTTATTAGGATACTTGGTGGGGATGCTTATTTGAATTAATGAAAAGCTGAGTTATACCAAGAGAACTTGGGGAAATAAAAATGGAGAAAGAAACAGTGTGATGAACCAAGCATTACTCATTCTTTCACTTATTCAACAAAGAGCTATGTATTTAAAAACATCAATGGACATTGGGTCGAGTACTGAACACAGGAGATACAGAGGTGAAGAAAATGGCTAAGACCCTGGCTCTTGAGCTCTTTAGGCTACATGGACAGACAAGCAAGCATAATACAGTGTGACAAGCAAAGTAATCAGGTATGAACAGGAACACAGAAAAGGCACAACTATTAGACAAAACCCCACCTTCCCCTTTTATTAGCAAATGGAGCTTTCCTCATGCCGCTAGGAAAGTAAGGGCCCTTTTATGGTCTTTTGGAAACTGCGCTCCTCTCCTCCAATTGCCACCCACTTTGTAGGGCAATAAATCAACCCTGGCAGAAGCTGACTACATCCACCCAGTTACCTTTGCTCAGTGCTCCTCCAGAACCAGCGAAGGACAGACACAGCACGTAAAAGGACATGGCTATGAGGTGAGTACTCTTCCCCATGTGCATGGTTCTCTGAACAAGGAGTGTCCCTTTCTTCTTGTCAATGCCTCTGTCTCCTCTGCTTAGTGATCTGGACAACCTGTACTGTGTTTCTGGACCTGAACCTGATTCTTCTTCCCTTTCCACGATGAGGAGTGGGGATGAGATAGTGCATGGAGGCACGAGCTGACTGGAGAGGAGAGGGGTCTGTGTGTGTGTGTGTGTGTTTGGGGGAGGGTCTCAAGTGCGATGTTCCTTTCCCAAGGAGAGAAACCAAGGAAAGAATAAACAGATGGGCTTCTTCTGGTAGCTAGCTGAACGTGGCATGGGTTGGAAGAAAGGTGAACTTGTCTCTTTTGGCAGAGAGGGAGATGGTTATCCAGTCCTTAAGGTTTTTGAATAATAACCAGGATTTTCATTTTGCTAAAATTTTGTTTGACACAGAAAAGCAGCTTTGGGCAGGGAGGGTTTCTAAGTAGGGAAGACTTTCTACCTTCCGTAATCCCCACTCCTACCCTCTGCGTGGATGACAATAGTTCCAATGGCAGGAAAATGCCCGGGGTTGTCCCTGGAGTGTCCTGAACATCTGGAGTTCCAGGTGCTGAACCTGCTTCCCCAAGAGGATTAAGGAGCTATGGAAGAGGTGCTTACTTTTGGTTTGTAGAGGCTGGAGAGAAATGTCTCCCCATGGAGAGAGAGAGTATTTGGAGGAGGAGGCTAACTGATGGACAGTGTGTTTACTGTGGTAGTGAGTCATGGGCTGCATGTACAAGAAACTAGTCAGGTACTGCGAGCATACAGAGTGGGTCCCTCAGGTTGCTTTCACTGCCTGAAATTCCAGCATCGGAGAGTTAGTCTCTAGATCTCTAAGCTCTTGAGTCTAGGAGACATGGTGGAGAGAGTGAGAATATTCAAGTACCAATTTATTTTTTATTTTTTACTTTTTAACATCTTTATTGGAGTAAAATTGCTTTACAATGGTGTGTTAGTTTCTGCTTTATAACAAAGTGAATCAGTTATACATATACGTATGTTCCCATATCTCTTCCCTCTTGCATCTCCCTCCCTCCCACCCTCCCACCCTCCCTATCCCACCCCTCTAGGTGGTCACAAAGCACCGAGCTGATCTCCCTGTGCTATGCGGCTGCTTCCCACTAGCTATCTATTTTACGTTTGGTAGTGTATATATGTCCATGCCACTCTCTCACTTTGTCACAGCTTACCCTTCCCCCTCCCCATATCCTCAAGTCCATCTCTAGTAGGTCTGTGTCTTTATTCCCAAGTACCAATTTAAGAAGGAGGGCCTCTCAGTTTTTGCCTCAGTTCCATGACTAACCGTGGTTAGACAAAATTCCTTAACATTCATTTATAAAATGTGAATCATGACATCTGCCTGATCAACCTTGATACAGGGATTTTATGGAAGCATAATCATATGAGATGTATCTTCTGGGGATTAGAGTAAACTTTTGGATAATTTAGGCCAGTGGAGAGACACCTGATAGATTTAGGCAAATAGGAAAGAATAGTTAATAAACTCCAACTTCAATGCCAAACCCCAATCCTAAACTCCATGTTGGCAAATTGGCTGTAGATCTTTGCTCCTCACCCCCATTTCACAATTAAGGTGCTTCTTTTCTTGGCTTGTTAAATATTAACCTGAAGGCAGCCTCAGTTGAAAAGTGAAGCTATACACATATGAAAGTGCTTGTAGAAATGGTCATGGCATTGGGCTGGGGTTGAGAAGAGCAGAGGTGCAGGGAATGGAAAATTAAAGGAAAGGCAAAGTTAAAAAAAAAGAGAGAGAGAAAATTCTTTGTCCCTATCAGTTTATAGATTGTCACTGCATAATTGTTGGTTTGGTACAGCTGAAACCCAGAGGGAGAAGAGGCTGAGCAGCTGGGCATGGGAGGTGTCATGATGACCTTTGGTTACACAGCGAAAGAGTTTATGTTCTGTCTGGAGAACCACCGAAGACTAGAATATAAGAGAATGAAACGATCTTGTTCGTGCTGTAGAAAGATCAATCCAGCTGCAATGTGCAGTGGATTTTGGGAACAGGAAGAATGGAAGCAGAGGGCCAGTGGGGAAGCTGTGGTGACAGTTCAGGCTAGAAATGATGGCCTGACTAAAGCATTTCCAGTAGGAATGGAGAGGAAGGAACAAATTTGGAAGATATTGGTAAAGTATCTGACTGAACTTGTAGCTGGCTGTGAGAACTAACAGGAGAAGAGTCAAAAAAGATACCTAGATTTTTGAAGAAATTGTGATTCTCTTCCTCAAGGTATTAATTATTTGAGAAGGAGCCAATTTGGCACAATTGGTAGAAGCTGGGATGGGGTTCTGGGGAGAGATGATTTCATGTTGAAACAGGTTGAATTTGGTTAAGTCTGTGGGAAATCCAAGGGAGATATCTAATAGGCGGTTGAATATATGAATCCAAATCTATGAGCTAGAAATACAGGTTGGATTGTCCTCAGATATTATATGAAGTCATATGAGTGGTGGAGATGGCTAAAGGAGAGTGAGCAGTGGACCTGGGGTGAAATACAGGGAATGTCAACATTTCACGAAATAGGAGACTACAAAGAAAGTTGAAGAGGAGCCAGAAAAGTAGGTGGAAAATTAAGATCGAATGATAGCAAATGATACAAACCAGAATTTTAAAGAGGAGGGAGTGGTTGATAGGGCTATCACTAAGCCAGTGCTCATCGTATTCAGCAGCTAAACCACTAGTGACCTCGGCAGGAGCAGTTTAAGTGGAATGCAAGAAACAGAATCCATGCCAGTAATAGGTGAGGAAGGTAATGCAGACAGTGTGGAATTATCTTTTTGGAAAGTTACCAAGAAAGGAAAAAGAAAATTATAATGGTCTAGAGAAGAATACAAAGTCATCAACAGAGTTTAGGGTGACTTGGGCGAAAGAGCAAATTCAAAGGGAGAGGTTGATCATGCAAGAGAGAAGAAGGATATTTGGTGGAATAAGATTTTTGAGAAATTCAAAGGCTTTGAAATCTAGAGAATAGATACTAGGATTATACTTAGACAAGAAGAGAGAAAACTCTTTCATTGAGAAGAGAGGGGAAAAAATTAGAACTTATCTAAATATGGATAATTTTTATAGAGAAGCTTGGGTTGAGAAGCAGGAGGATGAAACAGTTTCTGCAAAACACTTGTCTGTGATGTTGGAGATAATGTTGGCTGGAGTAAGAGTGCAGGTGACAGAGGTGGGGACTTGAAAAGAAGGATCAGTGTTTGAAATTTCTGCTGTGAAAAATGAGAGGAGCTGGCAAGATTGTCAGCCTGCAGGCCCAGGCTGTTTGGGAGATTATAAACTCAGTGGCATTTACATTGGGCCAAGTGCATAAACCCAGAGGGCAGATATTTGGATGGATGGTTCAGTATAGCAGATTAAGGGAGCAAGGGAGATGAGAGCAATAACAGATATTGAGGTCTTAGGTCAGTTAGGGGTGAAAGCCAGGAGGGGCTAAGAGATTAAAAGGAAATGAAAGAGAACAGAAGCTTTAATGTGATCAGAGAATAAGGAAACGATACAATGAGAAGTTAAAAAGACATGAGCTTCTGACCAGTAATATATATATATATATATATATATATATATATATATATATATATACACACACACATACATATATGTATATATGTGTGTATATATATTATATATCTGACCAGTAAACAGGAGGTAGAGGTTAAAAGTTCAGAAGTGGAACCATTCTGGGGGATGATAAATTCCAGGGAATAGCCAATGTGTGGGGATGATGGGAATGGAGTGGTGACGAGTCGCTGAAGTTCAGGGCTGTCACGGAATTGTGAGGCATATATATGTATATGTGTGTATATATATATGTATATATATGTGTGTGTGTGTATATATATATATATATATATATGTATATATACACATACATATATATATATATAAATTAGAGTGGAAAAATGAATACCTCCAGAATCTGACCTCATTTTGTAGATTAGGAAACACACATCCAAGTTGTTGAAATACCCATCAGTCAATATAAAACTAGGGCAAGAATTGAAGTTCTTCAATTCCCAGTTCAGTTCACACCCTCCAAAATACCAAATATTTTAAAACTTGGGTCTAGGCCTGATCTTTAGAGCTACTGTGAGCCACTAAATGTATATGGGTTTGTGTGCTGTGAACATACAAGGAAGCATGATGTTGAAGATCAGGATTAGGTTCATTTTTGTTACCAGATTCTTAAAAGGGTTAGTGAGCTCTAAACAGTTAAACACCTCAGCATCATGGCATGGGAATTGAAATACGAAGACCTGGATTCAGGTTTTGCTACTTTTCACCTCCCTGAGCGGACATTCCTCTCTCTGCCCAGGGAGGGTGTGAAGATCAAAGTGGCATCTAGAAGTGCTTTGTGAGCCATCTCAACCCCTCATCTCTCTTTCTCCCATGCTCTATTCCATTCCTCCCTTCCTCCCTTCAGTTCTTTATGTCTGATATATTTTTCCTTAGACAGTACTCAATCCCTCTGCCGACAAAAAGGGCAAGAGTCCTGCAGGTGTTGGATGCACTGACTAAAGTTAATTGGAGACACTGTGATGAGTGAAAACAAATACTCTCTGGATTACGTAAAGACTAAAGCTGATAATCAACTCATCTTGCAAAGGAGTTCACATTGTAATCAGGATGCCTGTCTGTTCTTCTGGATTGGTGGGGTTTTGTGGCATACTTCAATCCTGTTATCTATGTCCATCTAGATGGCGAGGAGGCTTAGTGTATTGCAAGTCCTTCTGATCATCTTCATCCTAATTGTATTGGCTGTAGATATCCTCTTGCTGCTTTTTGTGTTGGAGAATCCTTCAGGTAAGGGAAATGCTTGTGGCTGCTGGATTGGAAGGATTGGAACAGAAGTCCCCTCTGGATGCCAAAGGCATCCTTTTATTTCTTCATTCTTCAGCGTGCCACCACATTGCATTATTCAAAATATACATCCACAATTAATTTAAATAAATTTCCAAATGGTGTGTTCTTTTTCTGCAACTAAACCTTGAATGCTAGTGATATTCGAGGTTTCACAAGTCCCATTTGATGCAATTTTAACAAGATGAAAAATTAGGCTCTTCAGAAGCCTGTTCTTCAACCTAGAGTCATGTCATAATAGAATCTTCAAGAAGAAAGAATAGTAATGGTGCCCAGTCACTTTACATTACGGAAAAGGAAATTGGGTTACAGGGGAGTTAAGGACTGATTTACTTGACCTAAATTTGACAATTACAATTAACCTCCAGCCCATATTCTGATTAAATAGCTATGATTTCTTCATAGATACTTTTGAAACTCTTCTCTCACAGAAACATCAAACAGAATGTCTTCTCCTTCATGCACACTTTATACTCTAAATAATAAAATCATATATGCAGTACAAAAATCTATTCTTAAAATGATTTGAGGTTTATTTTGCTTGATAAACTCACTTTATAAATGTAGATTTAGCATGCAGTGAAAAGGAACTGTACCCAGAGCAGAACCCTACCTGCTCAATCTGTTTTCACCACTCTTCACAGTAAACATTAAGGCACTTTCTAGGAACATTACTATGACTCTGTAAGATGATATGAAAAATACAGCTCAAAATCGATCACAGGTCAAAATGTAAGAGCCAAAACTGTAAAACTTTAAGAAAAAAAAATAGGTATAAATATTTGTGACTTGGATTAGGCAACAGTTTCTTTGATATGACACTCAAAAAAGCATAGCAACCAAAAAAAAAATAGGCAAATTGGACTTAAAAATCAAAAAATTTGTGTTTCAAAGGACCCTATCATGGAAACAAAAAGACAACCCACTGAATGGGAGAACATATTTGCAGATGACATGTCTAATAATGGTCTGGAATCCAGAATACATAAAGAAATCCTGCAATTCAAAATTAGAAGAAAAATAATCAAATTTCTAAAATGAGCAAAGAATTTAACAGACATTTCTTCATGGAAGGTCTACAAATGGCCAATAAAAAACTAGTCAATATCATCAGTTATTTGGGAAATGCAAGTCAAAACGAAATACCCTTCACACCAACTAAACTGTCTATAATAAAAAAAGACAGACAATAACAAGTGTTGTTGAGGATGTGAAGAAATTGGAACCCTCATCCACTGCTGGTTGGAATGTAAAATAGTGCAGCCACTTTGGAAAAGAATTTGACAGTTCCTCAAAAAGTTAAAGTTAACTATATTACTTAGCAATTCCACTTCTACCTTATATAATCAAGAGAATTTAAAATGTATGTTCACACATAAACTTGTATGTGAATATTCATAGCAGAATTTTGTATAATAGTCAATAAGTGAAAACAACCCAAATGTAAATTAACTGATGAATAGATTTTGAGAAGTGTTATATTCGTATAATGGAATATGATTCAGCCATGAAAAAGAATAGAGTTACATGCTGCAACATGGATGACCCTTGAAAACATTATGACAGGTGGAAGAAACCAGATGTGAAAGGCCACATATTTTATGATTCTGTTTATATGAAACGTTCAGAATAGGCAAATCCATAGAGACAGAAAGTAGATTCTTGTTTACCAGGCACTGGGAGAAGAGGGGACTGGGAAGTGACCACTAATGGATGTGTGTTTCTTTTTGGGGTGATGAAAATGCTCTGGAATTAGATGGTCGTGGTTGGTTGCACAACTTTGTAAAATACTAAAAGCCATTGAATTGTACGTTTTAAACAGGTGAATTTTATGGCATGTGAATTATATTTAAAAAAAAAAAAACAACTCAACAAAAAGTAAATGTGTTTAACCCTTGGAGAAGTGTTAAACATTCTACGCAGCTACTAGTGATCACTGACTGGAGAATTGGCTGCAAGTCTGGAACTGCTTCCTTCCTGGAACTGTAATTACATTACTAATTTTCAACTTTGTCCTTTAATTTCTGTGCAGATACTTCATTTATTCCGGAGTGCCCAGAAACCCCCGAATCAGAAAGGATAGACTGCACCCCTGGCCAGGCGGTGACAGAGGTCAGAGAAAAAGGGTCCCTGCTGTTGGTCTGCTGGGTTTCATTGAAAAGAAATGAGTATGTGAAGCGGGGAGAAGGTGGTGATGGAGTGGATATGGGCCTCTGATTTGTTTGGAGTTCTTTCTTTCTTGCCTGATGAAATAAACAGCAACACTAAGGAAGTTAGGGAAGCAGCCTGGGGTAAAGGGAAGAGGAGGAGAAACTAAAAAGTGTTGGCCTGTGGAGTCTAAAGTCCAGAGTGGAGGGAGAACTCTCAGTGTTGCTACATGTGTCGTAGTGTGATTCCAAGGATAGCCATGGAAAGGTTAAATGTTTGAGGGCTAGATTATGTATTTCTTGAGAATAGAGGCCATCAAGCACATATGGATGGCTGAGTCACTTGTAGAGCTCAAGTGACTTGTTATAACAAGAGTTATCTGAAATCATGTTATTGGCAAGCCATCCCAACGAACACGTGCTAAAAAACAGGTTTTCTACCTGAGTAGCTTCCACAAGAATATCAACTGTTTGAACCCTGCTTCGTTGTGACTTAATGACTTTATCATAAAGGTATACATATTTAGATTGTATTTCTTTATTCTATATTCTATACTCTATATCCCATAATATCCTATTGGGATATTAACTAGGACTGCATTAAATTTTAGGTGAAATATAGGTAATAATGACATAATAATTTTAAATCTTCCCATCTTAAAAACATAGAAAGTCTCTCAATTTCAACTCTTTTTTTATATACATGCATATTTCTCAACTGTTTTATGTTTCTCTTCATATACATTTTATTACATATGCATTATGAAGTTTTCTTCCTAGATATTTCATATACATAGTTTCTATGTCATCCCATTCATTATATTTTCTAACTGGTGCTTCTTTTATTACTAATGATTATCTTATATTTATTTTATATTATATTTATATATTTATATTATACTATATTATGTTAATTATATAATTGACCAACTTAAATTTCCTGTTGTTTCTAAAATGGTTTGTAGCTCTTTTTATTGTTGTTAAGCATACAGTGATATCCTAGGCAAATAATCATACATAAGAATGAAATTTCCAGTTCATAGGGTATGTACATGTTTATCTTCGGTGATATTGCAAAAAAGTTCTTTCAAAGTATTTGTGCTAATTTACATTCAATTTACTCTAGCATTAAATATGAGTTAATTTGCTCTACATCCTAACCTACTCTTGGTGTTTTCTCCTTTTTCAATATAAACATTCTGTGGTTTTAATTTGTATGTTCCTCATGACTAATGAAGTTAAACACCTTTTCATATGCTGATTGGCTAGATGGATAATCATTATTTGTGAAGTGTCCTTTCCATTTCTCTTTTTGTCCAGTGTTTTCTATTGGGCTGTTCATATTTTTCTTATTGCTTTGTAGTATTTACATATTCTGGATGCAAATCTTCTGTTTATATAAATTTTAAGTATCTCCCTTTGCTGTTGTTTTACTTTTAACTCCCTTAATGGTGACTTTTGATGAAAAATAGTTCTTAATTTTAACAAACCCACTTTATCAATTTTATATAGTTAGTGCATTTTGTATTCTATTTAAAAATTTTTGCCTACTCCAACATTAGAAAAATATATTCCTATTTTTTTCTCTAAAAGCATTGTTGTTTATCTTCCAAATTTGATCTTTAATCAATCTAGAATTGGTTTTTGTGTATGGTATCAGGTAGGAGTCCAGGACATTTTTTTTTCTTGAATTTCTAATAGACCCATCACCACTTACTGAAATTACAATCTTTTCCCCTCTGCATTGTAATGCCACCTTTACTAGAAATCATATGTTTTTATATGTGTGGATCTGTTTCTGGAATCTCTATTCTGTTCCATTGTTACAAGAGAGTTTGTTCTTTTGCCAGTACCACACTGCCTTCATTACTATAGCTTTATAGTAAGTCGTGATATATAGTTGTGTAAGTCCTCCAAATTATTCTTATTTTTCTTCAAGATTGCCTAGCCTATTTTTGACCCTTTAGATTTCTGAATATATTTTAGAATCAGCCTGTCAGCTTCCTCACAAAACCTACCAGACATTTGATTCTGATCACATAAAAGTCACAGATTAATTTTGGGAGAATTGACATCTTTACAAGAGTAAATATTCTAATCCATTAATGTGGTATATCCCTGTATTTATTAAGATTTTTAGTTTTGAAAGTTTTGGTATAGAGGATGAAATTTTTTCCAAAATTTTTCTGAGTACTTGATGTTTGATTTTATTTAAATGTTAATTTTAAATTTTAATTTTTCATTTACCTGTTGGCATATAGATTTAAAATTGATTTTTTGAATATTTATTAATCTTGTAACAGAAATCATATTAAATTTACTTATTAGTTCTCCTAGTTTGTCTATAGATTCCTGGATTTTCCTTATACAACAATGTTACCTGCAAATAATGACCGTTTAAGATTTTCTCAAATGTGCACTTTTTTTCCTTATAACACTAAAGATGCTTTTTCCTTCTAATTTTTCAATACAGTTTGGGATATCTTATCTGAAAATCAATATGCAACTTTAGTAGATTTTAGGGAATGGAACCTTCTGGAGACTGATTTTAAATAAACCTAAGAAATAACTTTTCAGTAAAATATTAACTCTAAAAGAGAATTTCTAATTTTAGAAGAAGTTGGCTACACATGATTCACAGAATTAAAGCATCTATCAGAGACTTTACTGAAAAAATCCTTGCATCAAATGGAAGTTGGATTAGATAATTTCCAAGTCAATTTTCAGTTCTCAAGTTCTATTAGTCAATAATTTCTGAGTGGAAAATGACATAAAAATCTATTTGGAAGGCAACTGGAGAGTATGCTTTAGAAAAGCTTGGTATTAAGGAAAGAGTAGAGATAGAGACTTGTTATGAGTCAACTGCCATAATCCAGGCGTGAGTTTATGAGGGTCTGTGTTATTGTGTGACTATGGAAAGGGAAAAGAAAGAGATATGTATATCTCAAAGGTTTGACTTTTGGTGTCTGGGATACAGGTAATGGCTTAAACCTGAAATAGGAATGTTAGGATAGACTGAAGGCGAAAGTGTTATGTTTACCTGACTGTACTGGATTTCTTTTGTTACTGTTGTTTTTTTTTTATAGAGGTCGATAAACTTTGGAACAATTTATGGCAATCCAACTGACCTTTTAAACTTTACAGACCTCAGACTCAGAGGTAGAAGGGGTACTTAAATGTCTGCCTCAGATTTAGGAAAATCAGCTACCCAGAAGTTATCCAGAACCCCAAAACTCTTTCTCCACTGATCCCCTCCAACTTTTTTTGTTATCTAAAGAGGAAGAGGCAGGAATGTCAGTTATATATATGTGGAGAATTAGTAAGTACATTTAAGAAGATTGTATGGTTGTAATGTAATTGCTTTGTTTATAATGGGCATGAAACGTTGATTTCTTATATTCATATTGTGGTTTTTCAGAGCAATTACATTAGATGTTAGCATCTAAAATACTTGTCAGAAAAAAAGACAGGAAAAAAAATAAAATAAAATGCTTGTTAGTACTTTATCTTTTCCAAATGAGTAGTATTGTGACCTATTCTTTTGTTTTTTAAATCACAAAATCTATACTTGGATATATTACTTTAATAAGAAGGATTCAGATGTTATAGTTAGGTACAGAAAAAAATAGGAAAGTCCTTATGCATAATGCTTTCTCTCTGCCTCCAAATCACCTACCCAGAATCAGGTCAATAGCTTGGTATGTATCCTTCTCTTGATCTTTCTATGCTTTTGCATACGTTATTTATATATTTTGCACATATATTTATATATTTTGGTTTTGTTTTAACATAAATTTAATTGTGCTATATAGCTTATTTTATAACTTGCTTTTTAAATATAGAGCATTATTTTAAAAATTGCTTGAGATGATCATATGATTTTTTTTTTGGTCAGTATTGTAAATTACATTAAAAGATTTCTTAATTTTGAACCACTATAGCATTCACTTGACATAACCCTTACTTGGCTATTTTGCCTTAATTCTTTTAATACACTAATTCATATTGCTAACATTTTATTAAAATTTTACACATCTCTGTTTTTTTAAGTGATATTAGCTTATATATTTTTATTTGATTGTTTACTTGGACTTTCCTTGTTTAGTTTGTTGCCAGAATTATTCCAGTTTAATAAAATGAATCAGGAAACTTTCTTTTTCCACCTTGTTCTGAAAATATATATATATTATATGAGAATATTTTATTCCCCAAATCATCTGGGCAAAGTATCATTTTTTTAGGGAAAGCTCTTTGACTATTTATACAATTTTCATAGTTAATGTCATTTCAGGTTTTCTGTCTCTTCTTATCTAATCTTGATTATCTAATATTATACTATTTGATGATTTGAATTACAGTTTCACATTTATTGGTAAATATTTGTATAAATAGTTTTCTCATAATTCTTATTTATGTTAAGAAATCTTATGTACCTGTTGTCATTCTCCTTTTTTGTTCCTAATCTTATTTGTCTCCCTCCTTTTTAGTCAAAATAGGACGTGATAAGGTTTTGATATTTCTTAGGTCTTTTCAAAGAGTCTCCTTTAGATTTACTGATCTGCCAAACTAATACCAAAACATATCCTCACACTATAGTAATTATCAGTGTGGAATTATAGCAGGAATTGATACATATGCCGTTCAAATATAATAGGAAGTCCCCAAACACATATGCATATTGTGCAGTTAAATTTAGTTTATAATAAAAGTGGAATTTCAAATCAGTAGTGGAAACAAGGTCTATTTCATGTGGTGTCTGGCTTACTTACTATGCTTGCTGACAACACCATAGCGCATGACCTTAGATGAATTTCATGTTTTGAATTAACGGTTGTAGATACATGTTTCTTTTCTCTTTCATTAATTACTGCTTTTACTCATTAGTTTTTCATGTAGCTTTTATGGATTTATTTTATCCTTTTCTAGTTTCCTGTGTTGTATATTGAGTTGTTCATGATACATAACATTAATTTCTTTCCTTGATTCCCCCTTCCCTCATCTGTGTTCTCTTTTCACTCCTTTTGGAATCTTTTACTTGAATGTTGCTGTCTGAGTCCATTGGTCACTTGACTTACCCTTTCATACTTCCATTTCTTTACCTTTGTGTATTATGTTCTTGGATAATCCTAAACTTAATTAAAAATATTTTTGTTGCCTTGACACTTTTTTCTTTTATTGTTTCCTTTTTGTTATTCAGTCCAAATATGAAGGAGTTTTAAACCTTGCTGTTAGGTAGCTTAACTTTCAATATTCTTTGTTGCTTTCCTTAATGGAAGCAACAGCTGTGTATCTCTTCTGAAGGTGGTAATTATTTTTATTTTGAAGGCTCGTAATGTTTATTTCTATTAACTGCTTCCTCCAATTTGTTTATTATGTTTGTTGCCTTTCTATCATGATGTTGGTTTCTCTCAAATGTTCGGTGGTTCTTGACTGTCATCTTTCTATTTCCTTATGTACGACTGCCTGTCCTATTTACTTTAGCTCACACTGAGTATTTAGGAGAGAAGGAAAGGACTGCTAGAGAGAAAAATGGACACTTGCCTGGGGGTGGAGGCTGGGGCGGGGGCAGTTTATCAGCTACTGCATCGCCATACCTTCTGGCTCCCAGAATCTCTCCTCAGTCCTATAGCCTATGAACAAATACTTCAGATGCCCACCCATTAGCAAGAGCTGACCAATAGCTGTAAGGAATGTCTGACTGGCTGGCTAAATGTTCATTCTAGAGCTTCCCA
Organism: Balaenoptera ricei; assembly: GCF_028023285.1. Classification (NCBI taxonomy): domain Eukaryota; kingdom Metazoa; phylum Chordata; class Mammalia; order Artiodactyla; family Balaenopteridae; genus Balaenoptera; species Balaenoptera ricei. Next base: position 12,632,595 of record NC_082647.1, on the reverse strand, counting down.
ATTAATTCTCCAAAACTATAGCCCAGGTTCTCTTCCACTTCTCCACACCTACCTGACTTGGAGCAGTTCTTTTTCTTCTCTTGTGTTTTAGGCTATGAATATATGTTTTCCCTAGAGTTGATAAAGTCGATTTTCTATGTTTCAGGAATTTCATAACTTTTTTGGTCTGCTGTATTGAATTATATTTTGCTGTTCTAAAATGGATTTGTCGTCTTTTTCTTAATGGTACTTCTCTCAATTCATGTAAATTTAGTTGGGTGGAGAGGTGGATGCCTGTGCTTATTTCAACATTTTGGTTCAATTTGCCATTTATTTAATTTATTATATTATAACAAAACAAATTTTTATATTAATTAATCTGACATTTGTAGGATCTTTAGAAAATATGTCTCACCAAATAATAATAATTTAGAAAACCTATAATCAAACCACTCTGAGAAACCACAAAGTTTATTTTTACCTTGTGGACACTGTGAATTTTTTGATGTCACTGTCTGTCCCAGTTTGATCTTCATTTTCTCTGTTTTGCTTTGCTTTCCTTTTCATACTTCTTAGAAATGCATTTCTCCGTGCCATATTGTTAGCCATTTCCATGACTCTTCCTCATGAAAGTGCGAAGCGCTTGGTCCGGCATCCAGCTCACTGGTGGTGTGGATATTGGGTGCCTCCCGTCTCATTTCTCCTCCTCAGTGTTCTTGTCACAATGACCTTGTGGGTTTTCCGAGTCTGTCATGCATTGCTGCTTCCTCTGCTTGGAGTGCTGCTCTGCTGACCATGGGTCTAACCCCTCCTGGTACATGAGGACTGGACTTACCTTTCACTTACCTGGAAGCCCTCCCCACCCCACTTACAGCCTTCGAGGCTGGATCCCATGGCTGGTGTGTGTGTGTGTTCCCTTAGCCCCTGGGCACACTCCACTGCAGCACGCATCGTACTGAGATTGCCTGGATTTACTACGAGACTGTAAGTTTGCTGAAGGCAACAACTGTAGCTTATTTATCTGTATTATTAGTTCCTTGTTTGGTAGGTAATAAATGCATATTGGATGGCTGAATAAATGTATGAATAAAAAAAGAATAAATACATGACCAAATGGAATTATGACCTGTCATAAATTCTTCTTGGAATTTGGTTATAAGTAAGTAGATGACCAATACTTTCCTTCTTCCATTTCATGTAATGCTAATTCTGTGCCGTTGTTACAGGAAGCCTGCAGATGGAAATATAAGTGCTGCTGGAAGTCTGTGCCAGATACTGATGTCCCCTGGTGCTTCTTCCCCAGGAACTGGGGCTATGAAGTCAGCAATTGGGTTACAAATACAAGCACAGGTGAGCACTGCCCTAATGTTGCCCCAGGGAATAACTTTGTATGAACCAGATGAGTTAACTGCAAAATAAAGGCTAAAAGCTCCTCTCTCTCTCTCTTTCTCCTTCCCCGACCTCTAGTGTACACTGCCCAGTTGAGAAGGTTGCCATCCCCATCTCTGTTTGGACATGATATAATCGACACCCTCTTCAGAGCTGAATATCAGACATCCAATCGTTTTCATTTTAAGGTTAGTTTGATAGTTACCATTGAAGACATCTCTGCAGAAAGCACGGCCTCTACTTTGGGTTCAGATCATTTTTCTTTATGCACTGCATTCAGCTCTGGAGGCCGGAGGTGCCTCTGATTCTCTCTGCAGCAATCTCCCGATGGGATGGACAGACAAATTTTTATTTGATGGGGGACATGTGATTGGGTGATTTCCTTTTTACAAATCAGGAAACACAGGGTCGAGAATTAGAAGCTATTCTTATTGAGGGTTATTCGAGAGTGAAAATCTTTTGTAAAAGCTCTACAAGGAAGCGTCCCTTCTGTTTTCCATCTGACAGATCACTGATTTCAACTACATGTGCTATGAAGTCCCCCATGAAAATGTTAAGCTGTTTGATGGGACTGCCGATACCTCCAATATGAGCTATCACATAGAAGTCATTCATAAACCCTTCAGCATCAAAATAATGAGGACCAGCAACAAAAGAGTCTTGTGAGCTTTTCAACACTCTGTATATCTTTGAATGTACTTCCCAGTGTCACTCATTCTGACTTAACTGCGGTCCGGGTGAAGAGATAAGTATGACTTGGGAAAATGTTTGAACCTGATAAAATGTCAAAGCTTTTGCTGTAAATCATTAACACCTTTAATCTGTCACGACTGCAGAACAAAGAATACTAAAATGTGATGTGCTCACTTGCTCAGTTATATAAATACACTTGTGATTCACATATACTATGAAAGAGGTAACTTTATTATTGATATTTTGGATTACTATTTACACTGGAACTCAGCTTCACTGTTTATCATTCCAAAGTATTATTTCCTGAGAAACTTACCATCAAGCACCTAAGAGCAGCTTAAGCTTAAATCATAAATTGTACTGGAGAAAATACAAGGATGATGTCAGTGAAATCTGTATTCAAATCCTAGCACATGTGAATCACCAGTTAGTTGTGTGATATTAGGCAAATTACCTCACCTCATCAGTCTCCGTTTCCTTGGACCTAGGAAGAGAATCAAAATATCCACTGTTGCTCTGTGTGCTGAGATGATACTCGTAAAGCATCTAGAGAGGTGCCTGCAGGAAGTAGATGGACAGCAGATGTGAGGTTGCATTTACTCTCTTCCCTCAATCATCCAACTTGAGTTTCTGGCCTCACGTCTCCAATGCTGTGCTCCTCGAGAATCAAAGAATCCGAGACCCCCCCAGAAAGCGCTTCAAAGGTAGCATACAAGTGGACGATGATGACACAGAAACAGCTGTTCTCCGAGTGTACAGGGAAAGGAGCAGACAGTTTGCTGGCAGAGAGGGCTGTTTGGTGACTCCCACTCTTGCTCCGTGGCCCTTTCTCCAGGTTGGACACCGGCCTCGGGCCCCTCCAGTTTGCCCAGCAGTTCCTGCAGCTCTCCATCCGACTGCCCAGCGCCACCGTGTACGGGCTGGGAGGACACGTGCACCAGCAGCACGGGCACAACGTGGCCTGGAGGACCTGGCCCGTCTTCAGCCGGGATGCCGCCCCCCCCCGAGGTGAGGTTCCCTTCCTCCTGCTGGCCGCCTACAGTGAGGAATACCTGCTCTCCTTTCCAGAAGGTACCCTGCAGAGTAAAGTATACCATCGAGTAAAGTAGCCTACAGAGTTATGTATTATTTTGCCCAATTTAGATCTGTTTGTATTGGAGAATATTTGTTCTTAAGGTTTATAAACTTACAATCAGTAATATATCGATTTTTAAAAACATCTCACTATACCAGGGGTTCAGTTTCCGACATCACACAGGGATCTTTCGTAAAGCTTTCTGTATATTATGATCTCCATATCTTCTATTCTTACAGCACCTACATTTATACACATTCTCTCTTTTTATACCGGTGCTTATCACAGCCCTGTGACAGATCAATATCTTTTTAAAAATTTGAAACTTTTATACTACCTATTATATGTTAATTATAGAAAAATTAGAAAATACAGTTAGGCATAAAGAAGAAATTCAAAATTGCTCATAATATTATCATCTTCTGCCAACACTTTGTTGTAAATCATTGCAAATATTTTGCAATTAAAAAAATAATTCGATGGAAGTATAATTTATATACCATAACATTTACCTGTTTAGTGTACAATTTAATCGTTTTTAGCACATTTACTGAGTTGTGCAACCATCATCATAATCCAGTTTCAGAACATTTTCAGCACCCCAGTAGGATCCCTCATTCCCTTTTAGACTTAAACTCATCCCCATCCAGTGCCTACTTCAGCCCCAGGCAGTCGCTAATCTACTTTCTGTCTCAATAGATTTGACTTTTTGGACATTTCACATAAATGGAATCATGTAATATATGGTCTTTTGTGTCTGTTTCTTTCACTTACCGTAACATTTATGAGGTTGATGGGAATTCCCTGGCGGTCCAGTGGTTAGGACTCCGAGCTTTCACTGCAGGGGGCACGGGTTAGGTCCCTGATTGGGGAACTAAGGTCCTGCAAGCCTCGCGGCTTACTAACAGTGTTCCATTGGGATAAACCGTATTTTGTCCATCCATTTGCCAGTTCATGTTACTGTTGCCAAACCTTTTTGGTACAATACTAGACTACATTGTGTTGACAGAGTACGTGTTGTGCCTGGCTTTTTATTTTATTTTAGGGTGAATACAAACATTTTCAACATATACTACTATTATTTCTTTTCATTTTTGTTGTCAGGGCATGATTAATCTGTACGGAGCTCACACATTCTTCTTGTGCCTTGAAGACACCCGTGGCTCCTCTTTCGGGCTTTTTCTGATGAACAGTAACCCTATGGGTGGGAAGCATCTTTTTCTCTTGGCAGGAACCCTGATTTTGAAAGCTCTATGGTTGTAAAATATGATGTTCAATGTCCACTAACAAATAGATAATTTTAATCATACAGTGTTTGATAAAGTTCTTCAGGAGATGCATAACGTAGTTAAGGAAATTATCAAAGCAACTTATTTTGGGCTAGATCTTTGGAAGTGTGCTGCAGGCACAGATTTGTTTGGCATCTGAAGGAAGATTGTATGGGTGGAAATGACTTTGGCCTGATCTCAGAATTCTTCAGTCCCTTCTCAGAGTAGCAATGAGGGCAGGCAGGATGAATTGTTCCTGTGAGAAAACATGCCCACTGCGTTGTCTTGGTGTTAAGGGGAAACTGATCATGTGTTTCATTTTACTTTGCCCATATCTGCTATCTGTAAAAACCCAATTCCAAGAGGAATCAGATCAAATCTTGTCACATCTTTATTATTTTACAAAGTGCTTTCACATTTGTGGTTAACCCCCATTTATTGGTATTTTGTAGGTGAGGAAATGGAGACACTGCATGGTTAATAACTTTTCTAAGGTCACTGCAGCCGGCTAAGTGGCAGGACCAGGGTTCAAAAGCAGTTCTTTTGACTACATGTGGTGCTGGTTTCAATCTGTCCTCGTGCTTCTGATGGGAAGGGCTTTTCTGACGTGTTGCTGATTCAGAAACAAATGAGCTTTCCTTCCACAGATCGAATCTTTCCCACCATGGGGCTGTGGAGGACACCTGGGTCCTAAATGCCCGCCCAGTATTAAAACAGATGATGCTGCATTGGCAGCGCTCTAGAGCCACGTTTTCCTTCAGGCCTGTAGGCTAGAGCCTTCGAATGCATGACTCTATGAGGAACACTTACTTAGAAAACTTTCATATGTCTTTGGAGTATGTGGTAGATTGGAAAACAAGAGCATCTGGAATCCAAGAGCCTATCGCCAAAGCCCCAGCCCACCTCCCATCCACCCATGCACCTGACCTTGGGAAATGTCACTTAACCCCTTCACACTTCATCTTCTCATTAAGAATAACACCTGCTCCTCACAGGCTGGTATGCAAACACAAAACGTATGTATGCACGAGAGTTCGGTTAATTAAAGCTCTATGCTTTTGTTATTTATCTTTATTAATTACTAGCAGTTTTATAGGGCAAGAAGACCATTTTTCTCCTCTTATGATCTATTCTAGCTTGATGTTTAGGCTCCAAGTTAGAACATGGTTATAATATTACTAATATACTCATTCAAACACACATTTAAAGAGCACCTGTTTCGTGTCAAGCATCCAAGCTCTCAAGTTACAAGGATGAACAAGATCCAGTCCCTACCTCAAGTTCTTCCCAATACCTTATAACACGCCTCTATCAGGATGAAAAGGTAAACCTGCAACCTAAGAGTGCCAGCATCTTTCAAAAAGTGTTTCTTTACTCCTAGAGGGTAGCCAAGTCTGGGAAGTTCCAGGATCATTAAGAAATATGGCTTCAGTTTTCATGATCAAGGACCAGAACTATAATATTTTCTATCAGCATGGTCTTACTTCTCAGTTCTAACTGGCCAGCACTATCTTTCAGGATGTCCAGTACTCTGACATAGACTACATGGATGGAAAGAAGGATTACACTACTGATGGAGTGGCTTTCCATGGTCTCTCAGATTTTGCCAACGAGTTACATAAATATGGACTGAAATACATAATTATTATGGTATGTTCAAACACTTATTCTGTTGCCTAGTTTTTCCTTTCAAAGTGGAAAAAGGTTACAAAACAGTATTTATTATTATATTCATTTATTAGAATCCTGGCATCTTAAATAACATTGACTACCAGCCTTATGTGAATGGAAGTAAAAGGAGAGTGTGGATCTTCGGGGACAAAGGCTTTGTCGTTGGACAGGTAATTTCTCAAGAAAATCAGAGTAAATTTCAATAATTTTAGGGAGTTTGTACTTTTGGTATGAAGATGGGTAGAAGGCATGTTACAGTATCATTACTGTTTTCATGACTTTAGAGTTTTCTTTTATTATTATTTTTAGACCAGTAGATGTAACAGTAGAATGATTAAAATTCTGAAGGATTTATTTTTTTAATTGAAATACATTTGATACATAACGTTGTGTAAATTTTAAGTATACAACATGTTGATTTGATCCATTTATATATTGCGAGAGGATAGCTATTGTAGGGATAGTTAGCACCACTATCATGTCACATGTTAACATCTCTTTTCTGTGGTGGGAAAAATTAAGATCTAGTCCCTAAAAAGCTAGACTCTGACCCTCTAATACTACAGATAATTGAGAAGAAATATATTATTAGAAGAAAATTCATTTATTCTTAAGGTCCTCCTGCCGCCCGATTTCTATCTCTTTTCCAAGACAATAAATTCAGCTATGATAGTATAGTAAGATCCTCTTAGGCTCATGTGAAACCTATTTCAGCTAATATGTTTTTAATTTACAGGAGACTTTTGGATAGAGCTCAGTCTTTATTCTAAGGTTGCAGTTTCAAGCACTGGAGTAGGCTGCCGAGGGGCCTATTTTCAGGGCAGCTGAGCTTTTGAGAGTATTTTAAATCACGTAGGCAAACTTCTATATCAATTGTGGATGGGGTCAGCCCTAGATGATTGGATTATGTGGGATTTGCTAACACTGGTACTTAATCTAAAAGTTTATGTGACTGTAATTCTTGTTGCTCCTGAGCTGTTTACTTTGCTAAACTGTCTCTTCAGGGTTATCCATGCCCTCTTGCTTAACTGCTCACTTAATACCTATCACTGACTTTGTTGTTTACAACACTGGTTTCTATTTACTTTCTTTTTCATTGATTCTAACTTTTCATGAAGCAATAGAGAAGTTTCCTTCCTTCTCCAAACCAATTCTTTGCTTTTACTGTATTGCTGGAAGTGAACTCTGTCTCAATTGAATTTCTAAAATATCAGGTAGACTGATATTCATGTATAAGTACAAAATCAGAGGACGTGGTCACAGAAACTTTATTTTGGTTATCTAAAAAGTAGATTAGCCAGCCCTGTGAGTTGTTCCAGTAGTACTTATATTTGAGTGGTGTATAATTAGGAATTTTCATATAATTATAGTTACTTCCACTGGCCAATAAATAACACGAGTCATTTGAGCTAAGATGTTGGCAGAGATAGTTGTAGTGGAGGTATTTGGGGTTCATTATAAAGGCATTCAGTTAGAATAAAGTTTGCTCACCCTGCTCTGAATAGAATGTTACTGCAGGAGACTTTGCCACAAGCTCGTTCCCTGAAGTCTAAAATTACCTCTAATTATTATTTGGTGTCCCATCACCTAAAACAAAGGACCAGGAGTTCAATCCACTTAAAGAGGGAACTTTAAGCTCTCATCTTGAGGTTTAAGAGGTCTCTGCATATATATATATATATACACACATATATATATAAATTATATATACATTATGTTACTTGAGTGTAACGTTGTCTCTAAGTGACAACCTATAAGTTTTCTGGGAAAATGAGCAAGAAAATATACACAAAAGCTGGTATCCCATCAATTCAGAATTTACAATAATTTGGCTATAGCTATATCTTTGTCCTATTTGTGCAACATGTTAAAAGCTACACTTTGATAGGAATAGATAGGAAGAGAAGATAGGGTAGATCGTTTATATGCCAAAACCAACATATTATTTATAAACATAATTATTCAAAGTGGGTTTCAGATGACCTTTAATTGACAGCACATTAAACAAATTCAATCATTCTCTTCCAGAAGGTTGTGTAGTTAGATTTCCAGTATTTTAATGAGTTCTTCTCCCAATTGGCCTGACATAATGAAATTTTACATTTTTTTAAATAGGAAAAGACATTCTTATCTATTTAATCAGTTGTTTTTCCTTTCCTTTTTTCTTTCTTTGGTTCCTTGCATCTATTTTACTATTTAGTTTTTGGAAGAGAGTCACAAATTTTGATTCTTAAATGATAAGATGCATGGGGCTTCTAGTAGAAGAAATGGTAGCCAGCAGTAAATCCATAAGTAAACCGTCAAACAGACTAATTGCCACAGCCTTCTTTGTTCTCTAGGGGTATCCTGGATGGACAGTTTTTCCTGATTTCACTAATCCAGTTAGTACTGAGTGGTGGAGAGAGCAGTTCAGTGAATTTTATAAAGCTCTGGAATTTGATGGAGTGTGGATTGTAAATTGTTATTTCAGGATCAAACTTCTCGTAGAAATACATATTCCAAGTTGTGAGATGAACTTTGACCCTGATCTGTAATAAAATAGTTTGCTTGACATAGTGGTATTTAAAATCCTTTTACTTAATGCTGAAATTATATGCAGCAAATTAGGCTCCTCAAAACTCTGAATTTTAATTCTGGATGTGCCACTAACTGGTTATTTCTTTTTGAGAAAGTCCTTTGTTTTCTCATGGCTTCAGCTTTTTCCTTTATTAACTACATTTTAACTTAAAAATATTGTTGTATTAGAAGTTATAATTGTTATTATTTGTCACACTGACTCATCAAAATTTAAAGTTAATCATTAGAGAATAATGAGACTTATTTTTTAGGTAGGGATAGCTTGTGGGTATATTTCTTTGAAATTTAAAAAATTAACTCTGTTTTTCAGTAAAATTAGGCATCACCTATTTTTAATCTACTTTAGAGAAATAGATACAATCTCAAATATATCTTCTTCTTGCCCCACATTGAGCAGAATAAAAGACAGAGGAAATTATAAAATAGAAATATTACCCTATCTTATGTTTTTTAAAAGAATACTGAAACAATAACAGCAATAATAAAATCACAATATTTATAAGGTAAGAATTAGCCTTTGGAATGGTATTTCATAATTAACTGATTGAAATCAAAATATAAAAGGTAAAATGTGCCTGATACCATTTAGAGTTGGAAAGCACCTTAAATATAATCTAACCAAAAAGATGAAATGGAGGTCAAGAAAATTTGGGGCTTCTAGTTCGGTAAACATTACTCAATAGCTAACTGTATATCAGTAACATTTTCCATTTTGTGTATTTTGTGTCTCTGTAGGAAATGGATGAAGTATCTAGCTTTCTCCAAAATTCTGATCATGAGTGTGAAGTAAACTACTTGAACTTTCCTCCTTTCATTCCTCGTAAGTTTTCACCTGTTTCCTAATGATGTAGGCATGAGGCATGTTTAAAACAACCTCAGTAGTACTCAGTGTGGCCAAGAGCAATTCTACTTCTCGGTTCAAGGGACTCCCCTCCAAACACCCTGACCACCCTGACCACTCTTCTGCTGGAGACCTTGTTCCATTGTTTGGTCTCTGATTACCTTTTTGCTGCCATAATCCAAGGGCAAGCACGTGGTGGAAGCCATACCTCCCATGGCTGTAGAGTTTTACATTCTTCCAACCTTTTCACTGTCTCCAAACCCCTCATACAAGTGGTTCAATGTTAAACTTTATAATCAGAGAATATCAGAATATATTAAGGTACAGACTAGCAGTAAATCTTTAATTTTTGTTAACTTTTTTCTTTTTTTTTTTAGCTCATTAGCAACAGTTTAAAGCATGAATGATTTCTTTTAAGTCCTTCCTGTTTTTAAGGGCCATTTCTAATCAAAGTCAGTTTTCCAATCTCTGATTTTGAAAGAATGAGTGTGTGTGTGTGTGTGTGTGAGAGAGAGAGAGAGAGAGAGAGAGAAATAGTATAGAATAGATTATGCTGGAATCTGGAAACAAATGAACCCCAATATCTCAGTGGGTAAACACAATACAAGTTTACTTTACTCATATAATGCTCCAGTGTGGAATGTGTGGTTCTCATCCAAGCAGTGACTCAGGGATCTACTTACTTCCATAGCCTGTTCTCCCATCTTGGAGTTCTTTGTTTCCAGCTTTCCAGGTGAAAGAGAGGGTAGAGGGAGTCTTATGGACACGCCAGGAAGTGGGGTGTATTTAATATGCTCACATCCCTTTGGCCAGAATCCAATACCATAGTCTCAGCTTAATTTCAAGTGACAGTGTGAACTATACTCCCAGGAAGAGAACACAGGCTTGGTGAGCATCTGGCCAATTTCTGCCAGCTTATTCTGGTTTGTCCACTTCATGTGCATCCTTGGACCAAGGTGCAGCTCTTTCTTTAGCCCCTTTTGGTCACTGCAGAAGTGGAGAACTTTTTCAGGTGGAATCTTGACTTTATTTAACTTTTTGCAAAATCTACTGTTTGCTTCCCCTGCTTATTCTTTTATCTTTCTCTGTCCACTCTATGTTCCCCCAATTTTTTTCACTGTGGATCAGTTTATCATTTTTCTCTTTTAATCTCTTAATCTTCTTCTTAACCAAAACTGAGGGTTTTTTTCACAACAGAAAACTGCAATCCCATCACCTTCTGCCTACTTCTGTTGAGTACCCCATTCTCTACCTGCCAGCATTTTGTCTACCTACATATTAATAACCAGGAGGTTTGCCTTATAGCTGGTCTGCTTCTCACATTTTCAGGATTAGACAGTATACATTAGCGTGATAAAGATTTGGATAGATTAACTTTGACCCTGGGCAAATTTTAGTGTCCTTTCTTATAATTGAAGTAGTTGTGAATCTCATTCCACCATCTGAACTGTGCCAGAAACAGAATTTTCTTTATGTTTTATGATTCAACTTAGTTTCTGACTCCAAACCTTGATTCTCTTGGGCTGGTGGGAAAAACTCACCCTCAGTGTTTGCTGGTCCCACCACTCTCTGAAATTGTGCCTTAAACTGAGGTCCTATGTGCAGGCAAGACTTCATGAAGGAAGTCCCCGAGTCATTGGTCTTCAAGGATAAGGGAAAAGAAGCGATTGCATAAATTAAATTAGGAGTTTGGGATTAGCAGGTAAAACTGCTATGTATAAAATAGATAAACAACAAGGTCCTACTGTATAGCACAGGAAACTATATTCAATATCTTGTAATAAACCATAATGGAAAGGAATATGAAAAAGAATATATATATGTATAACTGAATCACTTTGCTGTATACCAGAAACTAACACAACCTGATAAATCAACTATACTTCAATAAAAAAACTAATAAAAACAAAAAAAGAAAAAAAGGCAATTGCAGATCACAAGGCAGAAAATGTTGAGCATTTTAGACATGAGAAAGGGAAAATACAGTAATAATAGTAGTGATTTCTAGAGGCAGGATCTGAATTCTTATTCATGAAACCACTCAAATGTCTTATCTCATTTTAAGAAAACAAGTCTACTGGAGTGTGAATGCCTATAATATGAGTGAAAATGTTCACTGCCCTCATATCTGTTCTCAATTTTTCTCGACTAAATGCATGTAGATAAATGCAGGTGCTTTGCTGATATTTAATCTCAGATTAACCATTCCTCTGAACAGGTTTCCTCACTTGCCCCCACTTAGCAGCATTCTTTGTGAGTGCACAGAAATGCAAATTAATTTGAAAGGTCTATCTCAGGGTAGGCCCCAGATAGGAAGTAGCATTTAAGATATTTAAAATCTGGAAAGTATTTTTTCAGGTGAAGACTGGCGGGGAAGTTACGTAACCAGGAAGCACACGATTAGGTAGTCATTTTGTTAAAGTTGGTTGATAGGGATGTGCCTCTTGGATGGGTATTTCCCACAGGCGTTCTGGACGACTTGCTTTTGGCAAGAACCCTCTGCATGGACACAGAGTTTCAAGGGGGCTTTCACTATGATGTCCACAGCTTGTATGGCTACACCACAGCAAGAGCCACAGACTCGTAAGCACTTGGTTTTCCTCCTAATTCCAGATTTGGGGAGGTGGGTGGTGAAGGGTTTCTGTTGTCTTTCTTGTCTTTCTTAAGTGTATTTTTCAAATATTTTTTGTGCTTATAGGGATATAGAAACTCAGATCTTACAGGCTACTTAAGAGATTTTCTCATATAACCCCTTGGTTTCTGTGCAGGATTATTTTTGATTGGCTTGTGACTCAGGGACTTCATTATTTCAAGGATACTCATAGGCAGTAACATACAAGGTATTTAGAGGCCCCAGGTGGACATCAGTCCTTGCTTGGGTCCTATTACTGAATGTACTAGGGTCATCACAGTAGGGTTGCCTGATTTAGCCAATAAAAATACAGGCCACCCAGTTAAATTTGCACTAGACTTATTTATACTAAAAATGAGTTATTGTTTAGATGAAATTCAAGTTTACCTGAGTGGGCTGTATTTATCTGGCAATGCTACACCACACCCTCCCGGCTTCCCTCCCCCGCTCCCTACACGCTGCCTGCTCCAGTCTCCCTTCAGTTCTCCCCTCTGCCCCAGAGCACATGCACACCACCACCACCAGCAGCACCACTCAATAGGAAAGTCTAACAAAGAGACAGATGTTCGCTTCAGTCCTTTTCGTACCTTGCCAGGTGGATTTTTTGCTGATGACATTGTAAATTGAGGAATAGCTCCCCGCAAACTCCCTCCACCAAGTTCCTTCCTTGGAAGGTGGTAAAGTACAATCATTATACCTAAGAGACCAAGAAATTCAGGGCTAAGCAGACTCTAATTTTAGATTTGCAAAGCAGACAAGGAAACTAAAGTATCTGAAGAATTGTTGGGAATCTTCCAGTGGCTTAGGAAAGAGTGTCTTAGTCTTTCTCTGTTTCTTTCCTTTTGCTTTGGTGTTTCGAGAACTCCATGGTGGGGATCGGGCAGGAAGATTTGATGTGCTTATTGGACATTTCTCAACCCTTTTAGTACTTGACTTCCCTGAGTCCTGAGCATTCCGTTGAAACTTGACTCCTTTGGTTCTCAAGCCATCACTCCCTCCTGGCACCCCTGCTCTCTTCCCAGCTGCCCATTCTCAACCTCTAGATCTGAATATTTTTCATCTACTCTCTCACTATTGATAAGTCTTAGGGGTCAGGCTTCTTCTCCTGGTTTTGACTGTCATTTATTCTGATTTTTTATTTATTAAATCTATAATTCTACCTTAGAGCTCTCCCTGATTTTCAGACCCAGATATCCAAACTACATTCTGACCTTCTCTAAGTACTTCCGATACCATTCACCTTACTCTGTCACCTGTTTCTGCCCAGCTGCCGCACTCTGGCTAATCATTTTTGAAGCTGTTAAATTCCCTATCTTGGCTGGTAGCAACACCATCCCCATCACCCAGACTCCCAAGGGAGAAACTTGGTGTCATCCTTGAGTTCTTTCTTTCTCTCACACCCTCACATGCAGTCGGTCTTTGATCCTTTTGATTCTAAAACATTTCTATAACCATCACCTTTCTTCCCCCCACCCCCCAACACTTCTTAGTTAAGGTCATCGTCACCACTCACATAAAGCACTACACTACTCCCCTGACTACTCTCCCTTTCCTGACTTCAGCTTTATCTCCCACTAATCTGCCCTCTATTCTTGCTACTCAAGGTGTGGTCCAAAGAACAGCAACATTAGCATCACCTGGAAATATATTAGAAATGCAGCATCTCGGGCCTCAGCCTAGACCTTGGAAATCAGAATCTGCATTTTAACAAGATCACCAGGTGTATTGAATGTATGTTAAAGTTTAAAAAACACTTGTCTATATTACTGCCAAAGTGATCTTTCTGAATCACGGTCTGTTCATTTCACTCCCGAATGTAAAATTATTTGTGGCTTGGTATTTTCTATACAATAAAATCCAATCACCTTAGCAAAACCTGTAAGGTACTTTATAACCGAACCCCTTCTTCGACTCTTTCTTTCATCTTTGCCACTCCTCGTATTTTATGCTCTGGTAATATGTAACTGCTTATTGTTCCCAAATCAAATGCTCTTTCCTTCTTCCATGTCTTTGCATGTGCTGTGCTTTCTGCATGGGATGGCCTTCCCTGCCCTGTCCATTTTGCAAACCTACACTTATCTTTAAAGCCTCATGCAATCATTAAAAAATAAATTAATTAAAAATTTAAAAAAATAATAAAACCTCATCTCAGATGTTAATGATAGAAAAACAATCTCCCCTCTTTTTGTGCTGCCCTTCTTAATATTGCAATATGCTTAATATGCCAAAATCTTATAATTTTGAGGTATTCGTTTTTTTTCTTGCTGGACTGTCAGTTTCTTGAGGGCAAAGTTGCCCCTGTGTCCATACTGTGTGAACTACACATGCTTGTTGAATAAATGCCTGGCCTGAGAAAGAGAAGAAGGGCAGGATGGGCCCCCAGGGGACCTAATTCTAGAGGCAGAGGCTGTGCCGATTTTGATTTCCAGCACCATTTTTGCCCTCATGACTTTGTATTAATGCTGGATCATCCAGATTAGAGAGAATCCTTGTCTAGTAAATGCAAAGGTTTTTATTTCAATGAAAGAAAAGCTTCAGGAAGAAGGACACACGCTTCTGATTTTCTATCTTGTCTTTTCTGGCTTCTTTCTCTCTCACTCTACCTTTCCTGGGAAATAAAGTAGATGAATAAGACTCAGTTTCCTCATTTTTTCAAATGAGAGACTTGAATTAATGTTTTCTATGGTCCCTTCCTGTTCTGATCTATCTGGACACTTAGATGCGTCTGTCTAAGAATGGAATGTAAGAAGGAGAGTGGATAAATGGCCAGGGCAGAAAGGAAAAGTAAGGAAGAGCAGGAAGAGGGAGAGTTTAAATTGCTTTATTGCTAGTGTCTCCATGTAGCAAAGTGCTATAACATCACGATGGGGCTGATTAATACATTCTACTAGCTATGGTTAATAGTTAAAAGGTAACTATGACTGAGAAAGTAGTAGGTACCCTTCTTACTTCCCTGGGTCAGGCAGAATGGCCTAAATTCCCAGAGAACAGTGGAAATAACCATAACTTGGCCTTTGGGCGGGAGGCAAAGTTCACTAAAAAACAGGTAAGTCTTTCATTCAGTGGGATCTGGGCATCAGGAGAACTAAAGTCTTAGATCTGATGAATATTTGACTCCACCTTAGCTGGAAGACCAGTTTGGGGACAGAGGTTACTGATCTACCCAAAGGATGAAATTCACCTCTGCCTAGGCTGAAAGCAGAAGGCCAGATCCTCTCAGAAATCAGAACCTGACCATAAGTAGGTCAAACCTGAGGGATGGAAAAGAAAAATTTAAGGATCTCTGAATAAGGTTTTATCTCTGAGCTGGAAAAAACAGTTATCTCATCTGTGTTACCATAATGGCCAGCCTCTAAGTAAACTGTAACCGCAGATAACTTCACCCCTGTTTCAGTTTCACACTATAAGCTAAATGTGTTTCTTTCATGACTGATGATTGCAGAATGCAGTAAACCCTCTAGCCAGCAGTAATAAAGGCAAAGTATCTGCCAGTCTATACCAAAGGAGAGATGAGGATGAGAGTTGAAGAGTAGGTCCTCTCCTCCAATCCCCCATTTTTTGGTCATTAAATTGTCAGAATGGAACACTTCTCTTTCATAAACCAGGCTTCTAATTCAGAATTTTCTCCCTTTTGTCGTTATAAGTCACTCTGCATTTATAGACTCTCCATAAAATCCTTAGGAATATGAAGTAGGGAAGCATTGGTGGTTGTGCTAGTGTCTGTGAGGAATTACCTGGTGCCTGGTGGTACCCTTTTCTCAGACCGTGTATTGAAAGGAAGGATAGAAGAGCTTGCTTGCAGAGAGCTAGCAGCAATTGTGGCTCAAGTGTTACTATCTTGTAGTTGTATTATTGTTCAATTTTGGAATCTAAAGGAAGGTGTGAACTGTTTAGTGTGGAAGGAGAAGGGTGGCAGAGGCCTTTTAGTAAAGTATCAATGTAAAAGAGTGTGCAGAATAAGAAAAGAACATAGCCTGCATCTAACTATATGTTATCCCACCCCATCCCCGCATCCTGAAGCAATTATCTTTCTGAATTCTGTTTTTAATTCCTTTGCTTTCTTTTCTGTAGAGTTTTATTTGATATGTAATATTTTACATGTAATACAATGAAAATATTCTGTATTTTAGTTGTTTTTAACTTGATAAAGGGTGTCATATGTCATCCTTGACATTTCACTTGTCATTTCATTTGACATTTCATTTGTCATTCTCATTTCAATTAATATTATTGATGTTTTTGCATAGATTACAATTTTCTAATATTGGGGATTGCTAATAATAAGTTCTGAAGCTTCAGAGGAACCCAGGTGCCTGGAGCCCAGCTGGTGTACAAACTCTCCTCTTGGGCAAGCAGTGGGTACAGGGTCCTGAGCTGGTGTTGTGCTGAACAGGATTATTGATGAGCAGCAATGCATGGAACCAAGGGACACTGGAAAAACTCTGTCTAGAGGGAGAAGGCCGGGCCGAGAACCCAAAACATGGTTCCAGGGTATTTTTGACCCAAAGGGCAGAGCACAACCAGATCCAACAAGATAGAGAAAAGATAATCAAGAGGACAGGGGTCTAGAGAAGTTCCTTGGGGGGAAGGACTGTAGAGGTTTGTACTGTCATGTGAGATCTGAAACTTTATCCAGAAGCGGGAAAGAAGCTCTTAAAAATGCTAAACTTGTTTGCTTAACTGATTCATGATACTTTGGTGTTCCTTCTGAGTTTGGTTGGAAAGCCCATTACTGCCCTGGGTATAGGTGAGTCCTAGACATTCACAACTCCCTTGACTGTATTCCTTTTCAGGGCCATGGAGAATATCTTCCCCAAGAAAAGAAAATTCATCTTATCCCGTTCTACTTTTGCTGGATCTGGCAAATATGCTGTTCATTGGCTGGGGGACAATGCAGCCCGACGGGATGATCTCCGATGGTTCATCCCCGGTATCCTGGAGTTCAACCTATTCGGCATCCCCATGGTGAGTTTCATTCTCAACCAAGGAACTTTCACCCTTTGTCCTTTGACATTGTTTTCATTACCAGTCTTTGAGGGTGTCTGAAAACCAAGGAGCATATATTTCACTGTGATATGTATTGGAAAAACTAATTTTTATGTGTCGTGTGAGCTGCCTTCTGAAGGTCGGATGGTAAAACTATATCATTGGATTGTCATTCATGGACTCTGAAGTTAGGAAGGAGACACCATGAGTAAAATGTATTACTATCACAGAAAAATCTCATCAGCAGAACATCTGTAAATACCGAAGTTTGAAAGTGGACGCTGAATATTGAGGAAGAGCCCTTAATACAACAATCAGTCTTCTTCTTGTCAGTAGATTCCTGATGCATACTTGCTTCCTTCTCCCATTTGGCTGAAGGCTTTCCCTGAAAGCTTGGGACTTCCTTAAACATGGAAGGATGGAAATAAGAGATGCTCTTTTTCCTTATCATATAGGTACACAGTCAATGCTCTCTCCTCTCTCACTGACCACTGTGCTTGTGTGTGTGCTAATTCTCCAGGTAGGTGCCAACATCTGTGGTTATACAGAAAATGTCACAGAGGAACTCTGCAGAAGGTGGATGCAGCTTGGAGCATTTTATCCACTCTCGAGGAATCACAATGGGCCTGGGTTCAGGGTAAGGTCCCAAGAGAAGTGATGGAAACTTCTTGGATTGTATGATCTACTTGTACTCAAAGAGGGATTGAAGAAAATCCTACAGGGTGGCCCTAAGTACAGGAGCAGAATAGATAAATCTTGGGTGATAGGCTTCAAAAGCAGGGTATCGGGATGAGGGTATATGGGGAATGGAATGTATATAACTGAATGGTTCCATTGTTGAAAACTCACCAACAAAGGTTGTTGTTAAAGTGTCTATGGTACTGCTATCGCTTCTGTTATCACCTTACATAAGATGAGAAAATGGAGTCCACTGGTGTTTTACTTCAGTTAATACAAGGGAAGCTCCTCCAAGATAAGGGAGAGCAGGGAGGAAGGATTTAGGGAGGGACAGGCCAGTGACCTGAACGTTTTTTTCACCTTGTTACACATTCTCTTTCTATGAATGGTTTGGGAAATCACCCCCACTGCTTCTCATGACTCATCATGCTTTTATCCTATATAAAGTCATATTTTTGATGGGCAAGTATATAGCTGTAGTTTCACAGTCCTTCTTTTTTTTTAAAAGTATATTAAATTTAATTAGATGTTGCTAGACTGTTTTCCAGAAAGACTGTAAAATTGACATTTCACCTAGTAGTGTGAGTCTCCTTTCCCCCTAAATTCTTTTCTTTCCATTGGAGTATAGTTGATTTACAATATTGTGTTAGTTTCTGCTGTACAGTAAAATGAATCAGTTATACATATATCCACTCTTTTTAGATTATTTTCCCATATAGGTCATTAGAGAGTATTGAGTAGAGTTCCCTGTGCTATATAGTAGGTCCTTATTAGTTATCTATTTTATATATAGTAGTGTGTATATGTCAATCCCACCTCCCAATTTATCCCTTCCCCCCTTTCCCCCCGCCCTGGTAATCATAAGATTGTTGTCTACATCTGTGACTCTATTTCTGTTTTGTAAATAAGTTCATTTGTACCATTTTTTTAGATTCCACATATAAGTGATATCATATGATATATGTCTTTCTCTGTCTGACTTACTTCACTCTGTGTGACAATCTCTAGGTCCATCCATGTTGCTGCAAATGGCATTATTTCATTCTATTTTATGGCTGAGTAATATTCCATTGTATATATGTACCACATCTTCTTTACCTATTCCTCTGTCGATGGACATTTAGTCGAAGGCCCTCTTAAGGAGATGTTTATGGTAATACCAGGAGTGAGTAAGGTTTCTTTTACATCTTTCCAATTACAATGAAAATGAACATAATGAATGCCCATCATTAATGGGAAATTTCTGTTTCTGAGGCCTAAGAAAATTAGATCTCCCATCTAAAGCGTTCTTTCTTTGCTCTTTGATAAAATCTGCTAAAAACTGCCCTCATGAATTTTTTTGCACATGGTATATTGAAGAACAAATAGAGGTCACTGTCTTTGGAATAGAGAAAATAAAACATATTTTGATGGTGAAAACATTACAGACAAAACTAGGCATAAATTTTAAAATTGCAAATTTCTAAAAGTGTAAGGAAAGGGAGAGATGGATTGCAGATCATGGTGGTAGGCAATGCGGCTTAAGGCAATGGGTTTCAAATTCTTTTTTCGTAGTATTACAACTTTATTGTGTTATATGCCAAATGAAGTATTATCAGAAACCTTAATAAATAACATAAATTGGAGGAGCTCTAGAGGGAGCAGGGCCCACTATAGCCCCTTTATCTCCATGGCAACTTCTGTGGGCTTCTTTTTCACCCTGAGGCTGTCATAGACTGGCAGATGTGTCAAATTTAAACTCTGCCACTTGCTTGCAATTTTACATTGGGAAAGTCATGTAATCTTTGATACTATTTTTTTCATCTGTAAAATGAAAGAGCAGAACCAAGATCCTTTCAGTTCTGGAAATGCTTTGACATCCTCCAAATTGGAAAATATGACTACTGTCATCTGAGAAAGCTTCTTATCATAAGGGAACTTTAAAAATTTGATGGAAATATTTAGTAATTGCTTACATTTCCTTCTAGGACCAGGATCCTGCTGACTTTAGTGAAAACAACTATATGCTGTTGAATTCCTCCAGACACTATCTGAACATCCGCTACACCCTGCTACCCTATCTCTACACCCTTTTCTACCGAGCTCATACCCTGGGGGGAGACCGTAGCAAGGCCCCTCATCCATGAGTAAGCTTCCTGACCTGCAAAGAATCCCTTTCAGACCATAATTTCACTTACCTTGTTAGTAGCAACAAGGTTAGTTAGGACCCTGTTGCCATACAATGTGCTGCTGTCCTGTATTGGGACTTCACCTGCCTTCTCTGTTTTCCAGGTTCTACCAGGACCCAGCTACCTTGGAGGTGCACGAGCAGTTCCTCTGGGGGCCTGGACTCCTCATCACGCCTGTTTTATACAAAGTGTGTTTATAATCTAAACAATGGGGTGAACGCTCACACTTGTTCTCCTGGTTCTATAGCTGAATAAGCTGGGTACTGAGTATCTGTGGCTGCGTTTAAATATGAGTATAAATGAGAGAGAGAGAGAGAGAGATCGTGAAAGTTTGGAAATTTGAAAAATAGTAATTCTTGATCTCACTGTTTGCCAAACAAAACAATCCCCATTTTGCAAAATTACCTTAAAGCTTGTTTCCTTAAGCATGTGGCCATGGTATTGATGGGGACTTTGAATGCCTGTGAGTTTGGGCTGGCCATCTGTCTGTGCTTCCCTTTGACCAGAGGGAATATGCTCCTAAAGTTGGGGTGGAGAAAGAGAAGAGGTGGGGAGAGGAGAGTGGAGGGAGAGAGAGGTTCTGGGCAAGGGGAGGGTGCTACTCTGGAGTCCCGGTATAAAGGACCACGCCTACCCTTCCTAAGTGTGACTTGGGGCAGGGGTGAGTGGGGAAGAGTAGGGTGGGGTCAGGATTATGCGGATCCATTTATAAACATGAGAGATGGCCCAGGGACTCACGTCACAGGCCCTTGGAGCTGACGTTTCAGCCCCAACGTCTCATGGCAGGTCCTGCTAACTAGCAAGCGGTCCCCCTGCAAGGCTCTCCTGGGGGCCTAGCTGCTTCATTCTCCTCCCATCTGTCAGATTACACAGGTAACTCAGGGAGTGAACTTCCTCTGCTTCTCTCAGGAGCCTCCAAGCAAAACAAACTTCATTTCTAGGAACAGGTCTGGTTTGGGTAATCTGCCCAATTTTTCTGAGTATCTGTGTTTTACTTGTAGGATGGGATGATCCCAATTATCTCTGAGGATCGATGAGATGAGCACATGCCACCACGTGGGAAGGTGTTGTGTAAATTGTAAAGGGGTGTGCCGGTGTTGCTCATTATTGTTGTTTCCCTAGGGTGTGGACCACACAAAAGCACATATACCGGCCGCCATCTGGTGCGACTATGAAACGGTGAGTGAGGCAGCCCTGCTTGGCTCAGAGACCTGCCTTTAGCAGAGAGCAATTCTAAGGCAGCAGTCTTGGGAGCTCGGGGTAGGATAATAGTACTAGGTTTTACATTTAGTTGCTTGTGGGTACTTTCCTGGGAAGAAGGCCTTTCCAGAGGTACAATGAAATAATTTGAATAACTGGGGTAGGTTTATGGCAATTTTCATTATATCAACCTGGCTACTATGCAGCTATCGGGACTAGTAATGGGCCTTAGGGTGTGATGACCTAGAGGATTAAAGGCCAGTTGTGGAATCACCCACAGCATGGTATAATGTAAAGAAATAGGGTAGGTTGGAGTCTTGGCTCTGCTATTACCTATATGCCTTGGGCAAGTCACTTCACTTTGAGGACGGAGGGGTCTCTATTTGTCTCTTCTTTAAAATGAGGCAACTGAACTAGATCATTTCCAAGGTCACTCCTAGCCCAAGCAACATATTATCTGATCTTTTTTCCTTTTGTTGGTTAGGGAGTAGCCATAGAATGGAGGAAACAATCTGTGGAGATGCTACTGCCAGGTGATAGGATAGGACTTCACCTGTGAGGGGGCTACATCTTTCCCACCCAGCAACCAAACACAACCGCAGAGACCAGGTGAGCTCCTCACCCTTCTGAGGGGTGACTGCTCCGGTGCTCTAAGGGGCAGGGTGTTATGGGAGAGGCAAATCGGGACTAAAATTGGATAAACTAAGGGAAAACATCTCCAGTCAGTAATCTTCTTCACTTCCTTTCAAGGTCGGCCCCAAATTGGCATCTTAGTCTTCATTAAGCAAGGGATAAATGTAGCCTTGGTTCCTTTACATTCCCTTTGTCTTTCACTTTTAGATTGCATCAGATTAGAAAAAGAGTCAAAATAATCACGTGTGAGGATTCCCCTGGGGTCGGAAATTGTTCTCAAGTAGATTCCTTTAGGAATGAGAGAATGCAAGTTAAACAGGAGATAAGCATTACCATATGAAAGTCAACATAGGTTCAAGGTCAAGAGCCAGAAAGTTTGAGTTCAAGCCTCAGCTCTATTACGTTACAGATGTGTTACCATGGGCAACTTACTTTCTGTGTTTCTGCTCATCATTAGTAAACTGGAGTTGATGGTAGTTCAACATTGTAGAGTTATTAAGAGGGTCAAATGAAATATAGAAATGATTTAATGTATATAGGACACATAGAAGAGTGTCTTCCACTTGGTAAGCACCCAGTAAGTGATAGTTGTTAGTATTATCACAAACCCAGTTTTCAGCAGGGACTACCGCCTTCTACTGTTCTTCTCATGCTCATTCACTACTAACCTCTGCGTTCACCCACACCTTGCTTCCGTGTTTTCAGACAGAGTCAGTATCTACTCAGTATCTGGGATTGACTCTAATACTGTCTGTCCCTGTGGCATGAAGGGAACTGGTTTAACATCGTTCTTTCTATCCCTTCTTCATTCTCTGAAACTGAGAATTGCTCTTTTACAGTCGGAAGAGTACCACGGGACTCATCATTGCCTTGGACTATAAGAGAGAAGCAAAGGGAGAGCTGTACTGGGATGATGGTGTCTCTAAAGGTAGACGTCCTTATGGTACCATCACTGTGCTTCTCAGTGAAAATTAGTCTTTGCAGGCTGCCCAGTATGGCACTAACCCTGTTATCACCGATGCTCATTTCTGTAGCTTAGAATCAATTTATTCTTAAAGTCCCGTTAGCCAAGCACATGCATTAGAATAGACCTCATATGAGCAGCTTCTATGCTATTGACTCTACCAAAGCAAGACATTATTGGATTTAGTTTATTCTTTTCTCTGGGTGTCATTATTAATGCCAAATAACACATTTTATTAATAGATTTGTAAAATAGTGCCTTGGTGGCTATTGAAGGGCAAGTATCTAATTTGTTTAGTGTGTTTTTCCACTGTGAGATTTCCATATAAATACCTCACATAAGCCTCTGGTCTCATTATATAAAAATCCTGCCCTATATAGAATTAGCATTTATTCATATTTATTGGCTATTTATTATTGTGCTGTGTGTAGGGCATATAAAGATGAATAAGACATAAACATTGCCCTGAGCAAGTCCTGGTCCAGCAAGATAGAGGGCATGTGGGTGATTACAAATGCAAGTCAAAGTATTTTAGATGCCGACAAAATGGTACAACAAGTGCCATGGGGTTTAGAGGAGGGAGCAGTTGCTGCGGGTTGAAGTGGTCCAGGGAACCTCTGTGGAGATTCGCAAAAACAGGTAGAACTTGGGTGAGCAGAACTAGGTGGCAGAGACATTCCCAGGGAAGAGAAGAACACGCCCAGCTGCTCTGCTTCCTGTAGCAACCAACCCTCTTCCATCTTTCTCTTTTAGATGCTGTAACTAAAAAGAATTATATTCTGTATGATTTTTCTGTCACCTCTGTAAGTACTGCTTTTGAGGAACCCACAGTGCATGTTCTTTTCTGTGACTGCTATTTGAGTTTTGGGTTTGCCGTAGATGCTTGGTCTTGTGGACTAAGGGCAGTGCCTCGTTGCCATGGTCGCAGAAAGGATTAACGTTAAAATGAATTTTTAAATCTGTGTTAGATACGTAAGCCTATAGAAAATCAGTATGAGTTTGGTGAAGAACTTGTTTTTTTCTGGAAAAATAAATTATTGCCTTTGAGTTTTATATGCTGAGTCTGGGCTTCCAAGATATGTCCTTATTTGAGGGGTTGCGAGTGTGTAGGACGTGTGGGTCAGGGGTGATGAGGTGTGCAGTACCTTTCTGAGGTTCTTCCATCATGGCCTTCCTTTCCAGAGTCACCCAGTTTCTCTGCATCAAAACCAGCATTTGATGTTGTCACATTAAAAAAAAAAAATTAGCCATTCTGATAAAGGTGTAGCAATATCTCATGTGGTTTCAATTTGTATTTCTCTGGCGTTTAATGATGTTGACCATCTTTTCATGTACCTTTTCATTTGCCAGCTGTATATTCTTTTAAGTAAAATGTCTATCCAGTTCTTTTGCCCATTTTCTAATTGGATTGTTTGGCTTATATTTGAGAGTTTTGAAAGTTCTCTATATATTTTAGAAACCAGTCCCTTCTTGGATATATGGCTTGTAAATATTTTTTTTCAGTCTGTAGGCTGCTCTTTTCATCCAGTTAACACAGTCTTTCACAGAGCAAAAGTTTTTAATTTTGATGGGTCTAGTTTATCATTTTTTCCATTTATGGATCATTCTTTTTGGTGTCTAGTATAAGAACTCTTTATAGCTCTTCAATATTTTCTCCTATTTCTTTCCTAAAATTTTTATAGTCTTACTTTTACATTTAAGTTTATTATCTATTTTGAGTTAATGTTTTTAATTAAAAAACTTTTTTTTTTTTTTTTTTTTTGGCTGCGTGGCTTGCGGGATCTTAGTTCCCCGACCTTGGATTGAACCTGGGCCATGACAATGAAAGTGCCAAGTCCTAACCACTGGACAGCCAGGAAACTCCCAGTTTTGAGTTAATTTTTATATAGGATTTGAGGTTTAGGTTGAATTTCATGTTTTGCCTATGGATGTCCAGTGGCTGCAGCACCATCTGTTGAAAAGTCTGTCCTTTCTCCATTGCATTGCTTTTGCAAAAAATCAGTTGGGCATATATTTGTGGGAGGCCTAATCTTTTTAAACATCAAAGTGTCCCTTTTTTTCTTCAGTCTTCAGTTCTACCTTCTTTGTCATAGCTCAACTTTGTCACTTTTGAACTGTGGTTCCCTGAATAAGTTATCTAACTTACCTGGGCTTCAGTTTCCTCATCTGAAGAGTGGGGATCATTACAGCCTCAACCTCATAGTTTGCTGTGAGAATTGAATGAGATAATACATGTAAAATGCTTAGCACAGTACCTGGCACACAGTTAAGCATTCATAAATTTTAGCTATCATCATTATTGTTAAAAGAAAAAAAAATTATTTGGGCACTGTTTTGTGTGTATGTGTATGTCTATACCTTTGTGTGCCCATGGGTCTCTGTGTGTATTTGTGTCTTTTTGTTTGCTTTGTGAGTACCCATCTTGTCTGCTTGAAAATTCCATGATGTCAAGAAGATATTTTGAGTAATAGAACCAATAAATAACCAGTAAACCAAAGCAAGCACATAATATTACTAAAAGAGTACAAAAAGACTGTTAAGAGTCTCGCTTGAAAAATTCCCTGGGGACCATCTCCTGGCACCATTTAGAACCTCAGAGGTAAAGGATCTCTTAGAATCTCAGGAAGAAAGATACAGAGTGGTATTTGGGCACAATTAGAATGTGATATACCTGGTGTCTAAACTGACTTCTGTCTCCCCAGAACCGTCTACAGGCAAAGATTATAAATAATAATTATATGGACCCCAACAACCTCATATTTACAGGTATCATAATCTTGGGAATGGACAAGGAACCTACTAATTTTACCGTCTTCCTTAATAATGCTGCCACCTCCATTTCAAATGTTGTCTACACTCATTCAACAAAGGTGGGATATTGTTCAGTCCTGTGTTGCCCTTGCCGGCAGCGGTGGCCTGAGCTTCTGACAGCCAGCTTGCCCTTGCTCTGTTGACTTTGGGCGGTCACGGAGACAACTGGCTTGCTCCAGCAAAAAGCTCCAGCACTGCGATGTAAGCACAGTTTACTTGGTTCTAACTAGAGTAGTTCTAGATCTAATTACAGTGGCTCTCATTAATGCAAGTGAAATATTAATCTTAGAGACTCTATGTAAATATGTTAAACAGAGAGTGTATCTATTGCCCCGACTTCAATAAGGATTTTATTTTCTATTAGTCCTTAACAAGAAAAATTAATTGATCAAAGGTTTAAAAAAGCTAATTAAGTGATGCTTGTTTTTAGAGAAAGGAAAATACATGTTCTATTCATTGCTCTCGTTAAGTAGAACAGGAAACTCAATTTAATAAATACAACAGATAACCATATAGAAATCAGTTCTATATACCCTCATTAAGAAATAATAACAGAAGAGGCAAGAGAGAAGGGCAAAGGTTCTGAGGAGAGTGAAATGGCTTCTTACAGCCTTTGCTTCTATTGAGAGTTTAGACTGAAAGCCTTTTCACAATGTTAAGCACGAAAGGAGCTGTCATCTCTCACGCCTTATCCTGCTGCTGAGTGGAATGCAGTGAAGGTCTGGGTTTTGCCTGGGGCTGAAGTTCCCCATCCGTGTAGAAACTGTCACCTGTGTGTGCACATGTGCCTTCAGCTCTCTCTGACTGTACGTCTGACTTTCTGTCTGTTACCTTCTTTGGTAAGAAGTTCTTTGGCCAATCCAGAAAAGTCATTCTAAGAGTTGCACGTTTTCTATTGGAAAATTTGCTTCTACCTTATCCATTTATTCATACATTTATTCAAGCTGATATGGCAGGCAAAGAGAAGTAGAAATACAGAGATGAGGAAGATGTGGTCCTTGTCCTCAGGGAGCTCACGACCCAGTAATGGAGTTCTCAGTCTTGCAAAAGACAGAGCACAGATAAAAATGCAAACACAGGACCTTGGCAGTGAATTACGGCCATTGTTATCACCTGGGTCATCTCACAGTATTTGAATGTGGATCCACATGTGCAATCACTCAGGAAGTTTCTGAATCAGCTCGACATCCCCATGTAGCCCGTGTTTACGCTGGCCTGTGCCCAGCTCTGAACTGACGTCTGCCCTTGTATTGCAGTCGGGACTCGCAGCCCCCCGGCTTCACCTTCAATGACATGTTCCTTTCCATCTCCACGCGCCTCCCCTCTCAGTACCTCTATGGCTTTGGGGAAACCGAGCACACAGCTTTCAGAAGAAACATAAGCTGGAACATGTGGGGAATGTTTGCCTGAGATGAGCCACCAGCGGTAAGCACAGAAGAATAAGATTATCACTAGTTTCTCTCTATGTAAATTTATTTTAAACCCTATGCCCATGTATTCATCAGCTCCACCTTATATTGATACTTTCTGCTCTCAGATGAAATACACCATATGTTATGGTCTTCTTTCTCTTCTGCCTTAAACTATATCTATTTCCTGTGGACTATGGATTTTACTTATTTTATAAACTTTTTAAAAGATTATTTATTTATTTTTTGGCTGCGTTGGGTCTTCATTGCTGTGCGTGGGCTTTCTCCAGCTGCGGTGAGCGGGGGCTTCTCTTCATTGCAGTGCACGGGCTTCTTATTGTGGTGGCTTCTCTTGTTGCGGAGCATTGGCTCTAGGTGTGCGGGCTTCAGTAGTTGCAGCTCACGGGCTCAGTAGTTGCAACACACAGGTCCTAGAGTGCACGGGCTTCAGTAGTTGTGGCTTGCAGGCTCAGTAGTTGTGGCTCACGGGTTTAGTTACTCTGTAGCATGTGGGATCTTCCCGGACCAGGGATGGAACCCGTGTCCCGTGCATTGGCAGGTGGATTCTTAGCCACTGTGCTACCAGGGAAGCCCCTATTTCATAAACTATTATTTAATATGTTTTACGTGTCAGGCACACATAGAATAAGACATTGTTTTATTTAATAAAACACTATCTTTTTCTCCAGAGGCTTGTAAGCTAGTAAGAGAGAGAGATGCAGAAATAATGGTAACACAATGTAATCGGTGCTATAATAGAATCATATGATAATAAACAGGGAAGGCATAGGGGGAGAGGGCATTTAGGTTTTTACTTGGGATGGAGGGAAGGGTCAAGGAAGTCTACAAAAGACATGACATTGTACTGAATCTTCAGTACTGAGTAGGAGTTTGCTGTTTGGGTTATGATGTGAAAATTATTTCTTGGATTTTCTTTTTTTGATTATCCACCTACGCTCCCCACGACTCTCCCAGTACAAGAAGAATTCCTATGGTGTCCACCCCTACTACATGGCACTGGAGGAGGATGGCAATGACCATGGAGTGCTCCTGCTGAACAGTAATGCCATGGGTAAGACAGAGACATGTTCCCCCGTGTACCACCATGAAGAGCTGTGACCACTTTTTTGGGGATCTGGAATACCAGTAGAAATAAAGAAACTCAAGGACAAGAGAAATGACCTTCCATTCGTTTATTTTTCAAGTTTTACTAAGAGCGCTAGGCCAGGTATTAGGGGTACAATTTTGACTAAACGTTGTCCCTACTCTTGTATGACCTTATTTTACTGTGACACTTCAGCTCTCTTTCACAGAGTGATATAAGATGTTGAGACTGAGATTATGTTTGAGGTACCTGAAAATCCATCTCTGATTCCACTGCATGAGAGAGGACTTTCTAGAGGAGGTGGGCATTAAAGTAAGAGAGTGAAAATAGCAAATTTTAGAGCAGATTCCCTATCTGGGTGATTTACAGTTCCAAGGATGCTCCTCATCTTCTATCTTTTTTTTTTTCTTCTTGTTTTACAGATGTGGCATTCCAGCCTACTCCTGCCTTGACATACCACACCACAGGAGGGATTTTGGACTTTTATATGGTTTGGGGGCCAACCCCTGAGCTTGTAACTCAGCAATACAAGGAGGTTGGAAGTTATTCTATCCATTGATAAATCATCCAGTGTTTGTTAGGTATTGCCGTGCTCTTAGCACTGAGAAAGGCCATTTGTTTTTTCTTAAGGCCCTTGAGTGTCCCTACTACATTATTGTTGTCTTTTCTGAAAGTCAGGATTTAGTGTTTAGGGGCTATAAAGGCATACTGACATCCCATACTTCTCTTAACTATTTGCTAAATAGCCTTTCTAAGAATCTCTAATCCATGATAATCACTGAGTTCTTAGGTTTCCTAGAGTGGATGCTGTAGAATATAGGGAAACTTTCTATCATTCTGCATTTTTTTGACTTTATTTTTCTTGAGTGAGGCCTCTTAGATCAGACAGCTTCATAGAAGAGCTCAAGTTGCTTCTAGTATAAGCCAATCATCTTTTCTTTCCAAAGAAGCCTACTTAGATCCATTTTTCTTTTTTCTTTTAGTTGATTGGTTGGCCAGCAATGATTCCCTACTGGGCCCTGGGATTCCAGCTGAGTCGCTATGGATACCAGAATGACGCTGAAATCTCCAATTTGTATAATGCAATGATGGCAGCTCAGATTCCCTACGTATGAAACCCTCACTCAGTCTGTGGTTTAATTAGTTGTGGGAACTTGTGGCTAATTATAGATTGAAAAATCTTCATAGAAATTACCGATGACTACTTTGGTATGAAGAAAACATAGCTGTGGAGTTAGGAAACATTGCTTTTTAAATTTATTTCATGCTACCCTTTTAAATCAAGTGTTCAAAATTGAGAGTTGCATAAATCCTTCAGCAGTTTGAGGTGTGCTTGGGGGACATTGTTCCTGCCTCTTGGCAGGAGTATCCTGCAGTAGCCATGGCTGGACTTTAAGGTGTGACTTTGGGGACTTGAAAACTATCTCAAGATTATGATCATTTTAGGAAGTTGTACTGTGGCTATTCTTGGAGAGGATGGATATAAAGTGACAATATGAAAGAAAGTGAAAAGCAAGCCTTCACTTTTTCCTAAACACACACATGCACGTAAGCATATCCTGCAATGACAACCTGTCCCCTAGATAAGCCCCTGGAAGTACAGTCATTTGCTCTCAACAGGCAGAATTCCATAAATAGCACACTCTTTCTCCTCTTAAAATGATCAGTTTCTCATCATGCATTCTCTTTGTTCTCAGTTCACCTCCTGAGATTTTGGAGGACAATTAATGATTGGAAGCTGAGAATAAAGTAAAGTGTTATGATGTTCTCATCAAAGATAATTTGAAACATTCATCCAGGCTTAATTTTTCCTTTTACACACTACTATTCTAGATACTTATTAAACATAAATTAGAAAAGATAGGAAAATTAAAAGATCTTTAAAAATCCATAGGTCTACCTCACTGAGACAATTAATGTTAATAACGTGTTGGTTCATTCTTTTCCAAGCTTTGGTTTATGCACAAATCTCTGCTCCCTTGAACAAGTTTTACCTAGAGTCTTAAGGCAATACAGGTGATTATCACCTTCAGGTTAAAAAGAAACATCTTTTCTTCCCCCAACTGAATACTAACCACTTTAGCCATTATTCAACAATCATGGATTGAGTGAATTTCATGTGCCGAAACCTGGTATAGAGAAGAGGGAAGACAAGCTTCTCATCTCAAGGATCATCCAGTCTAATGGGGATGACAGAAGTATATACATTCTAAAAAACTATAAAATACTGTAGTTCTAAATGTGAATAAATTCAGTCAGGTTTACTGGAGGGGAGAAAAGAAACAGATATACAATCTTTTCTGTTTCTCAGGCAAGTCTGGCTTTCTACCCTTGAACGTTTAACCACCCTTTGTTTGGTAGGCTCACCGAGTTTGCAATTTGAAGAGTGGAAAAGCCATAAATTGAGGGAAGGAATGGGGGGAATTCCAATTGGAGGAACAGAAAGAGAAGGAATGGGGACAGGTGAGCTGGATGCAGGAATCAGAAAGCAGTTTCCATCAGCGGAATTGAAAAGTGAGTCTAGGGGAGAACTGAGATAAGAAATTCAGGGAGGCCTGGGCTGGGGTCAGCAAGCAGCAGTACTGGAGCCTGGCCGAGCAGTCCGTGTGCCCCGAGGAGGCCCTGCTGCAGGATCCCAAGCATCTTGCTTGTTCCTTTCTTCAGGATGTCCAGCATGTAGACATCGATTACATGGACCGGAAGCTGGACTTCACCCTCAGCCCCAACTTTCAAAATCTTGGCCTCGTGATTGAGCAAATGAAGAAGAATGGTGTGAGATTTGTTCTTATTCTGGTAGGTATTTAGAAAGATTAGATCCCGTTTTCTGTGTCTATGCTCATGGTTCAAAAATGGTACCACCGAGGGAAACTGGATGAAAAGTGTGTAAGATCTCCCTGAACATTTTTGTAACTTGTAACTGCCTATGAATCTACAGTGTAAAATAAAAGTATTAAAAAGCAAATAAACAAAGGAAGAAAGAACAAATGAAAAATGGCTTTAAAAAGATGATACATAGCAATATTTATTTTTCATAACTGAGTGTCACTAGTATGTAATTAATTATTACTGTTCTTTCAGTAGAGTTAGAAGAACTATGGACTGAAACACTACATACAGCAAAAAAATAAAAAAAGAGCTTCACTGTTTTAAGCTGTGTCTCAGAGGGAATAACTATATCTTAGTCTCATCTTTACCTTAGGGGGTTCAAAAACCTCTTAAGTTACCATTACCATTACTCAGGAATTGTGAGGCTTAGGGGACTTATTTCTTCTTAATTAAACTCACAAACAACTGAGTTAAGATCCAGAATATCAGTTTATTATTTCACATTGGAAGCTATATCTTGACAAACACAGAAGTAGTTACCTGCAAATCACCCTCCCTTCTAGCTTTTAAAAATTACAGCATTGTTTTCTGACTTTTGTTCATTCGTTCATTCAAGTATTAATTAAACACTGGGTCTTTGAAAATCACTGTTCTAAAAAATGTGTGTGTTTGTGTTTATAATCTAAATAAGAAACATCCTTTTTCTTATAGGGGTTTTATTCTGTTGGAGGGAGACAGCCAATAAATAAACATTAAAAAAAGATAGTTTCAGATATGTAGTGACAATTTCTATGACAATTGTGAAATAAGATACTATTATAGAGAGCAGTTGGGGGTATGGGATGGAGTGAACGGGGAAGGCCACTTTAGATAGGTAAGCTGGCCCACAGAATAGAAGAAAGGCATTTCATGTTCTTAAGGACTATTGCTATTACACTGTGGAAGCACAGTAAATTGGTTTTTTCCACTTGAGGGTAATGTCTTATTAACCTGGTTTATCTCCAAGAATTGTTTTCAAACATCAGCATACTTTTTTCCTGAAGACTGTTATAGAGAAACATCAGTATATTCTTTTAGCTCTCAATTATCCATGGTGTGTGTGTGTATGTATGTGGTGTTGTATTGAGGTTCACCATTTCTTTCTGCACTGTGAATTGTTAAAAATTTGGAGGGGAATTTTCTTGGGGATGTTTTTCTCATATTTGCTGTTTTAAACCCTTTCATTGCAGGATCCAGCCATTTCTGGCAATGAGACCCAGTATCTCCCATTCACCAGAGGGCAGGAAAACAATGTGTTCATCAGATGGCCAGACAACAGTGATATTGTCTGGGGAAAGGTAAGGCTTGGGAGAAGGTGCCTATAATTAATCAGTATCACAATGTCTTGATTAAAAGAGGCTAATAAATCTTGGCAAACTATATTGGGTAATTTACAAATTATGAATGAGTAGAAATCTGATACTGATTAGCTCAATAAACATTAATAAGACCAAGATTTCAGGTCTAATCCTCTAAAATATCAGTGAGCTTTGTTTTATTGTCTGGAAGTATTCCAGTGCCACACCCGTTATGTGTTCCAGCTGGTCATTTAACAAACATAAAGAATCCCTTTGAGAATGACTCTTTTTTTTTTTTTTAAATAAATTTATTTATTTATTTATTTTTGGCTGTGTTGGGTCTTCGTTTCTGTGCGAGGGCTTTCTTCAATTGCGGCGAGCGGGGGCCACTCTTCATCCCCGTGCGCGGGCCTCTCACTATCGCGGCCTCTCTTGTTGCGGAGCACAGGCTCCAGACGCGCAGGCTCAGTAGTTGTGGCTCACAGGCCCAGTTGCTCCGTGGCATGTGGGATCTTCCCAGACCAGGGCTCGAACCCGTGTCCCCTGCATTGGCAGGCAGATTCTCAACCACTGCACCACCAGGGAAGCCCTGAGAATGACTCTTGAAGTCTATCTCCCAGTCACTCGCTCTCATCTTTGACCTGGGATGCTTAATCAGTATCTAAATAAATCACTAAGTGCAACAGATTATTCTCCTTCTCTTATCTCCTATCATTCCCTTTTGTGGCCTCAAGCCTCATCCTCATTGTTCGATTCACAGCAACAAGATTTTAAGTGAACTTCCCGACTCCAGTGACAGTAGCTCTTAGCCAGGATTCAAACTGCTCTGTAATTATCCAACGCTACTTCCTCTTGCTCCGGGTACATGCCGTGCTCCCTGTGCCTTTGAATGTATCCTCCCCAGTTTACCCAAATAGTGTCTGCACTTCAAGACCAACTTAAATATTCCCTCTCAGGAAGCATACAAAGACTAGTTTCATTCTCCCTTTTTTTCCCTTTTCTATATTGTTGCCCTCAGAGAGCATAGCATACAACTTAGCACTTATGTTCCATCTGTGAACTCTGAGAAAACAGGACTATTTCTTACTTAAACCTCAGCAGATACAGATCATAGAAGAGTGCCTGGCATATATAAATGCTCACTAAGTGTTTGCTGAATGAATGAATTAATCAATGTATATAGTTAATGTCCTTCTAATTATAGATGAAATTGGTTGATCCTATGGATATTTTAATGCTGCATATACTTGGGGTCCCCAGTAAGTCATGATGCTGCTTAAAAGTATTGAGGCCAAGTTTATGGGTTGTGAGCGGAAATCAATCGTATTCCTTTAGAGTCACACACTTAACGTTTGTTTTTTATAAGGGGAAATTTGTTATAGGTCTATGATAGGCATAGCAGCGAGAACTGAATAATCATTTGCAAAGTGATTTTACAGAGGATATGCTTAAAACGGATTTAGTTATATTAAAAAATAAAATTTAAAAAATTTATGGAATGAATTGAGAGACCCCAACCTATTTTAACCTAACAGAATTTCATATATTCAGACTTTACAATTTAATTAATGGCAAATATCCCCCAGAATTGTATGGAGATGCATGTCTCACATGTGAAACATCTCATGGTCTGTGTGCAATGCCTTTTAAAGGTTTTAATTTTTCTTCTTTTTTTCTAGGTTTGGACAGATCTGCCCAATGTGAATGTGGATGGATCCCTTGACCATGAACCTCAGGTTAAGGTATAGTTACACACAGATTTTTGTCTACATGGACCTAAACATCTGGATACTTACACGTTCTATCCTGATGTTTGGTTAAGTAGCTCTAAGTTGAGTGTACTTGTCAACTGGTAATTTGTTGGCAGAAAAAGATCCTCAAATGGAAAACTCAACACACAACTAAACTGGAAATGTGTAGAAGGAAATCGTAAATGAAATACCTTCACATGTACACCTTTAATGGATTGTGTTTTGTTTGAATTTAATGTTGCCTGAAAAATAATGAAGCAGAGTCTAGAATATTTTTACTGGAGAGGTTATGAACAGATTGGGTTTTAAAGAATTGTCTACATGTAAGAGAAAATGTAAGCCAGGTGAAAGGAGTCATGGCCTTGACTCAGCACTTGATGCCACGTCGGCCAGGGCATCCAGCATCCCGCCACACTGCAACTCGTGTTTCCCTGCATGACTCATCTCCTTTATTTGGCCAGTGTAGAAAAACCATCTGTGCTCTGAAGTTTGATTGTTTAGACCCTGACGGTTAACTTTCCAGTTCATATGATGAAATGCCCAGTCGTAAAACGAATCCCATGTTTAAAAGGGACTTAAGCCTATCTAACCTTCTAGGGAAATAGAGAATGAAGTCACCTTCCCTGATGTCTTTGTGTCCACAGTAAACCCTGTGCAGTCGCAGCTGCAGACCTGAGGTTAGGGCACCCACTGAGTAGGCAGTGCCTTGCACAAATACCTGCTGGTCTCCCCTTCCTGGTCCCCACACTCCCCTTCCTGGACAGGCTGAGACCCCACGTGACAGCATGTGTCACCCTTACAGCTGTACAGAGCCCACGTTGCTTTTCCTGGCTTCTTGCGCAATAGCACAGCTGCCTGGTGAAAGAAGGAAATAGAAGAGTTCTACAGAAACCCTCGAGAGCCAGAGAAGAAGCCTTCAGAAGCCTGAAGTCTGATGGACTGTGGATTGTAAGTTACCCTGAGTGCTTTTTCTTTGGAAATATTTAGCAGTCAGAACATGGGGTGACAATTCAGAGCCTAGCAAAGCAGTGAGTTAGGGCTGCGGGAGTGGAAGAGAAGGATGCTGTTACAGAACTGAGGTGCTGGGACCACCAGGAAGAGCAGAGAGGATCGCATGTTTGCCCAGGGACATACTGCCTGATGGAAGTCGGAGCCCATGGAGGCAATGTGCCACCGCTGGAGATGCTGCCAGAGAAAGAAAGAGGGACAAATACCCTGGCTTCTCTTAGCCCCACCCTCTAACCTCTTGCCAGTGCTTCCCATTGGCCAGACCTACACAGAGGCCAATGCTAAGGGAGCCTGAGAGCCCATCCTATGATACAGGGTAGAGCCGGGGGTGGGCAGGGCATGAATCAGAGGAAACAGATGTTCACCAGAGCGCTGGTAAGACTCCTCTGAGGAAATGGCTTCAAAGGCCTGTTCAGATGCTCGTCAGTTGGGCTTAAGAGCAGGGCTTCCTGAGATGTCTCTGGGACACGTGTTCAAAGGCTCCTCTATTTGTGTTTTTCTAGGGCTGGGAAGATATCAGTGTCCCAGTTTCCTCCTCCACTGTCCAGTGGCCTGAGATCCCACGCATATTCTGAGCCAGCTCTGAAGAGCTTCTCAGGTCTGGGCCAGGCTGAAAGAAGCCTGCGATTCACCCAGAGACAAACCTCTCAGCCCACTGGCAGCCCTGGGGCCACCTTCAGGATAGGTAGGCACAGAGCAGACACAAGAAAGGACACAGATTAACCCAAACTGTGAAGAGATGGGGGTAGCTCTGAGGACCACAGGTCCTGATAGCTTTGTGGTATTTGTTCCACCTGGGGGAAATCGGTAGCTGAAATACCTCATATAGCCAGCAGTTCTTCTAAATAACTGCCTTCCCTTTTAGTATGTCCTATTTAAGATAATCTAATATATAAAAATGTAACTTTTTCACTGATAAAGTAGGCAGTGAGCAGTCACCTCAGGAATTGCTGTTTCTTGCATTTACGTAATAAATCCCTGCAGCTATTATTTGATTTCCAGATTTGTTTCTGAGTTACCTGCAGCTTTTTAGGACTGTGTCTACTGCAGAAAGCAAGAGACTCCTCCTTGTGTTGGGTCCATGCTGATGTCAGAATCAGTCTAAGCTACTGATAAAGAGTAGATCATAGTAACCGTAGGCCACGGATAAAAAGTGAGTCGTCCACGCAGAGAAAAACAAAGATGGGTTTGTTGTGTGGGGAGATGAATCAAGAGATTTTCTTAGGTCATGATTCCAGCATAATTTCAATATTTTGCCACTATCAAACAGTCCTCACGAGTCTAGAAATGCCAGGTAAACTAGGAGTTTAACGCTCTTCTTAAGTCCATTTGAGTCCAAATAGAGATTTTTCCTGGGGACTGGAAGTTAGGAAAAAAGTATTTATTGTGCTCTGGGGATAGTGCTTTTAACAGAGCTCCAAAAGAGGTCAGAACTCTGTTGGCTGCTGGCTTTTGGTGCCAGTGAGCTAGGGATGGGGCGGGCTGGGACTAGCCCCAAGTTAAAATCCCAGAGGCCTCACTATCTGGCCAAGATTTAGTAGTTTTTCTTGGATAGACAATTTTCATTTCATTTCTATGGCTGGTAAACTTCTAGAATTCTGACATGGTCAGTGACAAAGTTCTTTGCATCATTCGCATCCACCCTTACTCTGTATCCCTGCCTTGTTTCAGACCTTCATTACCTCTCACTGTGTGAATGTGTGTGTGTGTGTGCACACGCATGCACTCACACATCTCCATCCATTTTTGGATTTATTTGGGTGTGAAATATTGGAAGTAACCTAAATGGATTAGTTTTCACTATAGCTAGCTTCTTTTCCTGACATCACTTATTGGACAACTTATCTCTGTCTATTGATTTGTGATGCTTTCTTTAGCAAATATTTGGTTACATCATATACTAGCATCTATCAATAGATTTTCTCTTTTGTTGCATTGATTTTTCTCTCACACATTGTTTTTATTTTCTGCCTAAAGCTGCAGACAGAAGACCAACCTTCCATCGAGAGAGATAAACATCTTTTATGTGTATTTGCCCCGTGTGCAAAATTTATCCTACTTTTTGAGGAGTAGCCTAGTAGGGAGCATATTACCAAAAAGAGCCATAGTCATGTATACTTTTATTTATTTTTTGTATTTATGCCATTTTATTTTATTTTATTTTTACAGTAGGTCCATGCTGGTTATCTATTTTAAATATAGCAGTGTGTACATGTCAATCCCAAAAGTCATATGTACTTTTATATGGGTCTCAGATCTGCATCCTTGCTCTTTAAATGACTGACAAATTATCTACTTTGAGTCTCAGTTTCCTGACAGTAAAAGGAGGCCAAGGTTGTAAGACCGTACACATGAACGTGACCAGTATAATACCTGGGATAAGAGTAATCATTCTATAAATATGTTCTACACGTCACCCCACCCCTCCTCTTACCTAGAAGTAGACAGCTAGTTAATTAGACTTTCTTTTTAAAGAAAAGAAATCCACATATTAGGTGATGCTCTATCCCCATTTGTTCTCCTGGGAAGTTCACTGGGACCCTGAGCGTCACTTTTAAATAACAGATGCTCCAGGCTGAAGCTGCTCTCTGTGATAAAGTCCCATGGCTGTCCAGCCTCAAATTCACCTTCAGCTCAGCCCCTTGTTCCCCTCCGAGCAGAGCTGTGCAGGAGGTGACGGGACAGCGAGAGATCGTCATCACTCGCTCCACCTTCCCCTCTTCTGGCTGCTGGGGGGGACGCTGGCTGGGTGACAGCATGGCCGTGTGGGACCCACTGAAGAAATCTGTCATTGGTGTGTGGGCTTATCCCGGGGCCTCTCCTGGTGGTGGGGGGACTGGGGTGTGTGCTCTTCAGCCGCATCGGTTATATCTAGTCATCATCCGCGTGGTCAATAAACGCAACAGGAGGTGAGTTCTCTGTGGGTGTGAGTCTTAATCCGCACCCATCTTTTGATAGTTTCATCATGAGTGGCCCAGAGCTTTCAAATGCGGTGCGGAAGAGACAGGTCAAAACTACCCTTCCAAAGGGCTGTTCTTATGTGCCCAACAGAGCTGTATCTTCTCATTGCAGGCATGATGGAGTTCAGTCTCTTTGGAATCTCTTATGTAAGTCCTACTGGGGCCATTACTAATTCCCCAGTCAGATCTCAGTGTGTCTGCAACCCACAAAAGTCCCACCTAAAATGTGCTCTGATTCTACATCTTCTCAGACAGGAGCAGACATTTGCGGATTCTTTGGAGATGCTGAGTATGAGATGTGTGTTCGCTGGATGCAGCTGGGGGCGTTTTATCCATCTTCCGGGAACCACAACACATTCGGGACAAGGGTGAGGGAAGCAGGTTATGTTGCAGGTGTTCTGTGTCCTCAGATCACAGCTTCCTTTTAACCCTCAAGAGCATCGTACTTATTTGTATGATGAAAAAATATAAAAATCACCAACAGCAGCTCCATTGCTTGTAAAACCCTCAGAGTTCAAAACCCCAGAATTACCAACAATTTTCAAGAATATACTTTTTCTCATCTCTCAGGGGATTAATGCCTACAAGGAGAAAAGTGCTTATGGCTCTCTATGGGGCTAAAATAAAAGAGGCTCCTTTTGCTTTTAAGAACAATGGATTTGTATTTTACTTAAATCTATCCAAGTTATGTCAGTGCTGCGTAGAGACCCATCTCTCTACACATGTGCGGCGCCAAGGCTAGACCTGTGCAGATACTGAGGGGTCCATGATGAAGGGGAGGAAGCAAGGAGATCCAGTTTAGAAAGAGGGCAGATGTAGGGAAAGAGGAAGCCAGAAATGAAAGGAGAAAGGGTGTGTAACCTGCATATGGGATATGTGCCTGCGCTGGTCCTTTTCTCATACCGCTAGGATGGAGGAAAGAGGAGGTGACCTTTCACGTGCTTCTTTATCCTTTTAGAGACAAGATCCTGTGGCCTGGGACTCAAACTTTGAGATGTTCTCAAGAAAAGTCCTCCAGACCAGATACACCCTGCTGCCTTACCTCTATACTCTGATGCATAAAGTTCACGTTGAGGGCAGCGCTGTTGTCCGACCCCTTCTCCATGAGTGAGTAGAGCCTGTTACCCAAGCGGCAGGGATATCTTGGGAATAACCCCCTGCACCTGTCATAACAGTATGGGTGGATTTTTCATATTTATTCTTTAAGGTTTACAGAAGATCGCACAACATGGGATATAGACCATCAGTTCATGCTGGGCCCTGCCATCTTAATCAGCCCTGTGCTGGAAAATGTGAGTTTTCTATCACAGATCAGACACCCTCCAATCACATAATCTAAAGTACAGGAAGGGCATTTTACAGATTGTCTTATACAGCTCACTATTTTCAGGCAAATGCATTTCTAGAACTTCTAAGGGAGATCTTTATCTTTTTTCAAGGTCTCCATTAATGGAAGCTTTACAACCACAATTGATTCTCATTTTAGTGTCTTGTCACTTTGCATCCTTGCAAAATCTACCTTTTTAAAAATTTTATTTTTCTGTGTGTTTAAAGAAGAATTTCCTAGGTTTTCTCAGTAAAACCTTCCAAACTCTTAAAGTCATTAGTCAAATTCCTTTTTTAATCTTAAGTTACAGAGGTAATTTTAAAAAGTTAAAATTAAATTATTGGAATATTCATAATGACATGTTGATTTTATGTTTCAGAACACTTTTCAGGTCTATGCTTATTTTCCCAGAGCCCGTTGGTATGACTATAGCATGGTAAGAACCAACATTGTTTGTGAAGAACCAGGTTGGTCCATGCAGTCAGAGAGAGGTGCATGGAACTTTCTCCTGACTTCCAGGCACATATTTTCTAAGGCAATAATTTTCAACCTTTCGGCCATGCAAGGTTTGCTTAAAGTATCCATAAAAGCTTAAGTAGGTAAAATCTGACACCCATGTTACATTGACTCATCCCCAAGCCCCCACCTTTTCTGGAGAGTACAGAGAAAAGACTAGATTTTCGAGGTTTTAGCAAAGCTGAAAATCAGAGATTTTCTCCTTAGATTTGCAGTATTTTGCTGATTTTCCAACACACTTCCTTGGAAAGGAAGGACTTGTAATAAAGCATGCATTCATTTTATCTTTTTTTTTTTTTTGTCATCATTCCTTGCCTGTTTTCTCCCTTCTAGGAATCTGGCAATGAATCGGCCGGTGAGTAGAAAATCCTGGAGGCTCCCCTTGACCATATCAACCTTCATATCAGAGGAGGCTACATCGTGCCTTGGCAAGAACCTGCGATGAGCACTCACTCCAGGTAAGGAAGGGAAGCAGTGTCTGATGGCCTCACTTTACCATAATGAGGCAGCCTTACGGGAAGTGGCCCACCTTGATGGAGGCTCTGTGGATAAACTAAATATGGACGGTTTCATTGATCTGATTCTGTGAGTACCTTCCAAATGGGATCTGGGGGAGAATGAATTCATGAAGTCATTCTTGGGGAGAACTCTGACCTGTAGCTCTGTGTCAAAGGTCCGGGATGAAAGTTTTCCTGAGGGTAGCAGCATGTACCTCTTTACACATTATTTTAAAAATTGGGAATATTAATAAGCTCTTTGATTTGTGATGTCTACCCAGGGTTTTAGTGCTCATATCCAGATCTACTTTGGTGAACTCAAGGAGAGATTATATATACATATATATTGGATTGGCCAAAAAGTTCGTTCGGTTTTAAGTAAGAATAAAAGACATATTTTCATTTTCACCAAGAATTTTATTGAACAAGGTATTCACTAACCGAACGAACTTTTTGGCCAACCCAATATATACACACACACTTATACATAATAAATTAAAGAGAGCATGTTATATCAAGAGAGACACACAAAACAAGGATAGTAACAACTCAGAAAGAGAGAAGTTAACTTTCACCCTTGTGCTGTAAAGCATGGTTTCCTAAGAAATAGGGCTCTGAACTGAGTCTTGAATAATAAATAGAATTTGAATGTATGAAGACAAGAGAAAGAGATGTTCTGGGAGGATTAAAGAACTAAAGATGAAAAATGAGTTGAATTTGGAGGATAGTAAACCATTCAGTTTAACTGGAGCACTGATAAGGGAGAGGGTTAAAAAAAATAAAATTCAAGCAGGTTAGTATCAGGTCATGGAGGGTTGTAAATGCAGGATAAGTACATTGCATTGTATTCTGTAGCAATCTGGAAGCTGCTAAAGGCTTTTTTTTTTTTTTTTGCAGGGGAGGGTGGTCTTCTTCCTAAAGAAGAAGTAGCTTCTTATATTACTTACAATATGTATATAAGTAAAGTGTATGTATTTGATTTTTGCAAGTTGAAGTTTTATCAGATATTTCATTAAAATGTAAATGTTTTATTCTGTTAGCTTTTAAGTATCTTTTATCTCACCTTATCTGTTTTTAGAATTTTATGTGTATTTTTAATGCATTTACTTTTTTCTGGATGAATAATATTTTCAACAGACGCTGTCCTTCATTCTTACAACCTACAATCTAGAGAAAAAAATAACTCTTTTTTTTTATAGCCGACAAAAATATATGGGATTGATTGTTGCTTTGGATGACAATGGGAGAGCTGAAGATCAGCTGTTCTGGGATGATGGACAAAACATTGGTGAGTATGAACTTTCCAGGGCCCCCATACAGCATTCAGCAAAACCATACCATAGAGGCTCAGGATATAATTGTCATGAACTGAAAACCTGTCTCTATTTCTACTACTATTAATAAAGCAATGCTGTTGGGAGAATTTTTGCAACTTTTGCCTGCTCATTTATATTACGTTGTAATTGTAATAGAAGGGTATGTGGTCCCTAACTTTGTAGGTTCATCAATCTGATGTTATGGGTTCATCCAGTGTGACTTTGTATAACTGTCTTGCTCTGATAAAAGAGTGTGGGTGAAAATATCAAGCTGACCATCCTTTCTCAGTGGTTCATAGACCTGCCTCTATTATTTGGGCCAGCCGTCTAGAACCAGGCACCATTTTCCTCCTAAGTAGGCCCACTCACGAGACAAATTAGAGCTTAGAAAATTTCCTCGTGTCCCAGAAATAGGGAATTAAATATTATCAGTGGATACTTATATCAATGAAATAGTGCTTTGTATGCTTTCTTTTTTTTTTTTAGCTGCGTTTTTTTTTATAGCTACTTTATTTATTTATTCATTTATTTTTGGCTGTGTTGGGTCTTCGGTTCGTGCGAGGGCTTTCTCCAGTTGCGGCAAGCGGGGGCCACTCTTCATCGCGGTGCGGGGACCGCTCTTCATCGCGGTGCGCGGGCCTTTCACTATCGCGGCCCCTCCCGTTGCGGGGCACAGGCTCCAGATGCGCAGGCTCAGCAGTTGTGGCTCACGGGCCCAGCCACTCCATGGCATGTGGGATCTTCCCAGACCAGGGCTCGAACCCGTGTCTCCTGCATTAGCAGGCAGACTCTCAACCACTGCGCCACCAGGGAAGCCCGCTTTGTATGCTTTCTTTCCCCAATCTAGGGATATGACAGTTTTACCTTAGATAATTGGTGTTCATCACTATAGTCGGAGCACCCTCTTCCTCAGGCATTTCTGTAGATTTACAGACACACTGTCACCAGCTGATGTCCATTTGCCAATACCTGTTACTGTGGACCAGAACATTCTAATCCTGTAACATGTAGCAGTTACTGAATTTATATCTTATTTTTCAATAGTAAAATATTTCTAAAGGTTTCCTCCTTTTGGTTTTCTTCACTATAAGGGTAAATATAGTCTCACTAAAGAAAACATTTTAAAGATAAAAAATTAGAAAATATCATTACTTAAAATAATCCTTAATTTTCTATATTGCTGAAAACATACTGCATACTTAATTTGTGAATCCTGTTTCTTTGCACTTAACATAATGACACAAATGTCTAGATACTATTTTATACACCTTATAAATACCCTTATGATTATCACATTCCGTTGAGAGGGTATACCATAATTTATCTAACTTTCTGTAGTTTTTCCCTATACAGGATACAGGGTGTTCTCAGTTTTTATTGTTATAACAACCATGAATATTAACCTTTGTTCATACTTCAGATTATTTCCATAGGGTAGATTCCTAAAAGTAAAATTATTGTTTTTTAATCAACTTGATTGAGTTGTATTTACGTAAGTAAAGTGTATCCATTTTAAGTGTACAGTTCTATAAGTTTTGACAAATGTATACAGTTGTTGCATAACCACCACCACAAAAAAGGTACAGAATATTTTCAAAACCACGAACCCCTTTTAATTCTTTCCAGCAAACTGCCCCCCACTCCTAATCCTCATTTCCAGGCCCTGACAACCACCGGTCTGCTTTCTGTCACTATAGATTAGATTTGTCTTTTCTAGGTTTTATGTAAATCGAATCATACAGTGTGCACTCTTTATGCGTTTAGCTTCTTTCGCTTAGCAAAATATTTTAAAAAATTTATCCATATTATTGCACGTAAAAGTTCATTACTCTTGACTCCTGAATAATAGTCCATCTTGTGGGAGTACCACAATTCATTTATCCATTTACTTATTGATAAATATTTTAGTTGTTTCGTATTTTTTTACCATTATGCACAATCTGCCATGGTTATTTGAGCATAAGTTACAAAATGACCATATGTTTTCACTTCTCTTGGGTGAAAACTTGGAAGTGGAATTGCTGGGCTGGATCATATGATAAGTGTATATTTAACTGTTGAAGAAAATGCCAAATTATTTTCTAAAGTGGCTGTACTATTTCCCATTACTAATAATACTAATTTAGAGTTCCAGTTTTCTACATCCTCACCAACACTTGGTGTTGTCAGTTTTCAAAATTTTAACCATTCTAGTAGGTGTATAGAGCATCTGTTTATGGACTTGATTTACATTTCCTTAATGTTGAGCATCTTATCATGCGTTCATTGGCTATTTGTATACCTTCTTATGTGAGGTATCAGTTTAAGTCCTTCATCCATTTTTTATTGTGTCATTTGTCTTTTCATTATTGAGTTCTACGAGTTATGTATTATACCAGTCTTTTATCAGATATATGATTTGTTCTCCCTGTCAGTGACTTGCCATTTCAATTCCATGATGGTGTCTTGCAAAGAGTAAATTTAATTTTGATAAAAATCCATTTATTCATGCTTTTCTTTTATGATTTGTGCTTCTTGTGTCTTGGCCTAAAAAGTGTTCTGGTATCAGTTCCAACATATGTGTATGTGGGTGTTTCTCCACACCAGCAAGCAATTCTGGGACACCAGCTGGATGTACTACAATTCAACTCAATTCTGACACTAATTACCTGGAGATAGTGTTAGATCGCACAGGTTAAGGGTTCAGTTTCACAGGACTTCCTTCTCCTGCCTTCCCCTCCCACTTCTGATGCCAGTTGCAAGTTTAGGTTGTCACCTGTGCTTCTGACTGACTGGCTATAAATCAGAGGTTCCCATGAACCCC
Source organism: Balaenoptera ricei (assembly GCF_028023285.1). NCBI lineage: Eukaryota > Metazoa > Chordata > Mammalia > Artiodactyla > Balaenopteridae > Balaenoptera > Balaenoptera ricei. Next base: position 12,588,175 of record NC_082647.1, on the reverse strand, counting down.
TCCTCAGGTTTGATTAATTTGCTAGAGTGGCTAACAACCTCAGAGAAACATTTTGCTTACTAGTTTATGGGTTTAGTATACAAGGATACAACTCAGGAATAGCCAGACAGAAGAGATGCATAGGGCAAGGTATGTGGGAAGGGTTGCAGAGCTTCCCTGCCCTCTCCAGGTATGTCATCTCCCCACATCTCCACGTGTACACCAGCCCCTAAGCTCTCTGGATCTCTTCCTTTGGGTTTTTTTTTTTTTTTAATTTTTATTCGAGTATAGTTGCTTTACAATGTTTCTGCTGTACAGCAAAGTGAATCAGTTATATGTATACATATATCCACTCTTTTTTAGATTTCCTTCCCAATTAGGTCACCACAGAGCATTGCGTAGAGTTCCCTATGCTATACAGTAGGTCCTTATTAATTATCTATTTTATACATAGTACTGTATATATGTCAATCTTTGGGGTTTTTTTTGAAAGCTTCGTTACATAGGCGTGGTAATTAAATCACTGGCCATTGCCTATTGATGCAATCTTCAGCCTCTCTCCCCTCCCAGAAGTCTCAGGATGGGACTGAAAGTTTCAACCCTCAAATCACATGGTTGGTTCTCCTGGCAACCAGACACCATTCTGAGATGTTTTCCAAAAGTCACCTCATTAACATAATAAAAGACACCTTGCTTGCTCTCATGACTTGAAATCCCAAGGGTTTTAGGGCTCTATACCAGAAACTCCGATGAAGACCATATATATATTATTTATAATAAATCACAACATCACCTGGCCTAACCCAAGGTTACTAATATTTTCTCCTATATTTTTGGAAGTTTTACAGTTTTAGCTTTTACATTTAGAACCATCATCTCTTTAGTATTAAATTTTGTATGTATGTAATAGTCAAGGTTAATTTTTCCCCCATATATGTGTCCAGTTGATCAATCACTACCTCTTTTTTTTTTTGAATATTTATTTATTTATTTCCTTTTATTTTGTTGGCTGTGTCAGGTCTTACTTGCAGCATGCGGGATCTTTCCTTGTAGTGAACGGGCTCTTCACTGAGGCGTGCCGGCTTCTCTCTAGTTATGGAGTGTGGATTTTCTCTCTCTACTTGTGACGCGTGGGCTCCAGGGCGCGGGGGCTCTGTAGTTTATGGCATGCAGGCTTTCTCGTTGAGGCACGCGAGCTCAGTTGCCCCGCAGCATGTGGGATCTTAATTCCCCGACCAGGGATCGAACTGGCGTCCCCTGCATTACAAGGTGGATTCTTTACCATTGGACCACCAGGGAAGTCCCCAAACACCACCTTCTTGAAAACAGAATCTTTTTCCCTGTTGTATTATTTTGACACCGTTGTTAGCTATCAATAGGTTATACGTGGTTGAGAGTTTATTTTTGGATTATTTTTTCTATTGATCTATATGTTTATCCTTATGCCAATACCATACTGTCTTGACTAATGTAGTTTCAAAATTGTTTTGTCTATTGTAGCTCCTTTGAATTTCATATAAATTTTAAAGTCAACTTGTCAATACCTAACAAAAAAACTTGTTAGAATTTTAATTGAAATTGCATTGATTCTAAAGATAAATTTTGGGATATCTATCTATCTATATCATCTTAAATTACTTAGGTATTCTTTAATTACTCTCAGCAACGTTTTGTAATTTTCAGTGCATGGGTCTTACACATATTTTAAGTATATCCTAAGTATTTCTTAAGTTTTTGATGATGTTGCAAATGACACTTTAAATTTCTCTTCTTAGTGTATGGATAATACATTAGAAGCCTATACTCATTTAATACAGTATATAAGAGAGATGTTTTGTTGCTCATTTGTAGGTGGAACTGGCTAAATGGAGGGATATGAAGGAATTAGATTACTTTTGTTTTTAAAGTTCCATTCAGTCTTTGGACTTTTTTTTTTTTAAGTAAACTCTGTGGAGAGATATGTGGTATGTTGGAATTTAATAGATCTGGCTTTAAATACCATTTCAGTCATTTACTAGTTGTATGTCTTTTGGAAAGCTTTACGGCTGTATATCTTTCTGCCTACATTTCCTCAGCTTTTAAAATCTGCAAGACACTACTTATCATGTAGATTTTTTATGCGGATTTAGTTGATTTAATATAGAGAGAGCATTCCTGGCACATGGGTGCTGAATAAAATGTATCATTAATGTGCAAGATAAATAATAAAATTCCATTACAAGCTTTTAAGATATCTTACATTGAAATCACGGTAGTTAACATAACAACAAAAAGCCCAAAAATCAGAGAAAGGAGATTAACCAGCTACCCAAACCAGGCTGTAAGGGAGTGGGACTTGAACCTTATAAGAGAATAATATGCCCCAATGCCAATTTTTAAATTTAAGAACTGTATTTATTAATGGGCTAAGGTGTTCCCATCTATTAGGAGGTACATATTTTTTCCTTCAGTGAAGTCTATGTGAAAGATGAAATTTCAATCAAGAATTTGTTTGGTGAGCAAAAAATTATAGCAAAAAGAGTTAATGGCCAGTACCACACTGTCTTGATTACAGTTGCTTTGAAGTAACTTTCGTAATCAGGAAGCAAGAGTTCTCTAACTTTCTTCTTTTTTAAGAAAGTGCCTTTTTTTGGAGCAGGTTTTCTCGACCTTGATCATATTGACATTTGGGACTAGATAATTCTTTGTTATTGGTGGTGGCTGAACTGTTAATTATACAATGTTTAACAACAGCCCTGCCCTTTACCCACTAGATGCCAGAAGCGTTCCCCCAGCCCCATGATGCTAACAACCAAATATGTCTCTAGATACTGCTAGATGTTTCACCAGCAGAATTACTGCTGTTTGAGAACCAATGTTTTAAGGGAATCTAGAGTCCTTTTATATAGCTTGGACTGATTAGACTAGATGATTGATATTGTATTGGATTTATAGCACCACAGTTAGTGTGTAAAAATCAGCTCCCTATGAGCAATATATTTGAAAAATATGAGGGAAAAAACCAATTTTCTATAAAATTGTAGGTTCCTACAACAAGTATATTTTAGCCTCAAAGTTAAAAATCAATAGTCCCTGAAAGTTTTAAACTTTTTACACTTTTTAAGATCTATAGAGAAGCATTTTGCCCTTTTTCACCAGACCTAGAAATTAAAATTTAAAATACGAAGATACAGTATAAGTATAGATTTGATTTAATTTTTCTCTTAACTGATTTGTAATTATTTGTTAAACTTTACTTAGGTTTAAGGAGATTCAATAGCTAGGTCAAGGTTAATCTTAAATCACCTGTATTAACAGAATCCCATTCTTTAAAACTTTTAAATTAAAACTGCTAAAAGAGGCTATGGTATTTGCTTAGGTTACATTTTCTAGCCAAAGCTAAATTTAAAAATATGGGTTTATAATTGTTTCCACAAGAGTGTAGGTAAGTTAGAAAACAAAGATCATTATTAGTTCAGGGAGAGACTATGCTGGAATATTGGTTAGAGATGGAATGTTGACAAGGGCCAAGAATAGAACATGAAAGGAAAATGACTTTTAAGAAATAGGAGTTAAAGGAGCCACATGAGGAGAATGAGTAAAGTAGACATCAACTAAGGAGTATTTCAAGGAGGAGATGTGTGGGCAAAGAGGCTAAAAATCTTGAACATCATGATGAGATATTTAAATTTAATATACTCTGTCACTGGTGATTTTGAAAGGACCAGATTCAGTGAAAAAAAAGAAACACAGGAGCTGAAGAGTGGTAGTTATAGGATTGAATTATGAGTTGAACACACAGATGTAACAAGCAGAGGCTACCTTTTTTGAGACATGTGACACTAAAAAGGAGATGTCATGGTAGCTTGGTACAGAGAGCATCAGAATGGAGTGCTCTGGAGTATAATTGGGACCTGTAAGAGCAGCAAGAGTATGGAGAAGAATTGATGGCATAAGTTATATACAGGGAGGGGAGCTTAGAATCTGGAACACTGTGGAAGGATGAGCTAAGAGTAGGGAGAGAAGAATAAAGAAGATGAAGATGATGATGACTTTGGTGATAATCATGAAACAACAAATTTTGAGCACTTATTCTGCACAAGTAGCATGTTGTAGACCTCATTGCTATGAGCTAGGTACTATTATTATCTCCATTCTACAGATGATGAAATATTAAGTAACTTGCCTGAGTTTGCACAGTAATACAAAAGTGGAGATATGAATCCATGTCAGTCTGACTTGTGAGCCTGAATTCCTAACCACTCTCCTCAGCTTTGAGCCTTTATCATCACAGCCATGTGAATTCTCATGGCTGTGTGCTTGCCGTGTAGGCACAGAAAAAAGCAATCAGTAGCCTCCATGCTTTTTCACCTATGCTGTCTATTCTTAGTTCAATCCAGATTATCTTGTATTTACAACCTCCTGATGCTCACCTCAAAACACCCTCTTCTATATGTACATCTCCACACTAACCTGGGGTAAAATATTCCCTCAGCTACTATCTTTAGTGCTCCTCAGCGAGGTCATGATTATCTTGATCAGTAATTGTGATCCCACTGAAATATTTTCTGACTGTATGCAAGATTATCTGCTATTGTTGAAACAATGAGTAGTTGCTTATTCTTTCTTCTTGTTTGCAGATACCTATGAAAATAGAAACTATTTCTTGGCAAACTTTATAGCAGCTCAGGTAAGACTGTTTTATTGAATTTTATAAATCCTTTCCCAGTTAGCTACAGATTAAACATTATCAGTGAACTGTATAAATATAATATCCCCCATCTTGCTGCCTTTACATTTATTTATTTATTTATTTATTTATGGCTGTGTTGGGTCTTCGTTTCTGTGCTAGGGCTTTCTCTAGTTGTGGCAAGCGGGGGCCACTCTTCATCGCAGTGCGCGGGCCTCTCACTATCGCGGCCTCTCTTGTTGCGGAGGACAGGCTCCAGACGCGCAGGCTCAGTAATTGTGGCTCACGGGCCCAGTTGCTCCGCGGCATGTGGGATCCTCCCAGACCAGGGCTCGAACCCGTGTCCCCTGCATTGGCAGGCAGATTCTCAACCACTGCACCACCAGGGAAGCCCTGCCTTTACATTTATAAATCAGGTCTGTTGACATTAAAATAAGGAAGAAACAGTTCTTATTTTGACAATTGTCCAGTATACCATCACTCTATGAAAAGAAACTTGTAATTCATATAATGCTGGGGAAAAAAATGAGTCCTTAAATGTATAACATGTTTTTAGGAGATGAGACATTTTCTGGCTGATAAAATTTTGAAGGATAAATGCTAGATCAGCTATCTGTTGCACAACAATGGTGCATAAAAAACAACCTCAAAACTTCAGCGGCATGTAACAATTAATGCTTATTTAGCTCATAAGTTTGCAGCGTTCAAATGATCTAAGCTGGACTTGGCTGATCTTGACTGGCTCATATCCATGTGCAATCATTCATGGGAATGTTAGGCTGCTTGGATGATCACCTGTCCGGAGGGGGCAGTCACATACTGGGGAGTCAGCTGGCTCTTGGATGATCTAAAATGGCCTTATGGGCAGGTCTGAGCATGACCTATTCATGATTGTGCAAGAGGGCAAAAATAGAAGTGGAAATGCCTGAGTGCTTTTTAAAATCTCCATTTGCATTAAGTTGACTAATAGGCAAAGTCACATAGCCAACCCCAGAGACAAAGGTGGGATAGAATACCCCATCCAGAGAGGGAGGGCATTGCAAAATTACATGGAAAAGGGTATGGATAGGGAGGGGTGAACGATTGGAGACAATAATACAATCAATCTACGAGGCACGTTAAATGATTCCATGGATAATCTATATAATTCCAGTTAGAGTAGGAGGATCACTCTCTGTCAAATCAATAATCTGCTTCTCTGTAATTTTTTTTTTTTTTTAATAAATTTATTTATTTATTTATTTTTGGCTGCGTTGGGTCTTCGTTGCTGCGTGCGGGCTTTCTCTAGTTGTGGCAAGTGGGGGCTACTCTTTGTTGTGGTGCACGGGCTTCTCATTGCGGTGGCTTCTCTTGTTGCGGAGCACAGGCTCTAGGCGCGCGGGTTTCAGTAGTTGTGGCACGTGAGCTCAGTAGTTGTGGCTCGCGGGCTCTAGAGCTCAGGCTCAGTAGTTGTGGCGCACGGGCTTAGTTGCTCCGCGGCATGTGGGATCTTCCTGGACCAGGGCTCGAACCCGTGTCCCCTGCATTGGCAAGCAGGTTCTTAACCACTGTGCCACCAGGGAAGTCCCGCTTCTCTGTAATTTTTACCTGTGGATTTAACTAAGGAATAGTATAACACAAATCTATTGGGTTTTTTCTACATAACCATGCTTCAAGTATTTGCAGGTATCTGTCATTATGTTTATTCTGTCTTCTCTTCTTGGAATTACACATCTCCAGGCTAACTTCATACTTCCTCTGTTTTGTGCTTATACTGGTTTCCAGATTTGATTATTCTGTCTGGACTAAAATTAGTCTAGATTTCTCTTAAAGCAGGGTGCCCAGGATTGAGAGATTATTTTAGAGCTACATTATGGTATACAATAAGATAGCCACTAGCCTCATGTGGCTATTGAGCATTTGAAATATGACTAGCTTAATTTGAGATATTTAAAAGATTATAAAATATCTCATTAATATTTTATGTTAAATATATGTTAAAATAATAATATTTGGGATATACTGGGTTAAATAAAACATATTTTCAAATCAGTTTCTCCTATTTCTCTTTCCTTTTTAAAAGTGTGGCTATGAGAAAATGTTAAATTACATGTGTGGTTTGCATTACACTTCTATAGGACAGCATGGACTTCCTACTGCAAAAAAGACAACCTCAAAACCTCAGTGGCATGCAACAATAAACACTTACTTAGTTCATTGCCTAACTCTTATGTCCTTTTAGCTAGACTCTGTTTTCTTACTGTTATTGCTTCATACTATGTTAATTTTTTAAACACATGTATCAAATTGTTTTCATAGACATGATTATTAGGTCATGCCGTCTCCATCCTGCATTTGCCTTTTTGAAACTAAACGTAAGACTCTGTATACTAATTAAGTATGTAACTTCTCTGTTCTCAATTTAAGAAAAGATGAATTGAAGATTATATGTTTTTCCTCTGAACATATTTTCTAAGGTCTATAATGTTGATCTGGAAGTCCTGAATTTTAGTTCTATTTCTACTGCTAAATAGTTATTCAACCTAGGGAAGATATTTCTCCTGTTTAATCTGTTTCTTAATTATAAAACATTAGGTTTCCCATAAATAGTTTTTACCTCTAAAACCCTCTCCTTCTGTTACTCCAAAGTAGTGATAAATGGATTCTTATTTCTATGTGATATTTGATGGAATTTTTCCTAAGGATCAGTGGCTTGAAGTGAAAGAGAGCTTCCCTTGGGTGTAATTGTTATCAATGGTATTCTGGCTGGTATGAGGTTATGGGGGTTGGGGGCTGATTTGTAGCATTCACTGATTTTCTGTGGTGTAAATACTCCCATCATTTTAGCCAATTTCAAGCTACTGACTGGCTTGCAAAATTCCAGGCAATTATAGGCTCTCCCAAATCACTAAGAGCTAGCTCCAGCATACCCATTTACTTCATGTTATATTCCCTTTTCTTCATTTTCTCTAGATTGCTATCAGAGTGGAGGAGTTTATAGCTTCACTTTACTACAACTGGCTCCTTATTGATTGCCTAAAATCTTCATCATCTTATCTTACATACTTAACCAGTAATTTCTCTGCTTAGCGCCCTTTGTTCTGTGCCTTTATTTAGTGTGTCTGTGCCTCCCTCCACCCCATTCCCTTTTCCGATTCATTTTGTCTTTGTAAACTCCATCCATCCTCCCAGGCCTTCTCAAGTTGCATGTCCTTCCTAAGTCCTTTCTTGACAACCCTATTCCCACGGTGATTTTTTTCTTTCTCTTAATACCCATAACAAATATTCATGATGATTTTCATTTAGGCCTTAATCATGCACCACCTCATGACCTCTCTCATATTATTGTAATCCTTGTGTTGATACTTAAAACAGTTCATGATTTAGGTAAGTTCCTATATTTGTTGCAAACTGTCCTTTGCCTAGGGACTGTTTGCCATAATTCTTTGTTCAACCTGTGTTAACTCATACAGTACTATGCACATAGGCCCATCATGATTCCAACCATATAAATGTCCTTTAGCTATGTGGCCTTGAACTTCTCATTTCTTCTCCCAGAGCCTCAGTTTCCTCATCTGTAAAACAAAAATAATGATGCTTTCTTTTCAAAATCATTGTAATAATTAGTAACAATATAGGTAAAATATCTTTCATAACGTTGATACACAAACCTATTTTTGGCACCTCAAATTTATTGTCGCAAGTACTCAAGAAGTTGGTCTTCATGAACTATTTAAGAAAAAAAACAGCAAGCCAGTACAATAGTAATTTGAGATTTTTAAAAACATTTTAATATGGAATAAAGTCTATTGACATAGGTATTATGTACTTTTTCCTCTTTATACATTCTTTGAAGAACGTATTGCAAACCCAGACTGTACACAATAAGTATTTGAGTGACTCTAATTCACTGAAAGTTGGATATATTAGAATCTGGGGCATAAACCCTACTTAAGTAACACAAGTCACTTCCACCTATGACAACCAACAATTCACAGTGATAAATTTCAAGAGTGACCCTTACAATCAGGTATGTCTCAAAGGAATATTATCATATCATACATTAATTTTATTTTTTTGCAAAGTTATTAGCACTATTATTATCATTGTTATATTTACTTATATTTGAAAGGTTATAGATATGTGCAATAGATATGTAGTTGCAAGTGTTGAACCGTATTGTAACATGCACATTAGTGATCTTCCCAGTATAGTCCAGGGATCAATGATCAATGGGCTGATGAAATCCTTCCCATGCGTGTCCCAAAGAAATTGTGCTATGTGTTAAGGTTGGTCTCCCAGGCTAGTGCAACAGAACTTACTTATTTCTGTGACGGAGGCTAAAACAAAGGAAAGAGTGATCCTCTGAAATTGTTGGAGATTTTCCCCCACTTTTCTAAAATTACTCATATCCCTGGTTGAATCGATAGATCTTATATGTTTGTGAAAATTGGCAGTAAACTGTGGTAATCCTCAAAATGAATATGTTCCACCAGTGGTGTGAGATAAGATTATCTGGTTAGTAAAACAGAATGACATAAATAGCAGACCCTACTGGGCCCTCTAGGGGAGTCTGCTTTGGTTTCTAGAGCCAACTAATGGGAAGATGAATTACCCATAGAGGTACCCACAGAGGTAAAATACCCCACTATAGAACACTAGACCTATTATAAATATGGTTCCTAACACATAGGGGGTAGTCTAGAAAAGTGACAAGCATTAGTTCCTGTTTTCTAAAAGGTGAAAAAAAGAGTGTCCTGCTGGTATTTGGAGTTTGGAAAATGACCCTCTTGAATACTCACATAGATTTTCTCTCCATGGTCTCTTCTCGTTAGGTACTTCAAAACATTTTTCCTGAACTATACTGAATTCAAAACCACCCATTGCAAGTTATTACTTCCAGTTAAGATGATGCAGAAAATCTTTCAATACCTTTTTTTGGGGACACTTTGTAGCATGTCAGATGCCTATTATGTGCTAGGTTCTATATTAGGTGTTGGGATGATGAAACATGAAAACAGGCAGGTTAAATCTAGTGACAAAATAAAGAGACTTTTATAAACATTGGTTTCAATCAAAACTGCAAATACTTGTGAGCAATATGGTTCTGAATAAATGAAGTGGAAAGAAAGATTCCAGCATAGGGATTATACACACAGCACGTGTCTCTATATTTATCTGTCAGAACCATCGGGGCCTGAAATGGAATCTTCATATCCTTCTGTTACTGTCTGGGAAAAGAATGAATATATCTTTTTTTGTTATATTGTAATTTGAGGCATAACTTAAGTGTGATGTTTAAGAAGTTCTAAAATACCAACTTTATCTCTTCTTTTCTGGCAGACACTAACTATTCAATTGACTGATGAGATTATCAGCCTGGAAAAGTTAACTGAGGTTGCTTGGATTCACGGTGGTCCTATAGTTTCTACTACACCTATGACAAATACCTTCCCAATGAGTTCTTTATATCCTTCTACTACTAAGCCTACTACTTCTGAGACTATTAACACTAGTTCTTCTACTTCAAGTACTATTACTGAATGCACTACTGTTACTCTTCCTGTCACAACCATGCCTTTCCCAACAAGTGCTGCTGAAGTTTCAACTGGTACTACTGTTCCTAATACCACTACATCTTCCCCTACAAATACTACTGCTGATAGCACTAATGTTACTCTTCCTGTCACAACCACTCCTCTCCCAACAAGCGCTGCTGAAGTTTCAACTGGTACTACTGTTCCTAATACCATTACATCTTCCCCTGCAAATACTACTACTGATAGCACTAATGTTACTCTTTCTGTCACAACCACTCCTTTCCCAGCAAACACTATTGATGTTTCAACTGGTACTATGGTTCCTAATAACACTACATCTTCCCCTACAAATACTACTGCTGATAGCACTAATGTTACTCTTCCTGTCACAAACATGCCTTTCCTAACAAGTGCTGCTGAAGCTACAACTGGTACTAGTTGTCTTCTATTAAACCAGACATTAAACAGATTTACAAATTATAAAATAATGTCATTCTTTTCACTAACTTTTTTTTTGCTTTGGAAAATATAGTGGTCTTTCATTAAAAATATATTATTTGTGTCAACATGCACTTGATTTTTTTAATGAACAAAGAAATAAATATTTTACTAATGACTCAATTTTAATTTCGAATGCAGCAAATATTAGTAGATATAATCCACCCAAACAAAGCACAGGGTCTTCACTAAATTTGACAGTAAAGAGATCCTGAGACCAAAGAGTTTGAGAATCACTTCCCTAGGACAAAAATAGCCTAGTTTCACTCTCAGGTCCTGGTCAAATATACTATGAACATGAAACAAAACAAAAATCATCATTCTAAACTTTATCAATGGACTTGATCACAGGCTCCCTCACTTGTATGTTTACTGAGGGAGCTCCAGGGCACTTGTCTTATTGGCACCACAAACCATGATCCCGGACAAAGGGCTCTGCGTCCTAAGGCACACGGGATCCTGCTGCCAGCCCACCACACCGGAGCAGATTCATTGGCTAAAGGCATGCCTGAAGGCACTTGGGATTTGGAACACCGAGGGGGAATTTGTTCAACCATAGTTCTATAGTTACTGAACTCCAGTCCCTTTGTGTATAGAAATGGGCTGTAACCGCACGTGTGGAATTCTGAAAAGGGAAGTACTCCTGAAAACAGAACAACAGCCAACAACAAAAACAACAAACAAAGAGCTTTATTTAGAATAGATAATCAACAAGGATCCACTGTGTAGCACAAGGAACTCTGCTCAATATTCTGTAATAACCTAAATGGGAAACGAATTTGAAAAAGGATGCACATGTATATGTGTAACCGAATCACTTTGCTGTGCATCTGAAACTAACCCAACATTGTTAATCAACTATATAAGATAAAAATTAAAAAAAACAAAAATGAAAAATTATAATCACAACAACAACAAACACACACGAAAAAGAAGACCCGGGCTTACTTCAGACATTTGAAGAAACTTGAGAATTGAAACTCCAGTCCATGTACAAGATGTGGCCCTGGAACCAGGTTCAGAAAACCGGGAGAGGGAAGAGGTGAAAGCAAATGTCAGTTTGCTGCGTCTGAGTCTTGAGCTTTGCTGGTGCCTGTGCTTACGTTAGTCCCTGACACATACGGTCGCCTCCATCGGACCAGTTCTAAGAGTACCACCTGTTCCAAGTTGGCGCAGAGGCCACTGCTTCAGATGGATTCCCCTTTCCTTTACTTGCCTCAGATTCCCCATCTACCAGGTTGAGTAAACATTGGAACTGCAATGTACATGGAAATGCTTTTCAGTCTGTAAAATGCTATACAAAGGTTTATTATTATTATCATTATTATATAATTGCCTTGAGTGTTCTTATATCTAAGCTTTTTCTTCTTCTTCCCCTTGGATTTCCTGATAGCAGAGCAGTTTCTCCTCAGTGCAGATACTTTATAATAAGGCTATTCTATTTTTAGTTTTTTAAGGAACCTCCATACTGTTCTCCATAGTGGCTCTCTCAATTTACATTCCCACCAACAGTGCAAGAGGATTTCCTTTTCTCCACACCCTCTCCAGCATTTATTGTTTGTAGATTTTTTGATGATGGCCATTCTGACCCGTGTGAGGTGATACCTCGTTGTAGTTTTGATTTGCATTTCTCTAATGATTAGTGATGTTGAACATCCTTTCATGTGTTTGTTGGCAATCTGTATATCTTCTTTGGAGAAATGTCTATTTAGGTCTTCTGCCCATTTTTGGGTTGGGTTGTTTGTTTTTTTGATATTGAGCTGCTTATAAATTTTGGAGATTAATCCTTTGTCAGTTGCTTCATTTGCAAATATTTTCTCCCATTCTGAGAGTTGTCTTTTCATCTTGTTTATGTTGTCCTTTGCTGTGCAGACCCAGCAATCCCACTACTGGGCATATAGCCTGAGAAAACCATAATTCAAAAAGAGTCATGTACCACAATGTTCATTGCAGCTCTATTTACAATAGCCAGGACATGGAAGCAACCTAAGTGTCCATCGACAGATGAATGGATAAAGAAGATGTGGTGTTTACATACAATAGAATATTACTCAGCCATAAAAAGAAATGAAATCAAGTTATTTGTAGTGAGGTGGATGGACGTAGAGTCTGTCATACTGAGTAAAGTAAGTCAGAAAGAGTAAAACAAATACCATATGCTAACACATATATATGGAATCTGAAAAAAAAAAAAAGGTTCTGAAGAACCTAGGGGCAGGACAGGAATAAAGACGCAGACATAGAGAATGGACTTGAGGACACGGGGAGGGGGAAGGGTAAGCTGAGATGAAGTGAGAGAGTGGCATGGACATATATACACTACCAAATGTAAAATAGATAGCTAGTGGGAAATAGCACAGGGCAATCAGCTTGGTGCTTTGTGACCACCTAGAGGGGTGGGATGGGGAGGATGGGAAGGAGATGCAAGAGGGAGGAGATACGGGGATATGTGTATATGTATAGCTGATTCACTTTGTTATAAAGCAGAAACTAACACACCATTGTAAAGCAATACTCCAATTTATACTCCAATAAAGATGTTAAAAAATATATAAGGCTATTCTGAGTCTCCTTTTTCAAACTGAAGTTTTGTAAAGGAAAGGTGTTCTCCAGATGTTCCCCAGATGTGTCTCTAGTATGTCCCAAACTGTGCTTCTGGGGAAAAGGTTTTGTTTTTGTTTGTGGTTTTTTGTTTTTTTTTTTAGCTGGGACAAAATGTTTCACTGTTAAATAATGTCCATCTTTCCTCACTTTACAAAATAATAGGTTAATGGATATAGTTATCCTAATTTTATAATATTTTTTCTATAATTTTTCTTAAGCTTTTTATACTTGCTAATATTCACATGTTGCCTTCTAAGAGATCTAGCTGAGAACAAAATGTATGAACAAATAACAGACAAGAACAATTTTGACATAGCCAGTATAGTTCATACGGACTGTGTGTGTGTATGTGTGTGTGTAAGTTCATGCACATTATTTTATATGGGAAACATCATATTTTCTGCCAGTGAAATTAATCCAAGCTTGCAGACTGGAGGTTCTCTGCTCAGAGTGGTCAAAAACTCTTGCTTGGAAAAGCTGACATTTTTCTAAATTGACTTTTTTTTCTAGGTAACTGTGTGCCTTTAAAAAAAAAGTTGCTCCATTTTCATACTCTTTTTGTATAGATCTTATGCTTGTTTCTTTTTTTAAAATTAACATTTTTATTTTGAAATAAGTGTGGAGAAAAGTTGCAGAAATAGTATAAAAACTTCATTATATTCTTCACCCAGATTTCCCAAATATTATCCATAAACTATAAATTATTTACCATATTTCCTCTCTCACACACGTGCACACGTATGTATAATTTGAGAGTTTGTAGACACAATGTCTCAACATCACAAAATGCTTTAGTGTGTATTTCCTAAAACACAAGGACATATTCTTACATAACCACAATATAATCAGCCAAGTCAGGAAGTTAACGTTCATACAATGCCACCATCTAAGGCACACACGTTAGTCAAATTTCACCAATCATCCCAATAATGTTCTTTACAAAAAACACTAAACAACAACAATGACAACAGCAACAGGTAGTAATTTGGATGAGGAGCACATGGTGCATTTACTTTAACTGGATTTTTGTTTTTCAGTTTACTGTGGAACTATACCTCAGCCCCTCTTTTTCCTTCTTGATTTTGACATTTTCACAATTACAAGTCAGATCTTTGTAGACTATTCCTCATTTGGGGTTTGTCTAATATTTCCTCATGATTATACTGAGGTTGTACATTTCTTGGACAGATATAACATAGAATTGATGTTATGTGTTTCCTGGTACGCCTGTCAGGAGGCACGTGATGTCTGTTTGTCCATGATTGGTGATGTTAATTGGCTTACTTCCTTGAGGTGATGTCTGCCAGGCCTCTCTATCGTAAAATTACTATTTCCTCTCATCATAATTAATAAATATATAATAAGGAGATACTTTGAGGCTATGTAGCTATTGGGTTACTCTCCTATTTTGTCACCCATTGATGATTCTTGTCTGATTCAATTTATTACTGTACATTTATTAAATGGTGATTTTCTAACCACATTTTTTTCTCTATATTCATTACTTGGCATTAAAAGAGCTCTTCTTTCTTTGCTATTTATTTTTTGAGTGATGCTTGGTAGATAACTTCTTCCCTGAGCACCCCCAGATGCACCCCTTCTCTGAGATCCCCACACACCCTCACAATTCAGCAACTAAAAGTCTAACTCTTGGAAATCAGGGGGCTTCCAGGGCTCCTCTTCACTGGTGTTCACTTGGACTGGTCAGTGCCTGTGCTGTGGCTTCAATATGTGAAGCCAGAATGGGATTCCTGCCCATCCAGGAAATAGACCAGTTAAGAGCAATTGAACTTCTGGTTCAGTGGTCCTCAATCTCGGATGCATATTGGAAGCACCTGGAGAACTTAATCATTCACTAATGCCTGGACGCTTCTCCCATCACCCAGGTGACTCTGATATGCTGTCAAGGTTGGGTGTCACTGCCGTGGTGGAGCAGTGGAGTTGGGGAGCTTTCTTGTTCGTCTCAGCTAAGTATAGCAGGAATTTAAACGTGATGAGAATTCTAACAAACAGGAGTAAGAAACTAAGTTATCAGCTTCATGAAGGAGAGGGAGACAGAGAGACAGGGGAAGGAGGAAGAAGCAGAAGGAGGAGGAGACAAATAGAAGAGATGGGAAGAGAGGAGAGAGGGAGGGAGAAATGGGGCAAAATATAAACAATGGATAAAGCTCATTATAGGGCATATGGGAATTCTTGCGACTTTCCTATAAATTTGAAATTGTAACAAAATATTCTTATTCCTCAGGAAAGACCAGATCCTTGTAAACATTAGCCTGTGGGTCCTCTGGTCATCACAGAAAAAAGTAATGAGGGAATAAATCCTTTATTTACTCTCAACATTTAAGATGGGGTTTTGAGTAGAGGAGGTGAGATGGAAAAAGAGTTACAGTCTCAGAGTCACTCAGAGATGACCTGAACTTAGAGACCACTGAGGGATGAGGAATGAGAGACCCATCAGCCAGAAGGTTCTAGGAGGAAGTTGGGGTCAACCCTTTCCACCTCAACTCTGAGCCGTTCTTTTTGTAGTGTATCATTAGGCTTTCTGGAAACTGCAGTCACAAAACACATAAACTGGAAAAAACACTTGAGGTTATCTGATTCACGCTCCTACCCTGTGTAGGAATGTTTTCAAACATTTCCCCAGCAGTACTGTCTAAGACCCCCATCTAATATATATGCATAATATCAATATAAATGCATCCCTTTTAAATGTAGAAACAAATCATTCTCCATAGGTTGATATAAACATAGTTCCTCTCTGGAGGCAGTCAGCAGCGGGGGAAATGATCCGTGGCACTGGGAAAGACTCAGAGGCGGATGCTGTGAACCCAAGGAGAAAATGGCCAGCCGGGGGCGCATAGAAGCTTCACCTCAGCTCCACAAGGGCGGGGGGTGCTTGTCCATTTCCTGTTCATTTTGGTGGCTTCTGTTCTGACCTAACGTCAAGCTCACAGAGGATGCTCAGTGAATATGTGCATGGCGACTAAATGCTGAGATCAAGAGATGGAGAGGAAAAGAAAATGAAAGAAGGAAGGCTTAATAAGAACCAGAACTTGAAGTGGGTACGGAGGAGAGGAACTGCACAGGGCCATGAGCTATACAAATGGAGCATTAGAAGATTCTGGCTGCAGAACCTTGGAGTAGCTGCCCAGCTGACTTGAATTTGTCAAGACAGACCCGAGAATAAGGCTGTAGCACAGACCGAGGTTTGTCATCAGAAACCCAGCCAGGACGTTCTTATTTTTTTGTCTTTTTGTTTTTACCTAAAAGATCGAGGTTGAAAGAATTTGCTTGGGGGGCTTGGAGTAACACAGATTGGAATAGAAATGTCAGACTTATTTGTTAATTGGGCAAACCAGAGAGAAAAGGTCTCTTTTGATTGTTTAAGTTTCTATCTAGATTCATTTTTATCTGTGTGTTTCTTCATGCTGTAGAATGTAATTTGTGCACTTCAAACTGCTGCCCAAGGGCCTCAACCATGTTTTAAGATTATTACCTAAAGGAGAGCCTTCATTTCCCTTGAATGATGACAACAGAGAAGCCCAGCAGTGAACCCAGATGATCCCTCTGGCTTCGGGTAAGCTGTGTTTTCTTCTTTGCTCGGCCCCTCAAGCAGTGGCAAGGAGTTTACGGAGGCTAGATCCCTGATCTCCAGGGAATTAGGATCCCTCTAAACACCTCGGAATATTCAGGGTAGGGGTCCCTTCCAGAAGTTAGGAACCATGAGCAAGGCAGTTCATGGACTAGCGTGCCCTTGACCTGTTCTCAGTGCCCAAGTCAGCCTACCTGGCCAGTTAGGCTCTTGACACCTGGTGATCTGAGTGTTGAGAAAGTGATACTTGTTGAGTAAATAAAGATCATCTGACAGTGGAGGCACATGTGAGGTAAGCAAGGCCTGCCTTAGATGTTGCATTTTGGGCCACCAGGCCCTCAGATGCCCTCTGGATGCCTTATCCTGAGCCATACAAGAGACCTCCCAGCTGCCTCTCCTGGACCGAAGGCTCAAAGGAAAGAGATGGCAACAGGAAGCGAGTTGAATTCTATTTAATTTGGTGTCTTGAGCTTTGTTCCTTGTAAACAGAGCACCTTCCTTTACTGCAAATCACACATGTGGCTTGCTGCCTCTGCCTCACAGGGAGGGTCGGACAAAAATGTCAGAAGAAAAGAGAAACCGGAGCCCCTCCAGGGCCAGCATGGGCTGAGGAGGGTTTACAGGGCTCCCCCCTGCATTCAAGCCCCCTCCTCCCCACGCGGCGTCCCCTCAATCAAGCTGGGGCACTGGACTGCTCAGAGACCCATTACCTCACCCAGCCTTGAATCTAGATTTTGTTAGAAAATGTGTGGTCCCACCAATGCTTCTAAAGCTTTAAAGGATGGATTGCCGAGCTTCTCATGGGAAAGGCTTTATGGACTCTGTGCCACGCCCAAGCCTGCAGTTTCATGGCTGAAGTCATGAGAAGGGCACAGATGGGGGACTTTGGGGGCCAAAGCAGAGGGGAGTTTCTGTGTTTGGTGCTAAGGGGAAGCCTGAGCAGGGAGGGGCCTGAGTATGTGACATGAGGAGACGGTATCAGGCTCCAGCCCGCAGCGTGGCTAGGAGCCAAGACACGGCCCCCTGACCAAACAAGAGGGCAGTCATGGGGAGGCACCTTGGTGTGGCAGTGCTGGAGCCCGAGAGGGCCATGGGGGCAGCCCTGAAGCCTGCAGGGGTTCTGTCCTGGGGCTCCACTTTGCCTCTGGAGGACTCCAAGCAAGGACCCCGGAGAGCAGGGATGATTTCCGGAATCCAGCCTGTTGTGTTTTCCACTAGCTCCTGCAGGAGAAGGGAGAAAATGGGTGAAGGTGGAAGCATCCCCACCTCCTTTCCTCTCCTAAGACCTTACTCGGTAATCCCCAGTCCTTGCAGCCTCACAGGCTAACTGGGAGACTACCATCCACACCCAGAGCAGTGTCAGCCCTCTTTCTGCTCCCTCAGCTTCTCCTTCTCTGACCCAGCGTTCCTGCCATTGTCATTCATACCCCTCATTCTTCTCTTTTCCGGCCTCGTCCAGTACCCTCCCACACCCCTCCATCCCTAACCCCGGGAGCATGGTGTCTCCTGGGACACTTACGTCAATGGTCTTTATTATCACCGTCTGCTGGGCCTCCTTGCACGCCTTCTCAGCCTTTTTGATGTTCTCCGGGGTCCACTCCACCTTGTTCGTGGCCATCATGCCCTCCATGGAGCTGTCATGGGCAGGAAGAGCAGACACTAGTTGAGGGTTGACTGAAAGCTTTGACAAAATGTGTATAAAGTAGCCTCACTTTTGTTAGCATGAGCTCCATGTTGGCATAAACCATAAGGAATGTCTTACAACTCAATGGCACAACCGTGAGCTTGGCAGAAGGAGAAATATCATCAGAGCTCAGAGAAGAGAATTTTTAAAAGTGAAAAAGAGAAAGTTCTGACTCTTTAAAGAAGTGTTTCTTAATCTGGGGGCCATGAAGTCCAAGAAGGTTGATAGGGTGACTTCAGGGAAACTATAAATGTCCTGAAATTATATGTGAAATAGGATGTGTCTGCAAAGATGTGCATTTTTCTTGGAAAGGAGTTTCAGCGCTTTCATCAGAGTCTCAGGGAGGCCCCTTAGTCCCAAGTAATTAAGGGTCACTACTTGAAAGTAAACAGTCTTTGAATCAGGTAGTGCATGAGAAAAAGGCAGACAAATACTTGGTACACAAGTGATCTAACTTCTAGAGGTCACTCTTGAGGGTCTTATCTTCCAGGATGACTCACTCTGATGCCTCCTCCCCCAGCTCATGGGCCACGTAGATGATGTCAGGGTACCCCATGCAGCTGGAGATGTTGTTTCGGGGATAGTAGAAGAGAAAGATGAGGTACATCTCATTAACGGTGCTGGGCCCACCCTGGAGAAGAAGAGAGAGAGAGAGAGAGAGGGAGAGATGGAGAGACAGAGATACACAGGCATGCAGAGAGAGGAGAACAAGGTAGGCAGAAACTAGATTAGGTGATCATTCTACCAATGAGACTGTTTTCCTCTTCCCTTAACCTTGAGCCAGCTCACTAATTGTTATTTACTACTTCTCACCACACTTGCTTTCTCCTCCTGTGTTTCTAATTGGTGGACAATTATTGATATTATTTCCAAAGAAATATCCCATGTATCTTCCCCATCCTCTACATTTCCATTGCTATTGCCCTGGTTTGAGAAAAGATGGTTGAGAAGATGAGATAAGATACCGAGTTTCCCGAAAAAGCCACTCCCTTTGAGCTTCCCTGGAATTCCCCATCTCTACATGCCAAAAGCAGGACCCACTCAAATATGTCACATGTTCAGTTCACTGTAATAGGACCTGATGATTTTTTCCCCCTGTGAATTCCCCTAGTGCATTTTCCCCATTCTTCTCTTACGGTGTATTTTACTTTCTAACTTGTGTTGTAATCATTTGTATGGCTGTATTTTCTTCCTTGGAAGCATGCAATCCATTTTGAATCCTACAGGCACTGAGCCATTCCTGACACACAAAATATGGGCTCCTTGTGACCATAATAATAATAATAGCTAACTCTGACAATCTACAAAAAGTCGGGCAATGATCTAGATGTTTTAGGCATGTTAATCAACTCTCCCCCAAATCTTATGAGACAGATAGTATTAATTCTTTTAAGAATTAGGAAACTGAGACACAAGGAATCTGAATAATTTGTCTAAGGTTATAAAGTTATTAATGATCATGTTGACATTCAGACCCAGGCAATCAGGCCCAGAGTCCATGCTCTTAGACACTATCACATGCTTTCCTTTCATAATCTTAGTGGGTCATTGACAGAGAAAACGGGAATCCTTGTACCCATCTTACAGTCATGGGGATGCGAGAGCATGAAGCCCCATGTGCCTGGGTAATACCATTGGAGAAAGAAAGGGGCTTCAGCTGGAATAATCTGAGTCACGTGATAGCCAAGGCCAGGGATGGGGCTCTATTCTGAGGCTACCGTCATTGACCACGATGGGGAGAGAGGTACTTACAAAAGTCAAGGAGTCGCGGTCCAGCGTCTGGTAGTGACACTCTACCAGCAATTCATCTCCCTGTGCAGAGTGAAACAAAGGCTCAAAGTAAGACACAGAGGGACTGGTACAGTCCTCTTGGCTAACAGTAGTGAGTGCTGACCCTGCCTTCCCCTGACGCCAGCCATGCCTCCCCCCAGGCTCCCACCGGCTTGATGGCCACTCAAGAAGGTAAATCTCGAGTCTCCTGCAGATTGAAGTCGTAGGAATCATCTTTACAGATTGTTTGGAGTTGTGTTCCATTTCTGGAAGGGGACAAGGGGAGGGGACAGGAATAAGGAGAGGATGAAGCAGGGAGGGGGTCTATCAACAAAGAAGCAGCGTGTGCGGTCATTCTGTGGGCACAGATTGCCCGTAAAATGAAAAAGCTCCTCCCTCCACTGTCATATTCCTGTCATCACTACTCTAGGGATAGTTCTAGCTTCTCCGACTCCCAACTGAGCATAACGTCATGCCGCAGAATAAATAATTATTGCTAACATTTATTTCCAAATACAGAAGGGAGAGCTTCCAATCCGTGTCTTCCTTACCTGTATTGCACAGCCTGCAGAGTGCGGCCAGCCAAGTGGGTGTGGAGCAGGTAGCCGCAGACCTGGATGTCAGGCACCGGGGCCCCGTTCATCTGTGGCAGGGAGGAGACCACCTGGCTTGTTAGGAACTCTCGTCTGGCCCCGCTCCTCGGTTTCCTCCTTTCATATCTGACACCTTCGTCTTATGACTGAGACACACCCCTTTAGTCCCTACTGGACCTCCTGGCCCCTCTTCCTGCCCCACAGCCCTGCCTCCTGGCTCCCCTGCCCCATTCAGGTGAGCGATTTTCCTGAGCACCGGGCAGTGGTCATTCTCCAAGTCTGGGGCCCAAGCTGTGCCTGGTGGGTCACACCAGATTTGCGATGGGGAACCGGGAAGATCAGGGGAGGAGGGGTGCCTCCCAGCTTCACCTCTTCAAACTTCTCCGTCTTACACAGCCCGTAGGACGTGAAGGACTCGGCGCCCGGGGGTATGAAGTGGATGGGGAAAGTGAAGAAGCCCAGCTGCAGGACACCCATGTCATATTTGCACAGCTGCGCCGTGAGGTACACTCGAATCCCCGAGGAGTCGTACACACCTGGTGCAGGAAGGACCAATCACAGGATGCAGGAGACCGTGTCGCACGGTGGGGAGAAAGAGGCCCTGGGAAAGCGGGGCGGGGGGGGGGGGGCGCTGCAAGCAAAAGGAGTAGGTGTGCATCCCCTTCCCGACACCTAGAGGACCCGGCCAGCCTCACCCGCTGCTCTCCCGTAAATGCTCTAGGTGCTCACCAGGAAGGCTGTGGAAATTGCTGTAGTGAATCTCCAGTCGGACCCACTGGGGGTCCAAAGGCATCCCAATAGAGATACCCACGTCACCTGGAAACTGGCAACTCTGTTGGATGGAGGGTGATTTGGCGGCAAGAATGGCTGGGAAGTAGGTGCAGGGACCCGGGCCCGCCCTTGTCTTTTGACCCTCGTCCCAGACCTCCCGTTTCGCCACCTTCCATCAATCCAGCAATCCCAGTTGCCCAACCACACGTGTCCCCTTAGCCGCCGATTTCTCTCACCACACGACTCACTGTGCCCCCGACAGCCCAGCCCACGATGACCTGCGAGCAGAGGGAGAAGGCGGGGTGGGCCCCGTAGCAGTCGCTGATGCCCTTGGGGAGAGCACTGGCCTTGCCGCAGGCGTACCCCACGATGTGGTGCACCATCGTCTCCTTGTGATGGACCAACTTGGGCTCAAACTGGGCGGGGGATGCAGGACAGAGTGTGGTCAAGATCTTCTGGGCCATGTCCTTATCCCCCCTATTCCTTTTCCCCAAATAAAACTATGCCCAGTCCCCACTTCTCTCTCTTTCTCTTTCTCTTCCGTTTCCTCTGTTTTTTTCCTTCCCCAACCTATCATTTCCCCTGCACTCAGTCTGACTCCTCTCTCAGCCCTCACCCTTTTAAAATCCCTTCCTGAAACCACAACACACTTGATCCAGCCGGGAACATCCCAAGACTTTCTACTTCCCCTTAAGAACCTCTTCAGTTCTCTATATTTGAGCATGTAATCATGCCTTGTTGGATTCACTCTCTAAAGAAAACAATGGCCACACATTTGCCACTCATCGTAAGGTCATACTTTTATTTATTTGATCAAAATTGAAATCACTCAAATGTGAAGTCAGGTGACCGATTTGAGTTTCCTCTAGCCAGACTTTCCCGACTTGACAGCCTTTGGCTGCGTTTCCCCAGCCTGCACCTCCTCCTGGGCTAAGAGAACACAATTCTGGGCCCAGGGCAGGACTTATACTTTGTTCTTTGCAAACACTTATTAACCAATGACCGTCATCAAAATCGCTGCTGCACTGTGGGGCGGTGGGGTGTGAATAAAACAGTGCTGGGAGCTATAGTTCTGGGCTCAGGAAGTCATGAAACTGCCACCTCCACCAAACCTGGCCTGGCCCCCATGTTCTCCTGACCACCTCCCTCCTGCATCCTCCCAGAAGTTTTCTGAACACCATCTCTTCAGAGTGAACCATGCCCACTGCCTATCTCAACCACCTTGACAATGTCCTGCCATCTGTTTCATGGTACCTTGTAGATATGGTGCTTCTTGCTAACGATGGGGAGAGGGAGGAAGGTGCAGGCATACGTGGTGTCATCCTCTGGGATGAGGAACTGGAGCAGGACACACAGAGGCTGAGCAGGTGGTAGGGAGGCTCCCAGAGAAGCAGGGGAAGGGACAGGTCGGGGAAGGGCGGCCACTTGAGGGCCAGTTTGACCATCCTCGGGGGACCGAGGGGAGTCAGAGGAACCTCAGTTCCAGGAACGTACTGAATATTGGGTGCAAGAGGAAGGTCTGGATTGAGAGGAAGATGGGCAGTGGCTGGAGGCGGCTGGGTGGGGAGGAGGGGTCTTACATCAGTGATCTCCAAGTCATGGATGATGGTGTCCTCGGGGACATCGAGATCATCGGGGTGGACAATTTGGAGCAGGAGGATGGACTTCACAAAAGTACACTCCCAATCCAGCTTCAGAGTGGCATCTGGGCCGTAGGCGGCAAGCACCCTCACAGTGTCACTCTGGGGGTGTCAAGGGCATCGAGGTGCTGCAGCCCCTGAGCAGCACTTTGCACACATCCACACCCAACCACCGACACAAGCCACTTGCTCACATCGACACAGTGGAACTTATAGGGACGGAGTAAAGGGACAAAGTAGGTGATTAAATAGTTAATCCCACAAGGGGATTGTAAGTAAAGAAAAAAGTATGGCGGACCCCTGTGAGTTAATGATTACTCAAGAAAGCAGGTTTCTTAACCACAAAACCAAGCAGGCTTGCTTAGCAACAAAACCATGCCACAGAAGCATGAGACATGCCCCAAAACAATAAAACAATGGTGACATGAGACCCACATCCTGCCCAGTGAGCTCAGTAAGTTAATGACCCCTAGGACATGCTCTCTGCACACATAAAAAACAATAATTTATTGAAAGGTGACATTTCAAAGTGAAAGACCCTCACTGTACTGAGACCTGAAATAATTTTTCCATAGTGCCATGACAGTCCTGGCTTGATCATGTTGGGACAAGAAAACTCCCCTGCCCAACCTGGAGGAGGAGCTGATGATGGAAGCTTGTGTCTACTCAAGAATGAGGAAGAAGTTGGTCTTCTCCCCCTCCCCACTTCTCCTTTGATTGTAAAACTGTAGACCACTAAGTTCTCTGGGGCGGCACCCTCTCGCCCACCTGATGGAAGCCTCACAAGCTTCCTATTCTAATAAGTCACTTCTTATCTATCACTTTGCCTCTGCCTGAATTCTTTCTGCACTCAGACGTAAAGAACCAGAGCTCCTTGGAGCCCCCCAAAACGCCACCTAGGGGTTTCAGAAAGGAGAACGCTTCAGACTGGGGGTCAGAACTAGTCAGGTTCCAGTTCTGCCTAGAGGCTGACTTGCTGGAGATGTTGAGTAAGTCACACCCCCTCTCATGTCCCCTCTCTGAGCCTGTGTCCACATCTGGTTCATGACACTGAAGTTCAAGGAGATCAGACAATGTTCTTCAGGAGGGGACACTAGGGAGGGTGGCATGGGGCTGAGTCAGTGGGAGGCCACCTGTAGAGGGCTGGTGGAATCAGAGGCGGCAGGATTGGGGCCGTGCCTGGGAAGGCTGAGAGAGACGAGGTCCCTGGAACCGAGACTGGCTGCCTGACAGGCACGGCCATTCCAGATTGGGGGTGACTTCACCTCCTAGAAGGAGAGGCTGCTTATGAGCAAATGCTCCTCTCTCCTCCCTCTTTTACCGTGATGTCTTGGTCATGAGGGTCACAGGAGCGGAAGGGCCTGGAGAAGCGCATGGTGGTATAGACGGCGTCTTCTGTCAGTGCCAGCAGCTCCGCGTCCTGGCTCCCGTCCTCCTCCAGAGCGTCTTCGTCCACCAGGTGCTCATCCTGGGGTCCAGGGAAGGTCAAGCGGTAAGAACCAGCAGCCCTAAGTGGTCACGGATTCCGAGTAGTCTGGGTCCATTTAGCCCCCCTAACGTACCAAATTAGCAGAACCCAGGTCTGTATTATTTATTATAATTTGCTCCTAGGACAGAGCATGGCATTGAGGGGGGATTCGTGGGGAAGAGGGATGGACGGTGTCTGATGGAGTTTAACCACTTGACCTTGCTTTATTTCTCCCATTTCAAATCTCATCTCCATAAATCCTAATATTCCTATATCCCTAAGTCTTAAAAGCTCACTTATTCTCTGACCTGTCTATGCTATTCCTCTTCTCATGGGGCTCTTAACATGGACACCTCGCCATATAAATGAAGTTCAGATTGAGTGAGACTGGGAGACGGGTGAGCTGCGTCTTCATCTGTAAAATGGGGTAAGAAACCTCATGGTGATGCTGTGAGGTTTAATGTGCAAAGAATTTGGACCAATGCCTGCTTAACCAAAAATGAGTAACAATTTTAAGCTATTATTGTTGCAGGTGCTGATGTTGTTATTAGATTATTTTATGCTGTGGTGTATTTGAGCCTAAAGGTAACTGAAGATGAGGACTGTGCACCAAACAGCTTTGACTCTCCCCCCAGTGACCTGCACCGAGATCGTGGTCCAGGACTCGCTCTCTTTCAGTCCAATGACTCCATTCCCTCGGCAACTTAGAGACATGCAGTCTGGAAGGCCTAGCTTCAAACTCTCCAATGGACCATTTCTGTAGGGAGAGGTCAGCCATCAGTTGGTGCTCTGGGCCTGTGCCTGGATGTGTTTGGAAAATGCGGATCCTTCCAGGACTCAGAGCCACCTTCCACCCAGCAAGCGACCCTCACGCTTGGGAGGGAGTCACCCTCACACTCACCGAGAAATAGACATTGCCGTCCGGCGAGACTCCTCCAACAACCAGATCGCTTCCCACTCTGGTGTAGCGATTTGTGATACCCAAGCCCACCCAGCCAGCTGTCCGGACCTGGAGCTCAAAAGTGATGATCTCAGCCTCAAGGTCAAAGTCCCAGTGCAGGAAAATGACATTAGAAGGATCTAGGAACGTGGAATAACGCAGACGCGATGTGGGGCCCAGGTGGTTGCCTTGAGAGGAGGTCGGCAGGACCGTAAGTAGAAGAAGCCGAAAGAGAAGGGCACAGGCCATGGCTCGTGGGGTCTGAAGCATCTCTCCTTAGATGGACACTCAAGAAGTACAGACTGACATGCATCTCTGCCTGTGCCAGGCACCGTGCCACGGGGGAAGGACAGACTGGGGCTCTTCTGATCTGATTATCTCTGGGTTCAGAGTGGTGCCACTTACATAACTTGGAGGCGTAAGGTGCCCAGAGAAGGTTGCCCTTGCCCTGGAGTAGGGACCTGGCATGAAATTCTGGGGAATGAATCACTCAGTCTCCTCCATGCTGACCCAATACCAGTGTCCTACCCATAGGGACCCTGCAGAATCAAGGAGGTTTTGTTTCTCTCTGCCTCTCCCTCTGTTTCTCTCTCTTCCTCGTTCCATTCTCTCCCTTTCTGCCCCCACCATCCCTGTATCCTTGGATGTTCTTACTGAGCGCTCTGGCCTCTGGCACATGTCCCTCACCCCAACTTCTTATGGGCATTTTCTATTTTGTCTCTATATAGAAGTGATGCCCAGACAGGGAGTGGGGGTGGGGCTCCAAGCGGCCCTGCCTTCCAGCCTCCCTACGGTGCAGGAGGAGAGGAGGTGTTGGGAGGGGGGAGGAGAAGGCTGTGATCTCCGTCTCCTGGAGGAGTCTTTGCTACTAATCCCTGGAAGGACATGTTGAGGTGAAGGAGCCATAATCAGCTTTCCAGATGGGCACATCTGGGGCAGCTTCGAGTTTCTGCACATCGCTGGGGAGGGGCAAAGAGGAGGAGGAGGAGGTGGGGAAGGAGAGGGAGAAAATGGGGAATAAATGTGAATTTGCCTTTGGGATGCTCTGCACTTTGCCCTTCCTCCCACAAATTGCCATTTGGAGAAGTCACATTCGGGGACCCTCCACTGGAGTCTTGGCCCACTTCCCTGCTGGCAAGCTCTTTGGTACGAGGCAAACAGTAGAAACGCAGAGGAATATTAAAATGTCAGAACACCAGAGTGAAAAGGAACTTTAGATCCACTTGATTTTCCAAAAATTCCAGTCCACTTAATTTTTTGATGAGGAAGTGGGAACATCAGGGAGTAACATGTGTAGTGCCTGAACCCCCATCCCGTTGGTGGCAGAGCTAACTGCGAGACCATAGGGGCCCTGCCCCCAGGATGGTGCTCTTTCCATTATTTCCTTAGGTCACAGACACCCATAAGACACTCAGCCTCCTGGAGGCATCTCTACCATGGCTTGTCCCGGTGGAGGGAGCTGGTGTCATTTGCTGGCTGCTCCTTAGGGAGGGGACCAAAGTCTCTAATCCTAGAGTTCTTTCTTCCAGTGTGAGTGACAGAGCTGATAATCATTTGACCCTCAGTGTTCTTCCTCCATCAGACAACGGAGAGGATCTGAAAAATTAACAAGGATACATGCCTCGAGGGCCTCCTCCGTCACAGAATCCGGACCACACATCTCCACACAGGAATCCAGCTTAAGTGAGGGTGGGAAGAAGCTGGCACCTCTGTTTACGCCTCCATTCAGGCCGCGCCTATTCTTCTCATTACCTGTGGAGCCCATCAAAGCTGGTAAGGATCCAGCTGAGGTTGTTTGCAGCTGCTGTGAGCACCTGAGTAGTAACTGGGGCGCGGTGGGGAGAAAACACCGTTCCCAAGAGGGCAAGCATACTGCCCACCTCTCAGCAGGCAGAGCAGGTAGGGAGCTAAGCAGCCACCTGGAAGGAAGAGGCTTACTTTGGCCCAGGATGGGAGCCTGGCCAAGGCCAGAGGAGGACCCTGAGGAGGCACCGACCTTGAGGAACCGGAGCCGGGGAGGAGATAACAGGGGTGTCAGAGACACTCTGATCCCAGTCGCACTTGGGGATTAAGACAAATGCAGAAGGGGGCCGGGAGATAGGACTGCCAGCCCTGTAAACCAAGATGGGCCCAGGATCCGTTTTCCTGCAATCCGCTCACCGGCCAGAGTGCTGGCCTAGGGGAGGACCAGTGACCACCACAGCTCAGGGAATCTCTTCTCCTGGGTCCTGTCTGTGTGGCTTTCCATGGGGCTTTTGTCGACTTTTTCTCCTTTTCTTCCCCAGTTATGGCTTTCTCCTCTCTCCCAGCCCCCTTTCCTTTCATCATCCAAATCCCAGAGTTGACTCTCTCGGCAGCAAACCTCAGGATTAAGTGCACGAGGCTTGTGAGGAGACACCATCTCGGCGTGTCCTTTGGTCTGGTGTTCAAGAGGTGTGATTTGGGCAATGCTTCACAGAGCTCATCTCTCTCCCTCTCTGGAGTGACAGATGCGGCTGGGAATAGGTAAGGGGGCGAAAGACAAGAGTGACTCAACACATGAGATCAGAGCAGAGGTTACCTGAGGGGAAGGGGACACGGGGGTGGGTGAAACGGGTGAAGGGGGTCAACTGCACGGTGATGGATGGTAACCATACTTGTGGTGGAGATCGCTTTGCATTGTGTACAGGTGTTGAATTATAATGCTGTACACCTGAAACTTACGTACAAAAAAATCAGATTCCCGCCTCCCCCCAAAAAAGGGAATCAGCACATGTTACTTAGAAGGTAGTGCAATTGACATTTTGTGCACATTTAGATTATGCAAATTTGAAAGTGTGATATAGAAAATATTAATGAAGTTACACACGGAATTGTACATAATGAAAATCTGTATTTTTAAAAAATCAGGAACCGCACGGTTTCAAAGCTAGCGAGCCAAGTGAATTGTAAACTGTATTATGCCATCACCAAATGCCATCAGTGACTGTTATGTTTTGCCAGACTCATATGAACTGTATTGTTGCATGTATTAAAACTCCAGCAGATTAGAAAAAATAGTGACTCTGGGAGGCACAGACCCCCAGGATGCCAGGCCGCTGCTGGGCCCCAACATACAGACTCTCTCAGAAGATGGGTCTGTGGCCTCTCCCTGCTCTAATTCCCTTCTCCATTTATTGAGTGTCCTGACACCAACTTGAATGTTGTGCAGCCTCAGGTCCTGAAAGAGTAAAGTTTGGTTGCTAGACCCCTCTGTGTCTCCATAGTTCTGTGTATAAAATGCTGAGGTTGTAGCCACGGTAGGTGTGGGTCTTTTAAATCTCATTTCCCACATCATTGGTTACCAAAACACGAGGCCTCTCATCAAAAAGTTATGAGAACTTGTGATTTGAATCTCAGTTGATTACTAAGTGATAGGAGATTAAAGACCAATAAAAGCCACTATAATTATGTTTTTATCGGAAGTTTACAATTGCAATAATAGAGGTCAACTCATTAAGCGATTAGTCTCTGCCAAGTTTTATCCTCAGAAGTGTTCATGTATGAATCCACTTACTCCTATGAAATGGCTTTCATTATTATCTTCATCTTACAGAGGAAGAAACTGAAGTCCAAGTTCACACTGCCAGGAAGTGACAGCACTGTGAGTTGCTGGGAAAATACAATTAAAAACAAAATCCCCTCCCAACTCAGAGAATCTCTCCACAAAGGTAGAAGAGAAAGAAAACAGTTTTATTATTGAATAATCATTAAGTCAGAATGTGATACACATCACAAGCATTTTGTTAAGAGATTGCAGAGACAAAAAGAAATTTCGGCCTATCATACAGGCCAGCAGATCAAAACCACTACACACGTGTTCTCAAGATAAGCAATAACTAGTCCTCAAATGAGAGGACTCGACAGGACCTTTTGTTAATCCACAGTTCATGCTGAAGTCACTTGGTAATTGGGCTGTCTATCTGTGTTTGCGAATTGGCTTTACCAAAGGAGAAATAAACATGTTATATCTTTATGATGAAATCATTTTGCAACTCGGTGCCAGCCATCTGCTTTAGACTAAGTTAAGCTCATCTTCCTTGATGTTTATATTCTGAAGAGGTGGTTGCAGGTCCTTGAGAAAGATATTCCTGGGTCTTAATGCTGGCAAGAGGTGATTTAGCTTTTAAGAAGAGTGTATGCATTTCAAAGAGACAGAGAAAGAACTTACAAGTTTTCTAAAGTAAATTCTCTAAGAAAATGGAGGGGAGGGAAGTCTCTCCCCTTATTTTCAACAGGAGAACTGAGCCTCTTCCGTTTGGTTTGTATTTGCTTTTACAGAGGAAAACACAGGTCACTGGAGATGAGTGTCCATTGCCGACCGCCCAACACTGACCCGCAGCAGCCTCTATGCCTATGAGAAGATTTCTGTTCAATCTGCAAGTGTGGCTTCGTTGCAATGAGGTATTTTATTTCCTTGCAAAAATTTGAGGCACGGATTCAGCTTGGAATCTCTGCAAGGCAGCTGAGACGGTGCAGGGCCAGGTACCTTCACTAAGGCCCCCGGTGAGCCTGGGGGCTGTGTACGAGTGTGAGTGCGTGTTGGCGTGCCGAAACAGGAAACTCCAGTTTGAGGTTTGAGCCTCAGTGAGAAGATGAGATAAGATACTGAGTTTCCTGGAAAAGCCACTCCCTTTTGAGTGTCGGGCCCAGAGAGTCTCAGACACTAATCGCCACCTTACAGGCCAGGATCGGCTCTCCTGCCTAGGCTGTCCCTGTCCCACGGCCCCCCCGTCCCACTGCCCTGCTGGAGAGGCCCGGGAATGGCCCCGTTTCCCATCCTGTGGGGCTGGGTTCTCATGGCTGCAGTGAGCACAGCTCAGAGGCCAGGTAGAGACAGCCACTCGGTGCATTGAGGGGGGAAAAAGGGACTGGGGCACTGGGGCCCCTGTAGGTACAGAAGGTTTTGCTCCCTGATCCCAGCTCTACGAATCTCCTCGCCCTGTGAGAATACCCGTCCTGTTCCCAGCAGCCTCCTCTCGGCCTTACTCATAGGACCCCCTCTTCAGGATTTGGCTGTAACTAGTTATTTCTGGCAGTGACCACTACCCCCAGGACCTTTAGCCTGGCCTGCTTGTGTGTTTCAGACGCCGACGCAAGCTTGGTGGAGCAAAGCCCCAGGTGGGTCCTGGTACCTCGCGGGCAGGCTGAAACCCTGCGCTGCATCCTGAAGGATTCCCAGTACCCCTGGATGAGCTGGTACCAACAGGATCTCCAGGGGCAGCTACAGGTGCTGGCCAGTCTGCGGAGTTCTGGGGATGAGGAGGTCATATCCCTTCCTGGAGCAGATTACCGGGCCACGCGGGTTGGTGACAGAGAGCTGAGCCTACACGTGGCCAACGTGACCCAGGGCAGAACCCTATTCTGCGCCTGCAGTAAAGACACGGTGAGACATCCTTCTTGGGCAAATGAATAAAAACCACCCCTGGTTCCCAACCACAGACCCAACGTCCTCCTCCTCCTCTGCCCTGACGGCCCTCCCCAGCCTTCTTCCTCCCCACCCAGAGACTCCCTTCTGGCCTCTTTACTACAAGCAGACCTCCCCTGCCACTTTCCCATTGCGTTTCAGAGACACTCGGCCAAATGGACACAGCAATCGACCCATGGGCTCTGCAGGGCTGGGGGCAGCCTTGGTTCTGCCACTTGGGACTTTGGGGAAGACCTCGTCTCACTGAAACTTAGTTTCTGTGTCTGCAAAGTACAGACAGTAACTCTACCCAACTCAGAAGGTTGCTGCTAGGATTATACAACACAATTCAGGTGAAGCCTTTAGGAAAATACAGAGGCACGTAGGAAGCACTTAATCACTGTCAGCTATTTTCTCCACAGTATGTGTGTATAAAAAGCATATTGCATTTCAATACCAGTATCAGTACCCAGAGGGGTGCTGAAAAGAAACCCAGAGAAATTCTGGGAGCTCAGAAAAGGGGTGGAGTGAATATCTCAAAGTATGACCCCCCACTCACACCCCTGGAATAAATAAGCACATGTTTTTTCCAATTAGATCCACATTCTCGGCACTCAGCACTGCCTAAATTTCTCACGCCTCAATCTCAAGTCGATCTTTCTAAAATTAAGATCCACAGAGAGGGCCTGACCTAGAAAGGACCAGCGTCTGGGTTCCGTAGCGGAGGACTTACCAAATATTGACCTAAAAGCCATGGCTCAGAACTGGGTCTGCAGCCTGAGGAAGGGCACACGTGGAGTGAGGGCCGAACGAGGAGGCTCAGCCCCCAGACAAATGGCCGGGAACGGGCGGGAGAGGTGTTATGAGAGAGACCCCCATCCTGAGACCCCTGCAGAGATGGCAGACCGGCCTGCAGCTAATCCACTCTGCTTCCGGCTCGGAGCTTCTCCATCCCAGGCGGTGTGGACCACGTGAGCAGGTAACTGGGGTGCAGGGTGGGAGGGAGTGAATAAGGAGGCACTTCGAAGGCAGCCCCGTCGCTGATGGCAGGGTGGGTGGGGGGTGGTTTGCAGTGCAGAGCTGCAGGCACTTGCTCTTTCCTCAGTGCTTGTGGGCAGTGAGAAGTTTTCTCCATCAGGGAGCGCCATCTGCCCACGGATCTCCGCGACCTGCACCAAGGGCATGGCAGCAGCCGTAGGTGTTGGTCTTCTCTCAGCCCCTTTCAGGTGTGGTGGCGGACAGCTGCCCGGCTCTAGAGGACAAGGACGGGGCTGAGGAGGAGGTTGAGAGCCTGGCCCAGAGCCCTGGGGGCCTTTGGATACCTGTATTCTCTCATTCCTCGAGGAAGGGTACCTCTGTTTGAGAATATCACTGTGAGGTCCGCAGTCAGAGGCCATCAGGAGGCGGTTTAATACAGAGGAGATGGTAGGGCAGGGAGGCCCTGGGCCACCGGCTCTTAAAGGGAAGCTGGGGCCCTCTACTGGCAGTTCTTAAAACAACTACAGCCAAGCATCTGGCTGGAGTGATGGAAAGGACCATGGCTCTGATGGGTTCCCTTCAACCTCAATCCCTGAGAGCTCTCTGACGACTTCCTGGATGCAATTCTGCTCTCTCAGACCATGAACTATGCCTTAATACTATTGCCTGTATCCTTGA
Organism: Balaenoptera ricei; assembly: GCF_028023285.1. NCBI lineage: Eukaryota > Metazoa > Chordata > Mammalia > Artiodactyla > Balaenopteridae > Balaenoptera > Balaenoptera ricei. Next base: position 12,555,367 of record NC_082647.1, on the reverse strand, counting down.
TTCCATGGTGATGAAACTAGCCCTCGCAGAATGGCAGATGGTAGGGGTTCAAACAATGCTTTTTGACGGAATGGATAATGTTATTCCTTGGTTACTCAGATAGGAAATATTGATCAATGTCCTGTGAGTCTCCCGTCTTCAGGTTGATAAGAGTGATTTGTCCGTGTATTTGCAAAGTATATTTAACTTCATTTTGTCCTTCAATACTTTCAAATGCTCTATTAGGCAAGTACATACCACCATTTTTTTAAAAATAGGGAAATGGATGCTCAAGAGTTTGGGTGACTTGCCTGATGTCACATAGCTAGTAGTAGTAGAACCAGGTCTCAAAAAACAGGAATTCTGATTCTACGTCTAGGACTCTCAACACCTCTCTCTGCATAATGAATACATTACTACTGGGATGGGGGAGGTGTTACCTGGCAGGCAGCTTTGCCCCCCTCCAGAAAGCGGATGCACATAACATTGCTAGTGATGTGGGAATTTCCCTGGTGGTCCAGTGGTTAGGACTCAGTGCTCTCACTGCTGGGGCCCAGGGTTCAAACCCTGGTTGGGGGAAATAAAAATCATTGCTGGTGATGCCATCAGGAGAGGCCGTTTGGTGAATATGGTCAGAGAACGCAGGGAAGTCTACACACCACATGGAGCAGGTCAGGTGAGTGGCCCAAGAAGAAGAGTGAGGAAAGGGCCAAGCTAGTCACCCTGGATTCAGGATCAGACTGGAATAGACAGAATTGTACTGATTAAATCTAATCACTTGGAGGGAAAAGCAATGTATGTTCTGATGTGTAAACCAGCTTCTGCCCCATAGTTATCTTCACGGTTTGGATTAGTCTGAAGATCGTGGAATTGAAGGACTGGCCCGTGAATCCAGTCACCAACGACAGCCGTCTACTTGTTCTCCTTTGTCTCAGTCACTCTCTCAATCAATCCATCAATGCATAAAAATGCCTGCTCAGTTGTCAGTATTTTACTAGGTAGGGTGTGGCTTTCAAGAAATATGGGGCATGTTTCCTCTTTACTTCCTCCAAATTTTACCCCTCTTCCTTCCTTCCTTATTCTTTCATTTAGAAGGTCCTCAGAGAGCAGAAAGCATGAGCTCAAATTTTCGCTTGTAGTTCCGAGCGGCAAAGAAAGGAGTTATATATCTTTGTGTAACATCTTGGTTATAATTCAGACTCCTGAGCCCCAAGCAGAAACACAGCTAGTATTTAAGACCCATATGCCATCGTTTCAGGGCCCCTGAGTAGGGGAGCAAGAGGGGGTCTAATGTGAAGGTAGGGGATTAAATATAGGTGGGCTTGGGGAGAGGGGAGTTGATAATGAGTTAATAATTGTTAGGGTTTCAGGATCCACGCAAGGGTCCCTTGAGCTTAGGCATACACACAGAGTGCCCTGGTGGGAGCTTGTTGATGATAAACTGGGATGAACTGGATAAACTGGGTTTGGGATGAATCCTGACATGTTTGGACATGAAAATAGTTTTCATTCTTTTTTTTTCAAGTTTTTTTTTTTTTTTGATGTGGACCATTGTTTTAAAGTCTTTATTGAATTCGTTACAATATTGCTTCTGTTTTATGTTTTGGTTTTTTTGGTGGCGAGGCATGTGGGATCTTAGCTCCCCGACCAAGGATCAAACCTGTACCCTCTGCATTGGAAGGCGAAGTCTTTACCACTGGACCACCAGGGAAGTCCCAGCAAACAGCTTTAATTCTAATTGAAGAAATAAGCACAGATGTAAAGAATTCCCAGTCAGATTCCCAGTCATCCCTTGGTAAAGGCTTCAGTGGAATTATGATTTCTTGAGTGCCTACTATGTGCTAAGTATTATGCTACATGCCTTACATAAGTTATTTTTTCCCAACAATCCAGAAAAGTATTATGGGTCCCATTTGAGAGATAAATACACTAAGGCAAGAGAGGTTAAATTACTTAATTACTTGCCCAAGGACACACAGCTCGTAGCTGTTGAAGCTAGGATTAAATACCAGCTTGGATCCCAAATCCACACTCTTTCAACTACACTAACCCTAGGTCACTCTTTGGGGGAATCTAGAAATTAGATGAACTTGCAGTGGAGGGGCAGATGGTAGGAGTCAAAGAGGGGATGGGGGTGACAATAACAGGGGGAGTCAGCTAAGCTAACACCAAAGTGTACTGAAGTGAGGGTACAAGGGCAACCAGGCAGGCTGTCAGGGCCAGGTGGCCAGTGGAGGCGTGGCAGGCCAGGGAAACTAAGTGTATGGCAGGCACTTAGCAGCAGGACGTTCTGACAGCAAGAAGCTGGCCTCTTATGGGTTTCTAGCACCACCTGGGGAGAGTAAGGCCGAGTCCTAGGCTTATAGGAGCCAGAGAATCAGACAAGGTTGTCAAGCCAAAGACAGCATTAATGGAACTGGGATACAAAGGGTGACTTTACTGCAGGAATAGAACAGAAACCCAGTCATTAGAACTGGGCCTGTTAAGGTAGAAAAATGTAATAGCAAGTTTGGCTTGGTGATGAGTCACTTGAATAAGGAGGGTGTTTAAACTCCTTTCACAAAGGACAGCATTGGACCCAGGTCTTGGGCTGCTGTTGTAGATGGAGCTCTGTGGATTATAGATGTGCCAATTAAATTGAGAGGGGTTTGGGGCTTCGGAGAGCCAGGGACGAGCAAGTATAGACTGGGAGAAAGACAAGGGAAAGACATTTGTCTCTATGGCATATTGGTTTAATTTTGGTCAGAGTAGCTGCCAGAAACCCCAGAGTAAGATAATCAAGCTGCCTAGTACTGTGTGAGTTTTCAAAGGGCCTGGGAGAGATGGCCTTGGGGTTTCTTATCAGTGTCCTCCCCTGGCCCAGCTTCTCAAACCCCCATCTTTAGCTTCCGCTGGGCAATTTGATTCTATTCCAATTATTTGAGCCAGTGACTTTAAACCAGGGCTTTTTTTTTTTCCCACCGTGGTTCCCTATTGAACAGAGCTCATTTTATGGTTTCTCAGATCCTCCCATCCTTGAAGTAAATACACAAAGGAATAAATTCTAAATTAAATTCTAAGACGTCTTGTAAGTCTCACCAGTGCAGTAGCTGGTGTTCATTTCTGTGCACAAGAACAAGCTCTAGCCTAATCTTCACCTAGTTTTTGTGAGACCCTGTCCATTCACATTTAGATTTTGGGATCATAGCTTTGCAGCCTTGAGAATGGCGGTTATAGGGCATATCACCAATGGAACAACATGCTCTGCAAATCCTGACGTATTGTTAGGATTTGAGGAGGCTAATGAGTGACACCCCTATTTTCTTTACATAAATTCTGAACAAACTGAGAGAGATAAAGGAGTAAGGCAGATGGAGAGGGAAATTTCTAGCAATGTTACTTGTGAAGCTGAAAGAGAATATGGCTTAGATATATGACAACAGGATGCCCAGTGCTGCAACTTAAAATGAGAAAGACTTATCCCACCCTTCAGGATACTGAGGGGTAGCCTCCGTCCTCTTTTCTGTTAAAAACACAAAATGCAAATGAACAGAGAAGCCTTGAAGGAGAATGTTGTAGGTGTCACATTTTCTCCTCCTTCAGTGTCATTTATCTCCTGCTAAAGAACCTTTTACATTTTTTAAAATTAATTAATTAATTTATTTTTGGCTGTGTTGGGTCTTCGTTTCTGCGCGAGGGCTTTCTCTAGTTGCGGCAAGCGGGGGCCACTCTTCGTCGCGGTGCGCGGGCCTCTCACTATCGCGGCCTCTCTTGTTGCGGAGCACAGGCTCCAGACGCGCAGGCTCAGCAGTTGTGGCTCACGGGCCCAGTTGCTCCGCGGCATGTGAGATCTTCCCAGACCAGGGCTCGAACCCGTGTCCCTTGCATTGGCAGGCAGATTCTCAACCACTGCGCCACCAGGGAAGCCCGAACCTTTTACATTTCAATGTAACTTGCTAAAGGAACATAGACAATGTCACGTTATTAATTTCACCTGCTTCTCTAACTCTTAAAATGGAAATGAATGATATTACATGATGATGTTTGGGGACTTGAAGAGGATTCTCTCAAGGGTTCTCCGTAAAAACGGGATCCCCGGGAACGAAATTGACAGGAAGTTCAAGTTCTTATTTGATTTACATTATCAAAAAACCAACCAGAAAAAACACCAGCAGATCTGATAACAGTGGACCGATGTGAGTCAATATGCTAAAGTATCACAGCCTTCTCTCTCGCTCACAGACCTGTTAGTTATATTAACTGATTCAATGCCCCTTGAGCAGAAGGGAGCTGGAGAATGGACTCTATTCTAACACTGAGAGTCTTCGAGCTTATAGAAAAGTGACCAGTGTCTATTTACCTGGCGACTTGTGCTCAGCAGACAAGAACATAGCTTACTTTTTTGAGGGAACCTGAATGAGTTCTAATTTGTGGTGATGGGAAGACATGGTTCGTGCCACCCTCTGATCAGAGTGGGGCTTATGAAAATTGAGGGATTCATGGATTCTTTTTTTTTAACCTAAGTCTTTCCGAGAGCAATTCAATGGGGCTCTGAATTTATTTCCTTATTTCCTACTTGTACCACTGTCGGGGGAGGTGCACTTTTTAATCTACAACTGGTAGAATTGCTACAACTATTACAATCTCTCCCTGGCCTGTGACGTGAGGGCTTTTGTGGTAGAAAAGGCTAAGAGGAAGTTGACAGAAACTTCCTTTAGTAAATCTAAAGCATGAGCATATTGCCGAGATCAGTACCACCAACACAGACTTGAACTGTGCTGGGTGGTAATTTCTATTATAATCCCATTCAGTTCTGCAGCTTGGCCCAAGTCAAAAGAGTAGTGGGGAATGATAGTGTTCGATTATTAGGTAATCAGGTGGTAATGCCAATTATAGTTGCTGTTCCATACGTAGCCTCATTACCAGAGCAAATAAATACAGTCCTTCATTCTTGGTATGCAACTATTCACCTAGCAAGTGCATTTGTGTTGTTGTTTAACAGCTTTATTGAAATATAATTGTCATACGATAAACTGCATATATTTAAAACGTACAATTTGATGAGTTTGACAGGTTTGTTAAACATGTGATTAAATCGTCACCACAGTCAAGATAATGAACATATTTATCACGCGTAGAAATGTTTCCCTTTGCATTACCTCTCCCTCACTCCACTTTCTTCATCCTTGCCTACACTAGACCACTTATCTGCCTTCAGTCACTGTAGATCTGTGTGCATGTAGATAAAACTGGAGTCATACTGTATGTATTCATTTTGTCTGACTTATTTCACTCAGCTTAATTATTTTGAGGTTATCCATGTTGATAGTTGTATCGAATGTTCATTCGTTTATATTGCTGTGAAGTATTCTATTGTATGGCTATACCACAACATTTTTTTATCTGTTTACCCATTTATGATCACGGCAAGTGCATTTTTGTACGTTGTCTTTGAGAAGTTCAGAATTACTTAGCTTTCATTTGGCAGAAACAGCAGTATATATTTCACCTCCAGAGCAATCATGATTGCTCTGGCCCTGTACATGAATGTAATCTTTAAGGGACTTGGCAGTCTCAAAGGGTACCATACTGGTCTGCTGTATTGATGATATCATGTCGATAGGACCAGACAGCAAGTAGCAAGTTTCCCAGATGTCTTGGGAAAACAGATGTGTGGTAATGAGTAGGTGATGCAACAAGTAAAAATAGAATCACCTGCTTCTGCAGTGAAGCTTGTGGGTGTATGGTGGGTTCCTCCACTGAAATGAACGCATTGTTGAAACTTGTGCTCTCCACCATTAAGAGTGATGTCCGAAGGTCTCTAAATTTTATGAGCAACATATATCTCATTAGGATATCATGCTCTGAGCCATTTAATGAGTGATCTAAAAAGTTGCTAGTTTAGGGAGAGACTAAGTCAGAAAAGATTCTCCAGCCTGCACAAGTTGAAGTGCAATTGGTTCTGTTTCTTGGGTTTAAACTCTGTAGCTCCAATGGTGCTAACAGTATTTTTAGCAACCTAGATGAAGTGTATGGCAAAGCCTAATAAGAAAATCAATACAGAGACCCCTAAACTAGGTAGCAAAGTCATGGTAGCTTTTTGGGAAATAGCTTCTGGTTTGCTACTAGGGTCAGGTGGAGATTAAATGCCAGACTGCTGACCACCAGTTGACCATGAAACTTGCTCTAGGTGGGGCTACCTGCCTCTCCTTGTCATTAACTTGGATATGCTCAGTAGCATTCCATTCTCAATTAGAAACGTAAATGGAGCAGAGGTAAATCAGGCCCTGAGTGTCCAAATTAGTTGCATAAGCAATTGCTCTGGGCAACCTTTCCTCAATCCACACTTATGACCTCAAAGAGATTTCTCCCTGAACAGTTCGCTGAGGGTGAAAAGACTTCACCTTGATTATGCATAACTTTGGTTGATATATTGGTCCAATTGCACGTGTACTGTTGTGATATTAAAACCCTTCAGAGGGATGCCATGAAGGAAAAAGGAGAATTGAATTCTTCTCAGGAGACAAAAGCTCAATCAACATATCTAGTTCTCTTTCTTGAGGTCAAGATTTATTTGAATTTCTTAGGAGTGGCTGGTGGTCTTCCCTGGTAGGCAATCAGAAAGAGCAAGACGGGGGAATGGAGATAAGCTATTTGAGGAAGAATTATGTACAAGCATTCTTCAAGGTCAGCTTGGAGCAGGAAAATGTGTCCCATGAGAATTCTCACCAAAATGCTCTCACTGCAGAAGACTTTAACGATCAGATAGACAAGCTGGTCTGTTCTGAAGTCCTTCCTCGTTGTTCTGAGTGGTTTTTAAATGGCTCCACAAACAAAGTGAGCAATGGAACCAAACGGAGCATATGCAGAGACTTCTTGCAAAGACCCAATTTGCCAGTGTCGGTGACCAATCTCACCCTTAATATAATGATGACATATCACTGATACCCCAGGTCTCCCACCAGCCATGTGGTGGGAGATGAGCCCCTTTTTGTCACAGAGGGAGTAGCTATTTATTCTCACTGCACATGACATATTCTTTTTTTTTTTTTGGCTGTGCCACGTGGCTTGTGAGATCTTAGTTCCTCGACCAGGGATCAAACCCACACCCTCGGCAGTGAAAATGCAGAGTCCTAACTACTGGACCACCAGGGAATTTCCGACATATTCTAGATTTGGATTTTTCTTTCTTTTGCCATCGTCACTCTCAGCACCACCATCCTTGAATCCCTTATATATTCCACAAAAATGGAATGTACTTTCCAACCAAGGAAGTTACCTTACTTACCTTACTGGTAGCAGTGAGACAGTAGGCTGATGCCCATGGAATTCAGTGACCTTACCATCTGCTTCATCACCTAGGATCAGTTGGCTTTGTAAGACATCAGTATGATCTATTGAAACTGTAGCACCATTTCAAACTGGGAAACATCTACAGAGGCTGAGGTGCTTTCCTGCAAAAACCATCTGTTTCTTCCAAAGCAAAAAAAAATTCAACTAATGACATACATGAAGGTGAAGTGCTCACAATAGCACTGAATAATCCACACACAATGTTGCTGTTCAACACCGCAAGCTGGGCTTTATTGACTTAGAGGTTTTAGAACCTAGTGAGCACAAGATTTTCTGCTGGAACTTCTGCTTCCTGAGAGGAGTTCTCTTCTTGCCTAGCTAGACCATAAGGGTGTAATAGTCCCCTGGTAATGGCCACAGACAGAACTCTCTAGAACTCGGTTTTGTTTTTGTGGTTTTGATTCTCAGTCAACTGACCAAAGGCCACTACCCATAGAAAAGTATCAGTTGAAACTCTCAGGTGGTAAATGGAGCTGCAGAGGTGAAATGAAAAGAAAAGGAAGGAAGAAAAAGGCAAGAGTGATAACTGGGGGAGAATGCAGTTCCCGGGGCAGCTGGCATAATAGAAAGAGCCCACGTGCACGTATATTGGCAAAATCCATCCTGGACTCCCTGTTCATCTGCTGTGTCCTAAGCCCCAATTAACTTTTGTATTAACCTCTCAGAGCGCAAGTCCCTACTGAGAATCCTGCAAAATGAATGTCCAGAATCTGTGTCTGGTGCTGAGAGTTGTGTGGGCAGGGGGAAACCAAGCACCATTCCTCCAACAGCACCCCTCCTTAAACCCGCTCCCTTCCCTGGGACCTCTATGTAGCTCCATCCTTCTCAGACTTCCGTTTGCCATGTGTAACTTGCCAAAAGCACATGCTATTGAATTCTGTTCAAGTAGTAGGGGTTTTGTCGCCCAAGATGGCAATCGAGTGGCCTTTTTATTTCAATAAGTCAATGATCAATTCATTAGAGAGAACACAATTGCCACTCCATAAATTCCAACTGCCTAAGGGGTATGGAGTTTGCCATCATCATCATTAGGTGAGGAGGGAGGGCTGCCATGTATAATCACAGTACAGGTAGGTACCAGTCACCCACTCTGTGGGGCAGGGGTGAGACAGGTATGTATGATGCAACTCAGAACACTGATTAGATTTAATTCTGAGGCTGGACTTGGGGACAGGTGGTGTCGTATGGTCTAGAATTCCCATCATGAGAGCTCAGTTGTTCTGGATGGTATTTTCAATCCAGGGTATGTAGTTAATGATTCTGGTATAGATGCCAACATCGGCTCTCAAAACACATCCATCTGCAAAAGTCAGGATTCCTTGAAGTACCCCATCGCACATGGCAGGGGCAGCTGTGACTTCCTGCCAGGAAAAAGGAAACCGGGTTATTTTTCTGGCAAAGGGCACAATAAAATGGGAAAATTAAGGCATTGAGAGTACATTACCTTGCAGGGCAGCCTCCTTCCTGGCACGATGCCCACGCACATCATACTATCTCTGATGTAGGTTTTATAGGCTTCGCGCCACTCAGTCTCGGATATTACAGAGATATTGACATTCTGCAGTGAGTCGGGGTCCTTGTCTAGAGGAAAGAAAGAAATAGAACTTTAAGTGTTATGAGATACCAAACTTTCTTTTTTCCTTTCCCTCTTTTTCAACATATTTCATCTCCTGGTAGAAAGGAAGAGTTCAAACACTGAGAGAAATCACAACTATGACCACTACGACCATAGGAAATGATCAGATTAACAATTTCTCATGATACAAAGTGTCTATCTGCTTATAAAAGAGATTAAATTCTTGGAAGTTAGATGTAAATATAAGACATTTCTGCAATGAAATGAAATAAATTACTTAAAATTTTTCTGGCAATTCAGACATTTAAAAAGTGTCCTTTGAGTTGGAATTTTATTCATTCAATTTTATTTTACTTTTTGAGCTCCCATGTTTTTTATTTGTCCCATATTTTACATTAATCACTGTCTCCTTTCTAATTTTTTAAATTGAAATATATTGACAAGAAACACTGTATAAATTTAAGGTATATAGCATATTGATTTGACACATTTGAATATTGTAATATGATTGCCATTGGGGCAATAGTTCACCTCTACCACCTCACATAATCATCATTTCTTTTTTGTGGTGGGAAAAATTAAGATCTAGTACCTCAGCAAGTTTGATTGTAATACAATATAGCTAACTATATTCACTATACTGTGTATTAGATTTCCAGAACTTATTTATCTACTAGTTGCAAGTTTGTGCCCTTAAACAAGGTCTCTCCTATTCTGAGAGTTTGAAGGAATTTAGTGAGCTCTAAGCCAAATTTTTCATTTAAAATCACTCAAAAAGTGGTTTTCTTAAACCCATAAAACTAGGATTTGAAACTAAGTCTCCTCATTCCTAATTCAAGTTATTTCCTTTATATCAGTGGTTCACACATACTATGAACTGTGCAGACCCATAACACAATTTTTCCAATCTGCAACAAAATGAGAAAAACAAGAGCAAAGTAGTATCTCCACATATGTTAGTTTTCTTGCCAAAGATTCTCCTTTAGGAGGAAGTATTTTAGTTTAAGATTTTGTTTTTTTTTAATGGGTGTGTGTTTATTTGAGTGTCTTTATTTGAAAATAATATATTAATTCTTTAAAAGAAAATGATTGAGATTCTTTGCCTTATTTTCCAGTCCAGCAATAATTGTATAGCTCAACATTTCTTTTGGGAATGTTTTTTTTGGAAATGCTTACTTAACTACTTCATGAGCCAGATCAAAATAAACTGCATTTTTTTGTAAGTTACGTCTCTTTTTGACTCAAGTGACACACCCAGATGAATCAAACATACTGCTTAACAGAAGGACATCTGCCTATTTCCAAAACTCAAATTGTCTCTCAAAGGACAAGGAAATTCTACTTTTTCTTTTTTAAATTGGAATATAGTTGATTTACAATGTCGTGTTACTTTCTGCTGTACAGAAGGTGAATCAGTTACATATACATATATATTCTTTTTTAGGTTACTTTCCCATATAGGTCATTGCAGAGTATTGAGTAGAGTTCCCTGTGCTATACAGTAGGTCCTTATTAGTTATCTATTTTATATATAATAGTGTGTATATGTCAATCCCAACCTCCCAGTTTATCCCTTTCCCCCTTCCCCACCCCCCACCCCCGACCCCTGGTAACCATAAGATTGTTTTCTACATCTGTGATTCTATTTCTGTTTTGTAAATAAGTTCATTTGTACCATTTTTTTAGGTTCCACATACAAGCGATATCATATATTTGTCCTTCTCTGTCTGACTTACTTCGCTCAGTATGACAGTCTCTAGGTCCATCCATGTTGCTGCAAATGGCATTATTTACTTCTACTTTATGGCTGAGTAATATTCCATTGTATATATGTACCACATCTTCTTTATCCTTTCCTTTGTTGATGGACATTTAGGTTGCTTCCATGTCCTGGCTATTGTAAATAGTGCTGCAATGAACATTGGTGTGCATGTATCTTTTTGAATTATGGTTTTTTCTGGGTATATGCCCAGGAGTGGGATTGCTGGATCATATGGTAGCTCTATTTTTAGTTTTTTAAAGAAACCTCCATACTGTTCTTCATAGTGGCTGTACCAATTTACATTCCCATCAACAGTGTAGAAGGGTTCCCTTTTCTCCACACCCTCTCCAGCCTTTATTGTTTGTAGATTCTTTGATGATGGCTATTCTGACCAGTGTGAGGTGATACCTCATCATAGTTTTGATTTGTATTTCTCTAATAATTAGTGACGTTGAGCATCTTTTCATATGCTTTTTGACCATCTGTATGTCTTCTTCGGAGAAATGTCTATTTAGATCTTCCACCCATTTTTTGATTGGGTTGTTTGTTTTTATGTTATTGAGCTGCATGAGTTGTTTGTATATTTTGGAGATTATTTCCTCTCGTCAGTCGCTTCATTTGCAAATATTTTCTCCCATTCTGAGAGAATGTCTTTTTGTTTTGTTTATGGTTTCCTTTGCTGTGCAAAAGCTTTTAAATTTAATTAGGCCCCATTTGTTTATTTTTGTTTTTATTTGCATTACTCTAGGAGGTAGATCAAAAAAGATCTTGCTTCGATTTATGTCATAGAGTGTTCTGCCTGTGTTTTCCTCTAAGAGATTTATAGTATCTGGCCTTACATTTAGGTCTTTAATCCATTTTAAGTTTATTTTTGTGTTAGTTTATTTTTGTGTTAGGGAGTGTTCTAATTTCATTCTTTCACATGTAGCTGTCCAGTTTTCCCAGCACCACTTATTGAAGAGACTGTCTTTTCTCCGTTGTATATTCTTGCCTCCTTTGTCATAGATTAGTTGACCATAGGTGCGTGGGTTTATCTCTGGACTTTCTATCCTGTTCCATTGATCTATATTTCTGTTTTTGTGCCAGTACCATACTTTTTTTGATGACTGCAGCTTTGTAGTGTAGTCTGAAGTCAGGGAGCCTGATTCCTCCAGTTCCGTTTTTCTTGTTTTAGAGGATGTTATACTGGGTGATATAAGCCAGAAACAGAAAGACAAATACTATCTCACTTTAATGTGAAATCTAAAAAAGCCAAATGCATAGAAACAGACAGTAGAATGCTGGTTACCAAGGACTAGGGGCTGGAGGATATAGGGGTATGTTGATCAAAGGGTACAAACTTTCAGTTGTAAGATGAGTTGGTTCTGGAGGTTCAATGTACAGCATGGTGACTAGAGTTAATATTGCTGTATGGTGTACTTGAAATTTTCTAAGAGAATAGATCTTTTTTTTTTAACATCTTTATTGGAGTATAATTGCTTTACAATGGTGTGTTAGTTTCTGCTTTATAACAAAGTGAATAAGTTATACATATACCTATGTTCCCATATCTCTTCCCTCTTGCGTCTCCCTCCCTCCCACCCTCCCTATCCCACCCCTCTAGGTGGTCACAAAACACCGAGCTGATCTCCCTATGCTATGCGGCTGCTTCCCACTAGCTATCTATTTTACATTTGGTAGTGTATATATGTCCATGCCACTCTCTCACTTCGTCCCAGCTTACCCTTCCCCCTCTCCGTGTCCTCAAGTCCATTCTCTAGTAGGTCTGCGTCTTTATTCCTGCCCTGCCACTAGGTTCTTCAGAACCTTTTCTTTTTTTAGATTCCATATATATGTGTTAGCATTGGTATTTGTTTTTCTCTTTCTGACTTACTTCACTCTGTATGACAGACTCTAACTCCATCCACCTCACTACAAATGACTCAATTTCGTTTCTTTGTATGGCTGAGTAATATTCCATTGTATATATGTGCCACATCTTCTTTATCCATTCATCTGTCGATGGACACTTAGGTTGCTTCCAGGTCCTGGCTATTGTAAATAGAGCTGCAATGAACTTTGTGGTACATGACTCTTTTTGAATTATGGTTTTCTCAGGGTATATGCCCAGTAGTGGGATTGCTGGGTCGTATGGTAGTTCTATTTTTAGTTTTTTAAGGAACCTCCATACTGTTCTCCATAGTGGCTGTATCAATTTACATTCCCACCAACAGTGCAAGAGGGTTCCCTTTTCTCCACACCCTCTCCAGCATTTATTGTTCGTAGATTTTTTGATGATGGCCATTCTGACTGGTGTGAGATGATATAAGAGAATAGATGTTAAGTGCTCTCACCACACACACACAAACGCAAGGTGAATATGTGAGGTGGTGGATAATTAGCTTGATTGGGGCTATCATTTTACAATGTATCAATATATGTCTATCAAAACATGAATTTTTATACCTTAAGAATGTACAGTGCTTATCTGTCAATTATACCTCACTAAAGCTGGGAAAAAAAGAATTTCTACTTTTGTGATATATTCAAGAAAATGTATCCCAAGATCTGAAGGTATTTATCAAAAAGTGGTTTAAAAAGGTTTGAGTAATGGCAGCATTGTTAGGATAAGTGTGTAGCCACCTCTTGGCTTCTGTAAAAGAAAGTGGAAGTGGATGGAAAAAATGTAATCTGACAAGCTTGTTAAAAATTAATCTCCTTTCCATACTATGATGTCTAGTGTATGCTGTATATTAAATATATTCAGACTTACTCATGAGTAAAAATGTATTAATTCTTCCTAAGGGACTCTATCATAGTTTTTTCTTATTGTTACTCACCTCCCCCCACCTCCAGTACTCACTGCCATCTTGATTAATAGCTAGAGACAGTTGATTAGGATTTGCATGAAAAATACGGAATAGGATAGTGGGAAGAGGGAAGACAGACACAAAACTTAGAAAAGAGAAGGCTGTCTTCGTTTGCTCAAAGTTTTTTCATGTAGTCTGAAACACGTGGCATAGGAGAAAGCTTAGGCAGAACATGAAATTCAGTAGTTTTGAATTATATACGGAAGACTTCCACTGAAAAAAATGATAGTCGTTTTCCAACTTCCTGAAGAAGTGAGTGAGTGTTCATTTTCAGAATGTTACCAGTTAAAAATACTTGAGAAATATTTTCTTAAACTTTTGTTGATCTGTATCACAATTTTGCATATGGAAGTTCTGCATGATTTAGCACAATATTATGTATTTATCTTACGTTTAACACATAAACATTATTTCATGCTATTTCAAGGCTTTCAGTTTCTTTATTGCCTGAAATGGTTGGAAACCATCTGATACAGTTTGTGCCATATTTAAGAATTCAGAAAATTAAGGCTCCAAATGTAAAGTGACCGACCAGCTGTCATACAGCAAATTAAGACCAGAATACAAATGTCCTGTTTCCACTAACACCACGTCTATCAGATATGAAAGCAAAGATGTAGAAAGATACAGTGGGAAACAAAAGATTGCAGGATTTCTGCAGTGAGGCTCTAGGGAAGGGAAAGGAGATGAAAGGATGAATGAAAAGGTTAGAAGAGAGCTCAAGGTTAGAAGAAGCCAAGAGTGGAGGCGGGAGAGATGCATGTCTGGTTCTGAGAGCTACTCACAGAGATCACACACATTGTAGGTCCAGGTGGAGACAGTGCACATGGTGTCTTCAGTGGCAGGTTCTTTGGCCAGGCTGGCCAGTTTCACATAGTCATTGAGTTCAATATGGGTTTGCAGCTTGATTAACATGAAGTTATGCTCAATAGAAGTGATGGAGAATTGTGGATGATGAATCATCTTCTCAAAACCAACCACTTGTATATGCTTTTCTTCTTTTAGATTTGATGGTTTTGTAACCCCCAGTATTAACTGAAGCTTCCTGGAGCAATAGGGATATTCATGAGAGGACTTAACAGACATGGCTTATCCATCCTTATGGGCCTTTATTAGCTCCTCCCCAAAGCCTTTTCTCTACTACTGAACATCCCCAGAAGGCCTCTCTAATCCTATTTAATTGGGTGGATCCCAGGCAGGATTCTGGTCTGTGCCCAACCTGAGAACCCAGAATGTAGGTTGATGTTGGGGGCTTATTACTCACAGTAAGTTACAGTGTGCAGCTGTGATCACCCAAAGGGGGTGGATCAGGCCTCCAACACAAGGCAAGTAATCAGATTTCAAGTAGATCATGTAGGGGGGGAGTGATGACGTCTTTGTAATCTGGGTCAAAGGTCAAAACAACTGGAGAGAGAAACAGAGACCGGAAATGCTGAGATTGTTTTTCAGGTATCATTAGAGAAAACAAAGGAAGCTAACTCGATAGACTCAAGTCCCCCCACCCTTCTCTCCAGTACCTTTATCTGTAAGTTGAATTTGTAAACTGAATTTCTTTGTTCTAAAACAAGAAAAAATGATAGAAACATATCTATTTCAAAAGATAAAAGGTGTTTTCTCTTTTAGTTGTCCATAAGCATTCTTCAAAGTAAAATACAACCTTCCTTAAATACTTTCCATGATTCAGTGGACATATGTTAAATCAACTCATTTTTCTACCATTTTTAGAATGCTTTGACCAATCTTAACCCTTTCTCCTGACAATGCTAGGCTGAGTGATATGTGTCATTTAAAGAACAGAGCAAATGCTAACTGAGTCTGAGAGGGAGGAAATCATTCATTCATTCAACAAGTAAATATTAAGCATCTAGTGTGTGTCAGGCTCTAAGGGCTTGTGCTACATAGTGAACAAAACAGAAATATTTCTGCACTCATACATTCTAATGAGTGGAGACGTTCAATAATAATAAATACAGGGACTTCCCTGGTGGCGCAGTCGTTAAGAATCCGCCTGCCAGTGCAGGGGACACGGGTTCATGCCCCAATCTGGGAAGATCCCACATGCCGGGAGCAAAAAAGCCCGTGCGCCACAACTACTGAGCCTGCACTCTAGAGCCTGCAAACCACAACTACTAAAGCCAGCAAGCCACAACTACTGAGCCCGTGAACCACAACTACTGAGCCACAACTACTGAAGCCTGTGCACCTAGAGCCCGTGCTCCACGACAAAGAGAAGCCACTACAATGAGAAGCCCGTGCACCGCAATGAAGAGTAGCCCCCACTTGCGCGACTAGAGAAAGCCCTCGCGCAGCAACGAAGACCCAACGCAGCCAAAAATAAATAAATAAATAAATAAATTTATTAAGAAAAAAAAGAAGTAGGTTACTCAATGGGATAATCCAAGTGGTATATACAGGTATATGCTGTAAAATTTTTTCAGCTTTGTTTTACGTTTGAAAACTTGCATAATAAAATGTCAGAGAAACATTTTTAAAAATGGAGGTATGTGCCTCAGAGCGTACCATAAGAAGTGAAGACGTTCACTTCTACATTGTGTGCAAGGAAGTATTACCCAGAAGTTAAAATTTATCTGGGTCTTAGAGAAGAGAAAGGAGCTTGTCTGACATAAAAAGAAGAGAAAAAATAATTCAAAAAGAGGGAAGGGCTTCTATAAAGGCATGAGTGCGTGAAGCAACGTGGTGTGTTTGTGGAAATACTACCAAGTATAATAGGGGGACTGTTAAGAGCTGGGTGGAGACATAAGCAGAAATTAAAGAATGAGAAGCCTTATCTTTTAAGTCTTGTATATATAAGACTTGCATTGTCTTTTATTGCGTAGGAATTAAGGAACCAATACATTCATTATTTCACAAAGTTCTATTGAATGTTGTAGAGGATAGAGCCGTGCCCCATTTCACACCCTGCATAATCCCCGAGTGCCTCCCCTTGAGTGTGGGTGGGACTTGTGACTTGCTTCTAACAGAATATGGCCAAAGTTATGGGTTGTCTTCCCCATGATTATGTTAATCTATTGCATTAACATTGTATAAATACCCATCTTGCTAGCATGCACAAGGGAGATTCTTCATGCTGCTGGACAAAGTAGGCAGCCTTGTTGAGGAAGCCCAGGTGGCAAAGAACTATGTACGGGTGACCTACCTGTACCAAGTACAGCCTCAAGGCCCTGAAGACGGCTTTCAGCTCACAGCCAGCAAAAAGCAAGGGTCCTGTGTAATGCAACCACAAGAGAATGGATTCTACCAACAACCTGAATAAATTTAGAAGCAAATTCTTCTCCCAAAGACTTGCTAGACCCTGAGGAGAGGACCCAGCTAAGCCAGGCTTGAACTCTTGACTCACAGAAACCATAAGATAATAAAGGTTGTCTTAAGCTGTACAATTTGCAGTAATGCTTTTACACAGCAATAGAAAACTATTACAAATGTACACTAGGTGCTGGCACTTTATTAGATGACTGAGTAAGAAGGGGGAGGAGAATCTTGCCCTCATAGATCGTGAAGACTAATAGGGGACACGGAAGTTATAAGACCTACTATCATGAATGTCACAATGTGAGAAATAAAGGGAGGTAGAAAAACACATAGTTGGGACCCTAAGGCAAGGGCCAGAAGAAGACCTCCTTGAGGAAGTGCTGTTTGAGGCTTGAACGATGAGTAGAAGTTAATCAAATGGGGAGATGGGGAAGAGATCTCTGGGAAGATGAACAAGGACTCCAAAGAGAGCAGAGTACACACAAAAGAATACAAAGAGAGACAGAGAAGGATCTTACAAAACAGACCTTTCAGTAATTGCCAAGTAAGAACGGCCTGCAAACAAGACGAGGAGGCAACCAGAGAGCAGATCAAGGGAACGTGTCCTTGGGCACGATATTTTAGATGGGAGAGGCTTTATCTTGCTTAAATGGTGACAGGAAGAATCCAATTGATAGGGGAAGTTGAAAAATACTGAAAAGTGGAGATAATAAAGCAAGTCCATGAGGGTGTCAGAGGAGAGGAGATCCATATCACAGGCAGAGATAGAAGCTGTTGATAATAAGGCTTCATTTGCAGGAAGGATGGGAAAAAAAATAAGAAAAAAGTCTAAGTATGTTTTCAGATTGGGGGATGAAAAGTGGACTGAGGTATCTTCTGAGGGTTTCAGTCTCTCTCCTCCCAAACCAGAGGTCGTCTGCTGAAGGCGAGCCCTGAAAGTTGGAGGAAGAGAGGAGAACATTTGAAATGGTCGTTATGGAGAATGTTATAGATGATGATTTGGAAAATATAGGATGGTCAATAAGTGCTGAAGATGTAATTTAAGAGTTACATGAAGTTAACTGAATCACTTTGCTGTACACCTGAAACTAACACAGTGTTGTAAATCAACTATGTCAATTAAAAAAAAAGTTACAAGAAGTGATCAGATGAGCATTTTATTAAAAACTCTGGAGCAAATATAGATGTGATTCAGTAAAGGGAGCAGGGAGCATTGGTCAGTGAATCAGAGACAGGAAGCAGGGCGTAACTAGGGACAAGCCCACTGGAGAAGAAAGGCAAACACAGGGGCTTGTGGTTCCGATGGGCCAAAGATTACAAGAAAAAGAAGTGTAGTTGAATTAAATGGGCTTGGTGTCCAAATTTGAGGATATGGTTTTTCTCTATGTGCCAGGATAAGCGTGGTCTTAGTCATAACCCAGATGGTTTTTCTGTTTTGTTATTTTTGTTGTTTTGTTTTGCTTTGCTTTGGTAGGAGAGAAAAAGCATCCATGCTCAGAGTATATCAATGACCAAAACCCAACCCACCTCAGCAATCTCTACAGACACACAGATTCACCACCTCCCTCATGAGATGCAGCTCCAAATCTCTTCACTCTTTGCAGAGTCTTTTTCTCCTGTGGCATGATTCTCTCTGCTCATCTCACTGGCCCTCTCTGTTCCTCTTTCCCTTTTTAACAGGTAATCCCATATCATACTGCCCCTCCCCTACATGTAACTCCAAAGCCTCTCATATATCACTTGAGCCCCTACTTTTGGGTCATTCAGCATCCTCTCAATTCTGTATTCTTAGGTGTCCTGGTCAGTGGGTTTGGGATGCTGTACATCTCCTCACTTTATGCCAGTGTGAGAGAAGCACTGAGCATCCACCAGAGCTCTTCCCAATAGCACAGAGCTTTACTAAGGTCTGCACCTACTACCTATAAACACAGAACCCACCCCGTTGTTACTATTTGGATATCACCTGAGAGCCAGATCTTTGTCTGCTTGAAACGACCATCTCTAGTTCCTTCAAGGATCTCACATATAACATGCCCCATCTCTCTGATTCATAACCATTGTTCCTGATCCATTACACATGAAAACATTGTTTCTCTTTATATTACTGTTTAGAACCACCATCTAGGCCGTTGTGAAAGTCAGAAACTCAGCTGACTTTCCCTGACTCTGCCCCTGTTGTTTCTACTCACAGTCAGTATGTCTAAAATGTACAGACTCTGCTTCCCTACATCTCCCAATTCAGAAGTTTGACAATGTTTCATTTACCATGGTGGCTTTAATGACACACCCTCTGATGCCTACAAGATAAAAATCTAAATTCCATTACCAAACAGGTCAGGCCCTTTGCTATCTAACACTTACCTGCTATAAATAATACTCTTTTATCACATTCTCTCTCCCCCTCTGCAAACAATTTTCTACCCTCCAGTATTACTTATTTACATATATTTTCCAGAACACATCACAGTTTTTATGCTTTTCTGACTTTTACTTAACTAAACCTCAGTTTTACAATATTCTCCCCGAATTTGTCTGCCTTTTGGATGGTACCTCCCGTGACTCTGGTACCCTAATGTTTTTTCTCCTATACTCCCATGGAACTTATTGCTCATTCCATTGTAGCAATTGTCACAAGGTATTGGCTAACTGATGGCAAAGTCTGTGTCATAATGTATCCCTAGCATATGCAGTACCTACCAAATAGCTGATATTTCAATAATTTTTGAATGAACAAATGGTGAGGATGTTGCTGAATTTCTCATCATGTTTACAGTTTATGTGATAAAGAGATCAGGGGCCACAGCCCAAGTTTTTAGTGTCATTTTTTTTTTTAATGAATTCTGTTCAAGAACAAGAAAGATAGAGTTGTGGATCCAGTGTAGAAATCAAGAAGATACTGCACTGAAGGGATGGAGGAACAGAGGAGCCTCAGTGGCTTTCAATGACTCTCATGAGCCATCTTGCATAAGGATAAACTTCTGTGAAGAATCCTTCACTTCCCAGGGTGACACTTCCTTTTGCCCAAGTCAAGATGCCATGCAACCTCCCACCGCAGATGGCTGGAGCTGCTGAGACTTCCTGCCAGAGAGAGGGAACAGGAGATCAATAGTGCTTTGTCCTCGTGGAACAAGAATTAATTGCAAGAAGTGGCACATTATAGTAGCAGAAGCATCTAACGGCCTGGAATCATTTTTCTTGAGAGGTGGCAAACCTCTCTTCACATCCACGTAGGGCTCACCTCTCTTGGTTTGAATTTGACCAAACTGAGAGCAAGTAGGAGGAGAAAGGACAAATGGCTCTCCCACCGAATCTCTCCCACTGTAAAGGAAGGCAGGGGAGTTGATGAGAAATCCAGAGACTGAGGAGAAAGAGGAGAAGGGCCCCAGGCCTTCTTGATGGGCACCATTTGGTTTCCTATGGGCACCTCTCCTCCTCATGGACCCCTTGCTATCTTCCTGTCTGGGGAAGGGAAAGATACCTTATTTTCAGATAAGGTCTTTAGAGGTTGTCCCACACACATGATGTTTATTGCCATTCTTTCATCTTGCATATTCTGGCACTCATCGTAGGGAAGAGTATATTGGTTTATCCAAGTCAGCATGTCAGGGTCACTAACTGTGGGGAAGAGAAATGAAGTCCAGGGTTACTCTCCTTATCACATATACTCTTGTGATCAGCCTCTACTTTGTGAATACATTAATACCCGAGAATATTTATGGCAGGTATCAGACATTCCATCCTTCTTAGAGTCCTTTGTTCAGTGTCTCTGTGTCAGACCAGTGGATTCAGAGCATTATGTGAGCCTTATTCAGATATCATCAGATCTATAATTCTCTCTGTAGCGTGCATAACTTAGAAAGCTTGAAAAACCCACAGGAAAATTATGAATGATTGTGAGAAGAGAGAGACACAAAGCCATTGTCTCCAAGAAACCTTCATTTTTGGCACCTACTTCATCATCTTTACATTTAATCATAAAGGTATAAAACTATTTTTAATGTGTCCAAACATGCTTTTTTAGTGAGATAATTTATAAATGGATTATTTATAAGTGAATGTGAGTGTATATGTATAAATATACATATATATTTTCCCCTAAGAAGTAATATTGCTCATCTCACTCATAGCAGTTGTTACTATACTGTTAACCTCAGGATGCAAGGAGTCTAACCAAGGCATTATATAATTTTAATCTCTGGTAGAGAGTAACAAGGAGGAAGGAAACAAAAAATTAACCAGAGACTGCTCAGGCTAAGCCTAGTGTTACTTATAGAGAAGGATTTTTCTGATATATATCCAATCTAACGTCTTAAAGCAGATTAGACCAGAAAATGTCAAGTCCGAAAAGAACAAGAAGAGTTATGTTCAGTTTTAAGTTTTTATGGAAATTGAATTGAAATACATAGAACAAGCTAGGTGAAAGTAACCTAGTTACTTGAAATAATGAACTTAATAAATATTGGGAGGCTGGCACCAGAGAGCTTGTAGAATTGGTTTGTCACTATGATTCTGACATGCAGAGCCTATGGGATAAAACATTTATGTAGTTTTATTTTGTTTTCAAATGGTGTGTAATGAATTACTTTGTAAAATGTGATACAGTTACTTTGAATAAGACTTAAAATCTTCTATTTGTTCAGAAAATATGTTCACTTAGATTCCCTAGAATGTTGCTTCTACATTGAAAATGAAGTTGCCAAATACTGAGAATACAAAAGTTCCCACTTTCTACTTTGGTTTTCACAAAACAGACTGATAGACAAAACAGTCTCCCACTTTTTGTTTTTACAGAACATACGAATTGTTCTGTAACTACCAGAGGAGGGTTTAAACCTGATTAACACCCATGGCAATTTGCCTCAGTGAACAGGCTTTGGCAAGCCAATCAATCAATGTCACTTTTTAAAGTCAGCAAATCAGACTCGCCTCCAATAAACATGCTGAGTGCCAACCAATCAACAACAATCTCACCCAGGTAACCACGCCTCTACAGATGACGTCAACTTTCTTAAGCCCCTGAAAGTCTTCCAAACCCTGTAGGGAAAGCTTCCCACAAACCCCATGTAAGCCTAGTACTCTGCTCCTTGAGACTGATGTCAGCTCAGCATTGCTCTTCTATAATAAGCAATACATTTAGCTTTATCAGTTCATTTCAGATATCGAGTGGTGGTTCCAGCATCCTTTGATAATACTGAAAGAGAGTATAATGGTAGTATAAGGCCCTGCAGTAATCTCTCTAGGGTCAAGAGCATTACCTCATAGCAGCTATTTCCTTCAGGTATATCCCTCCACATTTTCCCCAGCGCCAAAACCTTCTCAGGATGAAGAACACAGAGTCAAACACTTACGGTTTTTATATTTACTCCAGGTCCAGGTTGGGATAAAGCAGGAATCATTAAATGATAAGGGTTCCATAGCTATGGCTATGGTTCCCACTTGGTTGTTGAGTGCAGCAGGCTTAGACAGTTTTATCATCACCAAGTCATTGTTCAGAGATCCTGCGTTGAATTCAGGGTAGGGCACCGTCATCGAGTAATTCCGTACCTGCTCTTCCTTATTTTTGATGTTGGGTTGATAAACTCCCAATCGGATTTTAACACTATGGAAGAAAGGAGGCAGGGAGTTGGAAAAGAACAGGGTCACAGAATGTCAGAATTGCAAGAAGTGTCAGAGGTGACCTCCTCCCATCATTTTAATTTTATCTCTTAGACCTGAGAACTCAAGTGACCGGCCTTGGTCTGTAAAACAGTAATAACAATAGTTTATAGGACTGTTGTGTTAGACTCAATGTATACACATAAAACCTGACATGGTATCTGCCACCTAGAACATACTCAATGCAATCTAGTTGTGATGATGGTGGTGATGGTGGTGATGGTGATGATGCTGGTGATGGTGATGATGGATGACCTGAATGAATAGGGAACAGAGATGGCACCACAATCCATTATTCCAGAGGTCTTTGCCTGCACTACACTGTCTCAAGCAACTCTTGAGCAAGCATATTGTACCCTTTGTTTCTGCATATTCTTAGGCCCTTCCCAGCTCCTCTTGGGCCCATATCATTGTATTTACCATGTGCTGCCTACACTGATTATAGATTCACAAGACTCTTAGTAGTCCATCAGGACTCCCATTTACCATCTTCCATTATATTTCCTGGACAAATTCAAACCCACAGACTTCCACTGTCAGGAGGGCAGTCACGTAACAGATACAGGAGCCACTGCCTACCACAAACAGTTCATGCATTAGGCCTGGTTGAGAGAAGAATATCCAATTTACCAGCTCCAGTTCTTGGAGGGGATGAACTGTGTTTATTGCCTTTGTATTTCTCATTAACACACAGAGCACGGCTTCAATCTGGGTCTGAGTAAACTGTTTTGAACAACCAGATGGCTGAGAGTTCTGAGTTAGAAATGACCCTTAAACTCCTGAAACTCTGGCTGGGTCCCAATCATACAACAGTTTCTCACACACAACAGAGACACTGAGGTCTGTAAGCATCATCTCGTGCAGAGTTCCTTTGCCCTTCTTCTGTTACCTGCATCACATGGCTTCTGCTAACACTTCGACCTCAGCCTGTGAACACGCACCCCTACTCATTACACTCACTCAGCGCTGGTCTCTCAGTTTGGCAAACACTCAATTATCTTTACTGCTTCAGAGACTCTGTACACTATTCCCTCTGCCTGGAATTTTTCCCAGGATTTATTCACGTGGTTGCGTCCTCCTCTTCCTGTTGGTCTCATCTCTTCAACTAGGCCTGACATGATCACCCTAAGTAAAGTAGATATCTTGCTTTATTCCTGTGTTTTACAGCTTGGCACTCTTTTTAATGTTTTATTTTGGGACATTTATTTGTTTTGGCTTACTTCCTCTACCAGAATGTGAGCTCCATGAGGGAAAACTAATTTCTGTCTTGTTCCCTTGCTGTTTTTTCAGTGCATTAAGCAGTCCCTAGAATATAGTAAATGTTCAATAAGTATGTTGAATGAATGAATATTATTTACTGTCCGTGAGAAAGAGTCTTCTGACACCTTCCTCTTTATCTCCTCCTAAACCACCCAAGTGTGTATTATTTTCCCCATTGGGAAGACGACCCTCTCTCTTCCTGGGTCTTCTAATTCCCTAGGATGCCATTAGAACTTGCTGGGATGCCTCATCAGACCTGATTTTGTTCGAATAGAACCCTCATGGCTCCCAAGAGCAAACGGATACTTACGGTAAGGGGCAGTGAGCAGCGGTCAGTACCCACTCAGGGTGAATGAGAGACCCCACACAGGGTTCCGGGAAGGACTGAAGATAGACCATGTAAGGAATAGTAAAATCTTCTGCTACGTACATCTTCTCAGTGTTGGAATCTTGGGCCGGAATGACTCCTAAAGAATCAGTGGGATCACAGGTAGAAGGAGAGACAGGGCAAGAGGTGAGAGTTGACTAGGATAGTTTTTCCCACCTTAAGGTTTTCAAGGACAATGTCAAGATCTTCAAATTATTTTTAAATATTCTTTTAAATCAAAGGGCAATCATGCATGTCACCTGAGCTCTACACATGAAGAAAACTGACACATGTCTTTGCTTGAGATGGAGGTATATTAAAGTTCTGTGAAACTAATGCAAAGGTTTATCTGAGGCTGATCAAAAACCCTGATTGGCAGTGCTGTGTATTATAAAAATGAAAAAAAAAAGAATTACTACTTTAAAAATAATAGTTTAAATTAACTTTTGCCAGGAATGAAAGGAAAAAGTTAAATACTACCTGACTTTGGTGGTGAAAGGAGTGGAAAAGCTTGGGGTAGGGCCACGAGGCTCTCAGAGCCCCTGACCCAGCCCCCCTTCCTTTCCTGCACTCACTCCTCCAAAGTCCATCTGCCCAGAGAAAGGGAAGATATACTTTTCTGGTGTCTTTTCAGGAGACGCGGCAATCTAGGAAATCACACACTCAAGAGTCCTGGGAGAGTGCAGGGGACTTACAGTTACGTATCCTAACATGCTCACAGGCACCGGAGAAGCTCAGAGAGACTGCTGGTGGGGTAAGCTGTGCATCAAGAGCGGTTCCTTTCATTTGCATCAACAGTTACATGAAGGAAATGCCCACCAACTCCTCTCTCTTCAGTTGTGGCTAGCTACTTCCCTCTCTGACCCTCCCACACACCACCGCATCTCTCCCTAAGCAGCAACAAGACCCCAGACTCACCAGCTGCACTCATGAGTGCAAAGATGAGATACCACTTCATGGCAGGCTGGGATCTCACCAGGAGCAGACAAGTCAGATCCAGCCGTCAGCTGTCTCAATCTTTAGTCCAAGCGTCCTTGGCAAGAACAGCGGGGGAGAGAAAATATTAAGTTGGGGGGTAGGGGGAGAAGCAAGGCTTTTAGAGATGTCTTCAAACGAGCCCTGATCAAAATCCAGTTACATAAGGCACACCTGAGATCTGTCTCTGATGTGGGTGAAAGGGAAAGGGGCAGACCAAGTCCAGCCCCTGGTGCCTCTTCTCGGACCCTAGAAATCTCAGGTGTACCTGCTGACATTCTCCTCCCCTCTCTGTGACACAGTCTTTCTTTGTTGTCCTCTCCTCCCTTTGTGACTGTGAACCTCTCTCCCTGCCCTCACTTGCCATCTCCCTTTTCCCCAAGAGTCCCTCTGCCCCTCTCAGAGACTCTTCAAACATTGGGGTATGAAATAGATTTAACAAACCATCCTCCCCTCGCCATTTTAGTGACGAGGATGCCGTAGGCCTCGTGGAAGTTAGCAGCCAAGTCAGGACTCGGAACGGTGTTTCCAGATTTCCCCTGATGTGTAGAACTTTACCTGAGCCCCGTGCTTCCAGAAGACAGCGGTGGGTGAAAAATTCTTGGAGATTCTGTATTCTGAGAAATGGCTTATCACAAAGAATGACCCTTCCCCACGTGAGTTTGAAAAGACTCCGTCCACTCTTTCTCATGGCTCCCATAAGACTTTGGATGACTCCTTCGTGGACGTGTGACAAGGTCAGCCACAGACCTTCCCGCTTTTGCCTGAACCACGCGGACCCTCCAGCTCCCCATTCTTTCTCTCATCAATGATTAGCTGAGCTTAGAACTGTTTCCCCCCCCCGCCCCACCCCGAATCTAACTACAACTAGAGATAAACACTTCCTTTTCAGCTAACTGAGAATTCCCCTGATTGCAAAACAACCTCAACTGTTAATCTCCCCACCTGTAACTTGTCTACATCTCCCTACAAATGTCTTAAGGCAAAAGCATCCTGCTGAGGCACCCTGATCTCCAGATCTGGGATGTTCTTCTTATTGCAATAATCTGAATAAAATCAATCTCCCTACCTGTTCAGTTTCTGTGTTTGACAATTAGTACTCTTTTTAATGCACCCCACTCCTTCTTTTTATAAGTTAGCCTTAACTTTCTGACTGCCCCCCAACCCAGAGATATGTAACAAATAGTGGTTTCAACCATGGATATTGGTTTATAGTTTTCTTGTGTTGTCTTTCTCTGACTTTGGTATCAGGGTAATGCTGGCTTTGTAGAATGAGTTGGGAAGTGTTCTCCCTTCTTCAACTTTTGGAGGAGTTTGAGCAGGGTTGGTGTTCATTCTTTGAATGTTTGTTGGAATTCTCCAGCTAAGCTGTCTGGTCCTGGGGTTTTCTGTGTTGAGAGGTTTTCGATTACTGACTCAATGTCTTTACTCATTATTGGTCTGTTCAGATTTTCTATTTATAAAGTGCTTAGAACAGCAAGTTCTAATGGTAAATAGTAAATGCTATATAAATGCTTGTTAAATAAAATAACTATAACCTTAGGATCCCCATATTTTCCAGGCCTCTGGGAACACTTTTTTATCTATGTCCAAATATTGTTGTAAGCCCTTAAATCTTTGTAACATTTCCATGTTTATTAATAGCAGTGCAGAGCATAGACTCAGGAGTCAAGCTCCTAGGTAGAGTTCAATTCCTGGCTTCAGGACTTTCTCGGTGCCTTGTCCTGATAGAAACATTTAACCTCTTTAAGCCTCAGTATTCTCATTTATAAAATGGGAGGAATATTAGCACCTAATTCATAGGATGGACATCTTGTTTGCTTCCAGGTTTTGGCAATTATAAATACAGCTGCTATCAACACCCATGTGCAGGTTTTTGTGTGGAGATACATTTTCAACTCTTTTGAGTGAATACCAAGGGGTGTGATTGCTGGATCGTATGGCAAGAGTGTGTTTAGAAAGTTTCCACAGCTTAGATGGAATATAAATTAAAAAGGGATTAGACTGAGCTACTCAGAAAAGATGGATATTTTTAAGACTAAATAAAGACTTTTGTAGTTGCATTTTTTCAACAAGGCAGACATTCTTACTTGACTTTTTTTTAATATATATTTATTTATTTTTGGCTGTGTTGGGTCTTCGTTTCTGTGCGAGGGTTTTCTCCAGTTGCGGCAAGCGGGGGCCACTCTTCATTGCAGTGCGCGGGCGTCTCACTGTCGCGGCCTCTCCCGTTGCGGAGCACAGGCTCCAGACGCGCAGGCTCAGTAGTTGTGGCTCACGGGCCTAGCCGCTCCGCGGCATGTGGGATCTTCCCGGACCGGGGCACGAACCCGTGTCCCCTGCATTGGCAGGCGGATTCTTAACCACTGCGCCACCAGGGAAGCCCTCTTACTTGACTTTTAAAAGTAAGGCTAAAATCATACCAAGATAATAAATATCTTTATTTTTTAAAGGTCTTTTAGAATTTGATTTTAACACTAAAGTTACTTGCCATAAAAGAAATGATTAAACTAGTTTTCATTTAAATAATGAATTAAATAAGATTTCTAGGGAAAAAGAGGCTTCTATTTGTCTTATTAAAGCAAATATTCTTCGATAAATTTATCTTGAGTATACCTTGAAATTTTTTGCTCGTTAATGGGAAAACTAACAGATTATGGAGTGTACCAATCTGAAGTGAAGTTACTTCTATCCAGCTTATATATCCCATGTGAAAAAATATTTACATGAGTAGCTAAACTTCCAAGTGCAAATATTGCTTTATTTTACATAGCTATCAAAGGTCCTAACCATGAAGTTGACAGTTGAGAGCCGTCTGAGAGTTTTCAGAGCAAGTGATAAGTAAATTAAATCTATCTGTTACTGTAATGAGACATAGCAAGCAAAAAACTTTTCCTGATCTCAAACTGTTACCTCTTTACATTGCCTTATTTTTGCTATGAAATATCATGGCTTCCTGGATTTTATTGAATCATGAATTAGGTATTTATTTGTAGTAAATATCTTTTGGTGAGAGATATCTCTTCTGACTACAAAATGGGTTTTTAAATCGTAGTATGCTTTCACAGGTCTTTTGATGTTTTTCTTTTGATTATACTTTAGAAGCAGATCTTTGCTTTCCATTTATCCATTCTTTGATCCAGTTTTCTTTTCCTGTGGCATTTGCATTGATAAGCATTATATTCTCTAGTCTCTATTTATTTGTTTTCTGTTTACGCAATCAGAATGAATACACCGTGAAGGCAAGGTTTTAACTGTTTTCTTCCCTGTTGTATCTTTAGTGAATAAAACACTGTTAGGCACGTAATAGGCCCTCAATAAGTTAAATGGTTGGATAAATGAATAGAATAGTTACATTGTCTCCACTGTACAACATACCAGGTTTATTTAATCAATCCTCTGTTAATGACTATTTGAGTTATTTCCGGATTTTCAGTGTTATGTAGACGATACATCAGTAAGCATCCTTGATTACTCTGGTGGAGACTGTGGCTGCCTCCTTAAAATCTACACCTCCTTTTCTTGATAGCTAACCTTATAATTACTCCGTTAACCAAATATATACCAAGTAGGCCATGTTTATTGCAAAATGAAAAGGTTATGTGTGCTCTGATGGTGTGCCATGTAACTTAATTATAAGTTCAACAGCATAATCCTCTTCAGTTATTGGCTCAGGGATGTGAGAGTGACCAAATTCAGTTAAGGAGACACAATATGTTTGACAGGGGGCTTCTGGGCAAAAAGCTTCTTTCTCCCTAGATACAGGCAAGGGAGAGTATGGCTCTGACAGCTGTCTTGATCACAAGGCTTTATCCTTAGGATAAAACTGACAGTGATGCAGAGGGCAAAGACAGAAATAAATTGGGTCCCCTGATGGCATTTTTGAATTGCTGAATCAAACCATCCTTGCTGTTCTCACTATTTCTAAGCTTCCACTAGAGCATTTTAAAGTACATGTTAAAGTATGAGTTGGACATTCTGTTCCTTGCAACTGAATGATTCCGAAATGATACACTCACACTTACACATTTTTTTTTTATAAGCACATTTTAATAGGATAGGATTCTAGAAGTTTAGTTGCTGGGCCAAAGAGCATATAGATTTCACATTTTAATATAATTTCACAAATTGTAACAAGTCAGATTTTAAGTAAGAGATAGAAAATGCCAAGATATGCTGAAAAGGGACTATTGGATGGCATCCAGAAAAATGATTTATTTGCCTTTTCATACTTTACTTTGGGCCTGCCCTGATCTCTCATCTTTTATGTTATCTCACTTATCTTTTCAGGTCTCTGAATCTTCCCTCTACCTGAGGTGGTTAGGTGAGTAGGTGTATATTGGTGATGGTGATGGGTGGGGTAGAAGAACATTTCAGAGGGAACAGGGAAATCTTTAAACTCATTTGTTTTTGTAGAGAAGCCTGAGATGTTTATTTAAGGTAGATACAAGGTAACATTTAAAAACAAAAAAAGAGGAGTTATATGTGAAATTATTTTAGGCCATAAGCAAACATAAAAGCAATTCAATAACAACTAAGGAAATACACAGGACAGATTAGTTATAACTGAACATTTAAGAGCCCTGAATGCAAGGCTGAGGAATTTGGGCTCCATCCTAGTGGCATGATAAGGTAATATTAAGGGCTCAGGACTGCTCCCTACAAATGTGCCATCCAGAGGTATACAAAGGGATAGAAAATTGGTAATAGGGGAATGTATCTTCCCATACCTTCCTCTTCTGAGATACCTGTTATGGACTGCATATCTGTGTCCCTCACCACCAAAATTCGTATGTTCAAACCCTAACACCCAAGGAGATGGTATGAGGAGGTAGGGCCTTTGGAAAGTTTAGATGAGGTCATAAAGGTGGAGCCCCCATGATGGAATTAGTGCTCTTATAACAGGGAGATACTGTTACCTAACACAAGTCTGTGTGCCTGACACACAATGAGGCCAAACAATACCAAAACATCAGAGTTCGGAGCACAGAAAGGTTTATTGCAGGGCCATGCAAGGAAACGGGTGGCTCATACCTTAAAAACCCCGAACTCCCTGAAAGCTTTCAGCAAAGCCCTTTTATAGGAAAGCTGAGGGAGGGGCGTGGTTAGTTGTGGCAGATTTCTTGGTGTCAGATCCTTTGTTCTTGAGGTCAGGTTGCGGTCAGGTCACGATGTTCCTGTAAACCTCCACCAAAACAAATGTTGTTCTGTGTTCTGACAAGAAAATGCAAGGTCCCAAGGCTCGACTTTCACCCTCTGAGGTCCAGGCCCTGGCTAAGAGGAGGGGGTCCCTACACAGGAGGGTTACCCTGCCCTGGAGCGCTCGTGCAGCACCCAGGCCCCGCCGAAGAGGTAGTTCTCTGCTGACGGTGCCCTCAGGGCCAGGTCCCCAGACCCTGCCCAGCTGTCATCACGGAGGGAGCCAGGTGCCCAGGACCCAGCCAGCGCTCAGGCTCCTCAGGCCACCCAAAGCGGGGCTGGGGAGCAGGTCCTGTGGACCCATGCAGACTGCTGCGGCCATTAGGTCGCAGAGGCAGGGGCGGGGGAGAGGTTCCCCCGCCTCAAGGCCTGGGCCCGGCCAGTGGGTGCCGTGGCGAGGGCTCCTGAGCTCTGCAGGACACAGCATCCAGGCCCCCCCAGCTCACCCACCGGCCCGAGGCGGGAGGGCCTGGAGGGGCCCTGGGAGAAGACCTTGATACACCTCTTACCACACGCACCCCACCCCGCGAGGACCGCGACATGGCCAACCATTGGCCAAGGGCGACCTCCACCCGCCAGGTCAAGGTTCTCCTGCTTCTGATCTCGCAGTAACAGTTGCTCAGTAACAGGGTAACGGCCGCGTGCTATTGGCTGCACGCCTGCCCCGCCCCTATTACAATACTAGAGTCAGTTCTCTCAGCCATGTGAGGATACAGCAAGAAGGCAGCTGTCTACAAGCCAGAAGGGGGCCCCCACTACCTCCTGTGTCACCTTGATCTTGGACTTTCCAGCCTCAAAAACTGTGAGTAATTAATGTCTATTGCTTAAGCCACCCAACCTGTGGTTTTCTGGTTACAGAGCACCAACTGACTAAGATAATACCCATCCTTCACCGTATCACGTTATCCTACTGGGGCTACAAACATTTTTACCTTTCAGAACTCCCCGACCTATTCCAATGCTGTTATGCTCAGACCATATTGTGTCTTTCATCCTTGATTCATACCAGATACACATAGGAATCATGTACTGGGACCTGTACTCCTAATCATCCTCTAGATGATCCAAGGAAAAATGAAAAGTTGCAGGGAACAACACTGAAGAGCTAAAGCGGGGTGTCTATGTTGCCTCGCGGGATAGGGCGGAAGAGAACAGAGAACACCACCCCTACAGTCAAGACTTTTATGACCTCAGGGTAACAGATCAATTTTCCACAAACTTATCTGCATTTGCACCTTCTTTTGCTTACAGTTCAAAATAGTACATACGTTGAGCTGGGGTTTGGGCAGTCTAGTGTGGGAGAGGGGTACAGATTACCGGCAGAAATCATGCATGCTGTAGCAGTAAAATTCCAGATGGAAAACAAGAGTATCTTGGAGAATAAAAGAAATAGGTAGATGAAACCTTGGAAATGCAGGATCTGTACTTTTTAAAACATTCTCCACGTAGCCTTTCGCCTAGTCTAGCCTCACAGAGTTTCAGGTAGATTAGAGACAAAGGGAGAGCGCAGGGTCACAGCGGCAGCAAAGCGATGGGATAAGAATGGCTGGGGCTTCACTTCAGCTGCACAATGAACTAGTTGAGTGACTTTAGGCAGTTGATTTTAACTTTCTGCATTTTAGTGTCATCATCTGTGTAAAACTACAGTGGTAACAGTGATGGCTAACCTTATTCATCGTTATAGCCCAAACATCCACACGGAATGTGGCATCTAGTAGGTGAGCAGTAATTTATTTTGATGAGGCTGAATGAATGACTAAATAGCCTTTCAAATTCCATCTTCATGTAATAGTTCAACTCTATATCCACCCTCTTCTCAGTAGCCACATTGAAGAGAAAGTACACAAACCAAGTAAGGACACTTCTTGGATTTATCTGGTACGGGAGAAAATGTTTTTATTTAGATACTGTTTTCAGGATGGGAGGAAGGTGAAGCTGACTAACGTGGAGGGCATGAAGAGATGAAGCTGTTTAGTTGGCAGCGATGGTCTTCTGAATCCATTTCACGTAGTTGCAGACCTTGGTGTAGACACCAGGTTTGCCTTTCAGAGCACAGCCGTAGCCCCAGGAGACAATGCCCTGAAGCTGTCCATTGCAGACCACAGGGCCACCAGAGTCACCCTGGGCAAGAAGGAAGAGCCAGTTAGAACTCACAACTGTGCCCACATGGGAGAAAGGCTCAAAGGTATTCCTCCTTTACCCGGGGACCACCTTCCCAGGCTGCTGACCCCCCATGAAGCCCTTCTCTTTCCCTGGAAAACCAACCCTCAATCTCCATACTGGACCCCTATTCTTTCTTCTCCCTCCTTTGAGCTCCCTCTTTCCTTAGTTGCAGGGCTGTAGTGCCAAGAAGAGGTGAGGACTGGGCAGTGCAATGCTGCCCATCTAGCCCTGCTCCTTTCAAAGTTTCCTGCTGCTCTAGCCCTCCTCAGAAGCCCACCTGGATGTACTGTTTGCACGTGATCTTCTGTGTATCTTTTCCCCTGATCCCTAACCATTAATATGGCAAAATGAATTTATCATTTATCCCAAATCTATCCCTCAGCCCTCATAATCAGCCCCAGGGACAGCTTTTCAATTTTCTGAGTTTCAGGAAATGGGAAATACTGTGGAGATATGTGAGGCTGAGCTGGAAGGAGAAGGCGTGCAAAGCAACTAACCTGGCAAGAGTCCTTTCCGCCCTCCAGGAAGCCCAGGCACATCATGTTGCTGGTGATCTGCCGGGGATAGGCATTGAGGCAAACGCTGTCAGACAGGATGGGAGCTTTCAGACACTGCAGGAGCTCAGGGAAGCTGGCTGTTGGGAGCAAGAGTGGAAATGGAAGAGGATTACCCATCCAATCTGGGAAATTTCTTTCTCAGTATCTCTCCCCCCTCTTCCCAATATTCCTATCCCTTCTCTCAGATTGCCGGTAACTTCTATTTTGGAAGAACAACTTATATCTGGAGGGTCTTCCAAACGGTTTTCATCAACAAATTGTTCTCTCTCTGACACTAGCATCAGTGACCATAGATCTCAAATCTAGAGACTTTATTTCTGAAGCGGGGCTATGCTTTGAAACGTTCCAAATCTCTTAGACTCTGTTCTGTGTACCTCCTCGCGTTTTGGTTCCCGGCAAATCACTAATCACATTTTAGTTGCATACCTGGCAACTTTACCATAGTCCTTTTTTGTTGTGTTGTCAAGCAGAGGGATGTTATGCATTTCAATTAGTATATTCTAAGACTCCGTAGAACCCCACTATTCTCTGGGAACATTGCCTTGAGTGACAGCTAGGGCTAACTGACGCTGAACACGTTTTTCACCTCTAGGATTCTCAGACTTGGTGATTCTGTTCCCGGTGACACTTACAGCCACTGCTCTTGGTGTTGCCCCAGCCAGAGATGAGACACTGGGTACCAGCAGCTGCACAAGATCTTGGCAGAGAGACAGTGGCTACTTGAGTGTTGAGAGTGGCAGGTCGGCTCAGTTTAATCAGCATGATGTCGTTATTCAAGGTTTTTTTGTCGTAACTGGGATGGACGATGATCTTGGCTGCACTGATGAATTGCTCGTTGCCCTCAAGGACATCAATGTTGTGTGCTCCCAGACCCACCTGCATTCGGCTGGATTAAAGGGTTACAAGTTCTCTAAGACTCCAACGTCAACGTGAGCTCCTTCCCATTCCATTACAACTCAGTCTTGAGCATAAGCACAGACAGAAGCCCCCTGAAGCCCCCCTCACATACACACACAGGTTAGTGTGCACTTAAGGCAGTCCTACCACCTACGGTGCAGGTTAGAGGATTCCTTAGGTAGGCGTCACTCCAAGGCCAGACTCACAACCCAATATCTTGCTAGATTCATTAGGTATAGGAATGGGAACCAAATGATGCCAATCAAGCAGTGGGAGGTGAAAAGGCAACTGGTGTTGATTACTCTGGTTGGGATTATCACTTATTGTAGGGAGCCGTGGCAGGCCTCAGAGATATGGCAGAATATGAAGGGAATAGAATGAGTTGTGTTTATCTTTAGGTTGTACTGGAAATTTCCTGTGTTTTGTTACTTGCATATGCCATGTTTTTCCTGGTTGAGCTATAATGATTAGAGCTGTTAGGGTATTCTAGGTATATTTAATCACTCACTATTTTTCTTCCTATGTCTTTATTGCCCTCATTTGGAAGGCCATCAGGGAATTCTAAGGGTATCTTTTTGTGGGAAAATCCCTCAATGCGTACAACGCCTGGGCAGGGGGGAATAATGAGGTCTTGAAATCTGAATGCTCCCCCCTCAAGCATAACTCTGTAGTTCTCCCTGATTGTGCTTTGGCAGGGCTGGGGATGACCTGACCTCAGAGAACAGGGCTGTGAGTATTGGTTACTTACGACTTGTAGCAGTGAGCTGCGGACAACACCCACTGCCTATAGATGAGGGAACCCCCGCAGAAGTGGTAGCCAGAGTTCAGGGACACCTGGTAGGGGGCAGAATGCGCTGCACAGGTGTAGCCCCCGACAATCTTGTCATCATCGTCAATGGGGAAAGCAACTGA
The DNA here is from genome assembly GCF_028023285.1 of Balaenoptera ricei. Classification (NCBI taxonomy): domain Eukaryota; kingdom Metazoa; phylum Chordata; class Mammalia; order Artiodactyla; family Balaenopteridae; genus Balaenoptera; species Balaenoptera ricei. Next base: position 12,520,614 of record NC_082647.1, on the reverse strand, counting down.
CAGAGAGAAATTGGAGCTATTGTGGAATTTCTACTCAGCAGCAAGGTTTTGCAGATTAACCAGAAAAAAAATAGGTCATGTTTTCTTGTCATGCATAATCAGGAAACAGTGATTTTAATATAATTGTTTTCAAAATCTTATTGTTCTATACATTTAACACATATGCTACTTACACTATTAAAAGTATCTAATTTTTAATTATGCTTTAAATTTGATCAATATACTGATTTTTTTACATATGTCACACACACACACACACACACACACACATACAAATCAGAGACTCCTTACGTAATAAATACCTTGAAGCCCACTAGCTGAGAATATAAAGAATACTTTTTACACAAAACTTTGCTAAGGAGGCATTTAAGTACGTGTTCAATAAAGCTTTGCAATCACCGTGATGGTGTTTATTTGTAGAGTTCAGTATAGGATAAACACCGTATGAGGTGACAGAGAGGAAACTTTTAAATACCACCTGAGAATGTTCTGGCCTGGAAAAAATGGGGAGTTTTGTACTTCTGTTTCCACAGTCTCTTCTTGGTTCTCACCTAAAATGTTAACTAAATAATCTCATAGAACATTATAAGGTTTCTCTCTCTAATCTTTCCCCTCATCCCAATTATATTTCCAACATTTTAAATTTATTCAGCACTGTAAATTTTGGACCACTGATTTATTATGATTTCTAAGGACTCCAAATGTCTGGGATTATATGATATATGCCCTATTGTTCATATATTTTAAAGTAATTTGAGATAGCCTTTTTTGATATGTAAATATGTGTATTGAATTTATTTATAACAACCAAATTTGGGAAAATTCTGTAGTAAGTTTGAAGTGTACAATAGTATTGAATAGTATAAAAACAGAAATAGTCATTTCTCTATTTCTTTTCATGATTGCATGACATGTTGTTTTACATCAGAGAGATTTCATTAGTGAAGATGTGGTAAAACCAGCCCATAGCTTTTATTCACGAGAAATAGAGTGTCTTTTCCTGTTAAGATCTCTCTTAAGATGCCCTTTAGTATAGAGGAGACTCAGGCTGTGATGCTCACAGCCTCTTCAAGAGGCACAAGATTAGTCATTAGTCCCAAGTATTAACTCCAAGTTCTTATAAAGATCAAAACAACATTTCCTTAACGTTGACTATCTTTTCTTTTTCACTCTTACTTCATAGACTGTACCTGAAATTCAGGGCAGATTCTTCCCCTTAATACTTTCTACACTGATCACCCCTGCTCCGCATAATCTTCTCCAGCAAGTGAGATTTAGTTATCTACAGACATATGTACTGTACACTGTTGTTTCAACATCTTAAGCCTCTTGAGTATAGAGATTATATTCAGCATTCATTGTTGTCTTCCAGAGTAGAAAGTGCATCCTTAAAAGAGTCATAGACACCTACTGATCACTTATTGATCAAGACTCACCAGCGACTCCCAGGAGAGCAAGAAAGATGAAGGTCTTCATGGTTGCTTCCCGGATCTGGACTAGGGACTATGCTGAAGGGTTTCCATCCACAGCTATTTATACCACCAGGTTTGTCACTGACACCCATGGCCACAGGTGCTGGAAATGTGATTTCACTGGAAAGTCACAAATCCAAATTTAGAATTCAGTTCCGTGCCACATTGAAGATGATGCAGCATCCAATTTAAACATCCACTTTTGTCCACTTTTCCAGAAGGTTATGGGAATGGAAAAAATGAGCCCACCTGGTAGAAACTGTTCCCCATAATAGAAAAGTAAGTTGGAGTAAGGTCACAGAACAGGGCTACAGGTGTCCTGATTCCCAGAGAAAAAATTTAGGTACTTGGTTGTCTCAAGCATGAATTTTTATGCTGAGGATTATCTTGAGAGCTATACCCTTTATGTAATTAACATTGCCTGTTTCAGAATTACATAATTTGTTTTGTAGTAGCTCTGGCCTGTATACCCATGTTAATGTTTCATTATTGATAGGAACACTTGTTCTCCTAAAAAAAGAAAAACATTTCTGATTTGAAACCACAGTAGTTCAAAATAGGAAAGGGAAAGAATGAGAATAATTTATCCTTATCTGAACTTACTATTTAATAGGCATATGCTAAATACTTAGCCTATTTGTTAAATTAGTAATTCTCAAAACAAGCCTACAAGATCCCTATTATAATTCCCATTTAACAGATGGGAAAACTGAGGCTCACAAAAATATAAGGGACTTTACCAAAATCACAAGGCAAATCCATGGTAGGGTCAGGATTCCAGCCCCGGAAATCTGGCTTCAGTGTCTGCGCTCTCAAGTACTATGTAACACTTCCCTAGTCAGTTCACCAAAGTCTGGACACCAAGATAATACAGAGTTCTTGGCCAGCGAAGAGACAATGGGAATTTATTGAGTGCTTACTATAATATGTATCACACCCTGTGGGTGAGATTTTGATACATCTACTCATTCAGTCCTTACAAACCACTTTATAAGTATTGTGCTCTAATTTTTGCCATTTTATAGATGGGGAGGTTGTGGCTTAGAGAAGGTAAGCTTTTTTTCCTCAAATTTTTAATACTATGAGGTGATCCATACAGAGTTCAAACACAAGCAGCCTCACTTCAGAGCCCATGCCCTCCACTGTGATGCCGTACACATAATAGAGGAATGATGAAATAACATTTATATTTTAAAGCAGGACAAGAAAAATTCAACATTACATTCTCTCTGTGTCACCTTGGGCTACCCCCCTTCCTCCTAATGTGCAGTGTGCATCTGCTTTTCATATTAAACAGAGCTCCTCAAAAGTGGGAGTGCCTGCTTGATGGTAAAGATCAACTTTTTTCCCTTTCTTCTGAAGCTAGCAATATAACTTCTTAAAAGTTTTTTCCCAGCTCTGTACGGGGTCATGATGTCTTACTGCTCACTTTGTACTTGCTTACCTGGACTGTGTTTCTTTGGTGAACTTTATGTAAAATATCACTGTGTCATTTTGATGTACGGTCCTGTGTCTCGAAAATGTATACAACTGTGCCTTTGACTTCTAACAGGCAGAACAGTCTTCAGAGCTTCTTACAGTCTGTCTCACTGGTTGTAATCCTCAGCTTGGCTCAAATAAAATTTCCCTTTTTTCCCCTTAATTTGATAGTTCATTTGAATTTTTCTCGATAGGAGAAGATTCTGAACTCTACCAAATTAAGGGGTGACTACAAGGATCGTATGGAATTCTGAAATATCTAAGAAATGGGTTCCTGGAGCAAGAATTGTCATAATTAATGGGACATGGCGGAAGTATCCAGAATAAGTGAATCTGAGCGAGAACTAACCTTTAGCTAGATATAGCCAAATTCTACACCTATACAATGCATCTGAATGGCCTACCAGGATGCCATTTCTGCTTTAGCAAATTGTCACTCCTGAAGTAGGTTCTGTTTCTTCTTCATTTGAAAATTTGCTGATATGAAGATGATTTAGTAGAAGGCAGAGCTTCTCAACTCTGGCACTGTTGATAACATGCGCCAGATAATTTTTGTGGGGTGTTGACCAGCACACTGTAGGATACTTATCAGCATCCCTGGCCTCTAGTTACAACTAGCATTAGTCCTCCTCCCAGTTATGGCCAAAAATGTCTCCAAACTACCAAATGTCCTCTTGGGGGTCCATTTCATTCCCAGCTGAGAATGACTGAACTAAGGTGAAAAGATGGCAAAGCAGCTTCTAAGGCTACAGCCATGGGAAAATGCCTGTATTGTCCCTAACTGAACTCAGTAACACTGAGTACATGGTCCACAAGGCAGGAAGCTGCCATTCATTGATCCCTAAAAATTAAGAAATACTAAGGAGTAAGGGGAGAACCATTCCCAGAATGAGGAACAGGGTGTCTTCTCATCCTGTCTAATTATCTTCCATGTTGACGTTTCCACAATGAAGTGTTATGTGTTGTATAATTCTACATCACCCCTGAAACTTCCCCCAAACTTCATCAGGGATCTTAATCCATATGAAAAACACAGCATCTTGGAGAAGAGTTTACACAATAATTGGCTCATATGCTGCTAAGTCCTAGAGGCCTCTCTGTGGTGTGCCCTGGGCTTTTTTTTACTTGGACCCATTCTATTAGGAAGGGAAAGAGTGAGGGTTGCCAGCTAAGGAGAGTTATGTAGGATCAATGGCAAATTCCCAGCTAAACACCTTGAGACCTCTCTGGCTGCAGTGTGATGATTCTTCACTCATCTAAAGCAGTAGAGGGGATGTGAGAAAAATGCCAAGTGATCATTTCCAGACTTCAGTAATTCCCATACAACTCTCATACATGTTGCGTGTAAACCACTTAGCACAGTGCTTGTACTGTAGTTGCATTCTCATTTTCAAATTACACTTCTTTTCCTGAGTCTCTTCTTAAACAAAGATGTTGATATTGTATGTCTTTGCGGATTTTTATCTAATGCACATTTACATGAACACATGCTATTTTTTAAAAGCTATTTAAGTAAAAATGGTCAGCCATGAACTATGTAAAATCATGCTGAGGAATTCTAATGATGCACATAACAACGTGGGACTAGACAGATGGTTGGACAGCATGAAGGTGGGAAAAACCAGGGATAGGTGATGGGGGTAGGGGAGGGGGTGGCTGTGAGTGGAAAGGGTAAGGAGCAGAGTAGACCTGGCATTAAGTGAAGGAGCTTTGTATTCTAAGTGAAAGTCACTAGGAGAATGGTCCCTATTGAAGAGGCCAGTGGAATACTGGATCAGTGTGAGCTGTCTCTATATCTATGTATGTGTGTTTGTCATTTCTGTGAAGTGGGTTAACAAATCTGAAGAAAACATCTTTGAATGATTGTGTGGGAGCTTGGACCTTCAAGATACCTTATTCTTCTGAGATATTTCTGTGAAGTTTGACCCTAGGCAATTGAGTTGGGTCTCAGACTAAATAAATATTCTTGTCTGCATTTTATGTGGTTTGGTACTTATACTTCTTTTCCTAACTTCAAACACATGGTGGCCCAGAAGCATGTGTCTGTGTTCATTAATCTGTATT